>NW_011494695.1:1294609-1299454 GCF_000754665.1 Bison bison bison | reverse complement strand
CTCATTGGAAAAGACTCTGATGCTGGGAGGGATTGGGGGCAGGAGGAGAAGGGGATGACAGAGGATGAGATGGCTGGATGGCGTCACTGACTCGATGGACGTGAGTCTCAGTGAACTCCAGGAGTTGGTGATGGACAGGGAGGCCTAGTGTGCTGTGACTCATGGGGTTGCACAGAGTCAGACACGACTGAGCGACTGATCTGATCTGATCTGATCTGAGGAACTAAGATACTACATGCTGCAGGGCAACTAAGCCCATGCTCCACAACTAAAGAAAGTCCCGTGAACCACAATGAAGACCTAGAGCATCCCAAATTAAAAAAAAAAAAAAAAAGACTAAAAATTAATAGCCATTAAAAAAGTAATTAAATAGACTTATAGGGTTTTTGTAGATTTAAATGGAATAATGAGCTAACCTCAGCATAATACCAGATTTACAGCATACATTCAGTAAATTATAAGTGTCTTTGCTTAAATAATTAAATCTTTTATAAACTTTCCAATGATTTATTGATGGCTTATGAGTGATATAATCAATTAAATCAGGAAGAATACAGAAACACTTGGGGACATTTTCTCTCAAAACTATAACCATGTTAGTAACAGAATCCTGCCCTCTTACTTTCACCTGCAGACTCCTGGTACAAAGTTAACAGATTTTCTGAACTGCAATAAGATGACTAGTGGGGGGAGTGGATAAAATAAGTTCATTTGAATTCTGTGTAATGATATGCAAATTAGTTATCTGAGCCTGGTAGCTGCATTGAAGCTTGATGTTACTGAAGAATATTATGAAACATGATTTGTAACCAGCCTTTTGGCCTCTGCTGTATAAGGTGGTCATGATTGTAATTAAAGTTAATCACCAGTTACACTGCAGAGCAGAAAATATTGTGATAGAGATGGACTGAGAGAGGAATGCCAGGATTTAATCCCTGGATGCTAAAGGATCTATATCAGAGAATGGAGAAAGCTAGATACAAAGCAAGTGAAAATTAAGGGATTACATGAGTCAAACTCCTAGAAGAAGAAATATATAATGAATTTTGCTTATATGTATAAGTGGAAATTAAGCTGAATAGTATCCATCAGTGGATAAAAAGTGGCATTATCTCAGGAAGAGATTTATACAAAATAAATACTCATCAAAATATCATGGTAGAAGAAAACTAGACACATCTAACAATCTAAAAATAACAAAATGGTTAATGAAGTCAGGTATAACCTCACCTGGCAAATTATTCAATCATAAACTGATGCTCTTAGAGTCTTAGGTACATGAGTAAGTACTTATGTTTAAATTTCAGATGAAAATCATAATTAGTTTTGCAGATACAGACCTTCCTCAGCTCACATTGGGGTTATATTCCAATAAACTCACTGTAAATTGAAAATATAAGTCAAAATGCATTTAATACACCTCACCTACTGAACATTAATAGCTCAGCCTAGCCTACCTCAAATGTGCCCATTACAGTTACATTAGCCTACAGATGGGCAGAACCATCTCACACAATGTCTATTTTATAACAAAGTGCTGAATATTTTAAGTTATCTATTGAATACTGTACTCACAGTGAAAACCAGAATGGCTATATGGGGAAAGAATGAATGTACTTGTATTGGTTGTTTATCGTAGTGATTGCATGGCTGACTGGGAACTGAGGCTCTCTGCCCCTGCCTAGCATCACAAGACAGGATTATACCACTTATTGCTAGTCCAGGAAAAGATCAAAATTTGAAGTACATTTCCTACTGAATGCATATCACTTTTGCAGCATCCTAAAGTCAAAAACTCTAAGTTGAGCCATCATAAGTCAGAGTCTGTCTGTACTATGATTATAATTCTATAAATAATTTATATCTAAGAAATTAAAAATATGTTAGTATATTTAGTATACCTTCTTTGAGTCAGGACTCAAAGTAATATTTTCTCCTTAATTATTTGTATTTCATATTTTTAATAAGCACATACTACTTGATTCACTCTTTATAAATGCAGAATTTTAAGTCCTCCATCTAATGTAGTGGGAAATGTTCTTCATTGTGGAATTCAATTGAATGCTTCTTTCTAGAGTATCAACTAGAGCTCTCTGGTGTGGAAAAAAAAATAATTCAACACAGAAAATATTCAATTTACAAAGAAAGATTAATTTGGCCATGTGGACCATGAAAATTAAATTAAGCATTCATATGATACATCTGAGAGTTGTCTCAAATTATTTATACAAAATGATTAATCTTTAAAGCTGTTTCATTTTTATATTCTTAAAAGAAAATCATAGAAATTCATTTAACATATATGAGACCAAAGTAGGACTCATAGACCAAGTGTTATATTTTATTTGTAAATGAAATCAAATACTAGAAACAAAACATTACTATATGAAAAGATAACTGTTGAATTTTAATTAGACTGAGATGATATCTTTGGGTTATATTTAATGCTTTCAAGGATTGTTATCAATTAATTATGCCTATGCCCTGGTGATCAAATAGAAGATTTAACAGTTGAATCTGATTACTCTCAAGTGAACTAGGCTAGGCTTTCCTCTGAAAAATTACAGTTTTAAAAGTACGTGAATTTCATGTGGTATAAGAAGTTGGAACTTATTTCCCTTTTGCCAGTGATTGTAAGGAGGGGTAAGGAGGGGTGGGAAGGGACCTGGCTGGAACATGTAACTACAAATAGGCTGTCAGCTGGGATTAGTACTATTCTGTATGAAGTGAAAAGTGAAAGTGTCAGTTGCCCAGTTGCCTCTGACTCTTTGAGATCCCATGGATTGCAGCCAGCAAGGTTCCTCTGTCCATGTCTCCAGGCAAAAATACTGGAGTGGGTAGTCATTCCCCTCTTAAGGGGCTTTTCCTGACCCAGAGATCAAACCCAGATCTCCCACATTGCAGGTGGATTCTTTACCATAGAGCCACCAGGGAAGCCACTATTCTGTATAGGTAAAGCAAAATATGAGGTACCTAAAGACAAGTCGTTGCAGAAAACAAAAATGTAACTCTACACAAATAAAGCAATGCAGTGCTCCTAATTCATCATTCAGAAATGGAATACTGAGACCAAGAAGAAGTCAAATTTATGACCACCACTAAAAAGTCTACAAACAATAAATGTTGGAGAAGGTATGGGAGTCCTTGCATGAGGCCATCTCTCCCGTACCTTAATTCTCTGACTTGAATGGCTATCCACTCCAGTAGTCTTGCCTACAGAATTCCATGGACAGAGGAGCCTAATGGGCTACAGTCTAGGGGTCGCAAAGAGTCTGACACAACTGGGCAACTAACACTTTCACATTTTCTCTTCTGGATCAATGCAGAAAATGTGGTGTTATCAGGTTGAGTGATTAGATGAGGCCTGACCATCCCCATGGAAAAGAAATGCAAAAAAGCAAAATGGCTGTCTGAGGAGGCTTACAAATAGCTATGAAAAGAAGAGAAGTGAAAAGCAAAGGAGAAAAGGAAAGAAATAAGCATCTGAATGCAGAGTTCCAAAGAATAGCAAGGAGAGATAAGAAAGCCTTCCTCAGCGATCAATGCAAAGAAATAGAGGAAAACAACAGAATGGTAAAGATGAGATCACTTCGAGAAAATTAGAGATACCAAGGGAACATTTCATGCAAAGATGGGCTCAATAAAGGACAGAAATGGTATGGACCTAACAGAAGCAGAAGATACTAAGAAGAAGTGGCAAGAATACACAGAAGAACTGTACAAAAAAGATCTTCATGACCCAGATAATCACAAAGGTGTGATCACTCACCTAGAGCCAGACATCCTGGAATGTGAAGTCAAGTGGGCCTTAGAAAGCATCACTAGGAACAAAGCTAGTGGAGGTGATGGAATTCCAGTTGAGCTATTCCAAATCCTGAAAGATGATGCTGTGAAAGTGCCACACTCAATATGCCAGAAAATTTGGAAAACTCAGCAGTGGTCACAGTACTGTTTGAAAAGGTCAGTTTTCATTCCAATCCCAAAGAAAGGCAATGCCAAAGAATGCTCAAACTACCACACAATTGCACTCATCTCACATGCTAGTAAAGTAATGCTGAAAATTCTCCAAGCCAGGCTTCAGCAGTAAGTGAACCGTGAACTTCCAGATGTTCAAGCTGGTTTTAGAAAAGGCAGAGGAACCAGAGATCAAATTGCCAACATCTACTGGATTATGTAAAGATGAAGAGAGTTCCAGAAAAACATCTATTTCTGCTTTATTGACTATGCCAAAGCCTTTGACTGTGCAGATCACAATAAACTGTGGGAAATTCTGAAAGAGATGGGAATACCAGACCACCTTACCTGCCTCTTGAGAAACCTATATGCAGGTCAGGAAGCAACAGTTAGAACTGGACATGGAACAACAGACTGGTTCCAAGTAGGAAAATGAGTACGCCAAGGCTGTATATTGTCACCCTGCTTATTTAACTTCAATGCAGAGTACATCATGAGAAACGCTGGGCTGGAAGAAGCACAAGCTGGAATAAGATTGTTGGGAGAAATATCAATAACCTCAGATATGCAGATGACACCACCCTTATGGCAGAAAGTGAAGAGGAACTAAAAAGCCTCTTGATGAAAGTGGAAGAGTAGAGTGAAAAAGTTGGCTTAAAGTTCAACATTCAGAAAACGAAGATCATGGCATCTGGTCCCACCACTTCACGGGAAATAGATGGAGAAACAGTGGAAACAGTGTCAGACTTTATTTTTCTGGGCTCCAAAATCACTGCAGATGATTATTGCAGCCATGAAACTAAAAGAGGCTTACTCCTTGGGAGGAAAGTTATGACCAACCTAGATAGCATCTTGAAAAGCAGAGACATTACTTTTCCAACAAAGGTCTGT
>NW_011494695.1:1290774-1294509 GCF_000754665.1 Bison bison bison | reverse complement strand
CATTACTTTTCCAACAAAGGTCTGTCTAGTCAAGGCTATGGTTTTTCCTGTGGTCATGTATGGATGTGAGAGTTGGACTGTGAAGAAGGCTGAGCGCCAAAGAATTGATGCTTTTGAACTATGGTGTTGGAGAAGACTCTTGAGAGTCCCTTGGACTGCAAGGAGATCCAACCAGTCCATCCTAAAGGAAATCAGTCCTGGGTGTTCATTGGAAGGACTGATGCTGAAGCTGAAACTCCAATACTTTGGCCACCTCATGCAAAGAGTTGACTCATTGGAAAAGACCCTGATGCTGGGAGGGATTGGGGGCAGGAGGAGAAGGGGACAACAGAGGATGAGATGGCTGGATGGTATCACTGACTCGATGGACATGAGTTTGGGTAAACTCCGGGAGTTGGTGATGGACAGGGAGGCCTGGCGTGCTGTGATTCATGGGTCACAAAGAGTTGGACACGACTGAGCGTTGAACTGAACTGCCCTGATAATCTCCCTTTTGACCAACTCTAAATCAACTGATTCCCAAATCTAAATCAACTGATTTCTAACCATAATGATCTTTTTGAAATCCCTTTTGCTCTATGAGGTAACAGAATAACAATTGTGATTTCTCATCATAGTCACAGTTCCAGGTATGAAGTTGGGAAAAATTTGAGGAACATTTAGAACTCTGTCTACCACCCTCAGTAGATGTTGGTTTCTTTGTCTTCCCCTGTGGCTATTTCCAAGAGAAGCAGAGCCCTGTGCTAATTTTTTTCATCTAAATTTTATTCATTAAAATAACCACTCTCCACATAGTTTCTTTAAGTTCTGGGAAATTAAGAGCTGGTATCCCAAAAATTCAGGCTGCAGAGTCAAGTGACAGGAATACAAAACCAACAAGGGCCACTCACAGAGTGATATCAGAAATTCTGAAAAATCTCTAAAATACCTGGTGTAGTCTCTTCAGTTAAATCCACTCACAGGTGTTCACTACTGAGCTGAAACCTAAACAAGCCAGTGTCTACATGAGCAAAATATAAAATGCAAAGAAGATAAGGAGTCCAAACAACATAGACACTCTCTAAAAACCACCCTTATTTCTATTCACAGATGAAATTCATACTCAAAACCATTCACCTCAGATTGGGCTTCTCTGGTGGCTCAGATGATAAAGAATCTGCTTGCAATTTGGGAAACCTGGCTTCAATCCCTGGGTTGGGAAGATCCCGTAAAGAAAGAAATGGGTTACCCACTCCAGTATTCTTGCCTGGAGAATTCTCATGGCAGAGGAGCCTGGCGGGCTACAGTCCATGGGGTTGCAAAGAGTCAGACATGACTGAATGACTAACATACACACACACATACCAGGACTCAAACATGCAAAATCCTGATTGTGACTTGAACCCACAGTCCTCCAGCTAGGATCACACACCTCATCTTGGGACTTAATTAAGCTTAGGTTCTTGATGTCTCATCTCAGAAAGAATTCAACGAGAGACAAAGTGATAGGTAAAACTGGAAAAAGTCAGAGAGAAACACACTCCTCAGACAGAGTGTAGGCCATCTCAGAAGGTAAGAATGGACTCGAAATGTGGTGTGGGTGGGCTGGGTAATGTCATAGGCTAATGAGTGGAAATACACATGAGTCTGAGCAAGCTCCAGGAGTTGGTGATGGACAGGGAAGCCTGGCATGTTGCAAGCCATGGGTTGCAAAGATTTGGAGACGACTGAGTGTCTGAACTGAACTGACTGAATGAGTGGAAGGATTATTCCAACTATCTAGGGGAAGGGGCAGAGATTTCCAGGAACTGGGCCACTGCTCACTTTTTGGTCTTTGATGGTCAGCCTTGGAACTGTCATGGTGCCTGTAGGTGTGTTTTTTAGCTTATTGATGTGTTACAGTGAGCTATAGAGAGGCTCAGGATCTAGTGGAAGTTGACTTGTCTGACATCTTAGACTCATTTAGACTGTTTATGCTGTGTCCTCAGGCTAAGTCATTCTTTCAAAGGTTGTGCCCTATCCTCTTACTTTGTGTTTTATAAGTAATAATTGCTTTGGGATTAGTTGAAGTATTAACTCAAGTGTCAAAGATAGAATAGTTAGTGGAATTAGGGATGCAGACCTCCACTAAGTCAAGAGACCAAATTAAACTGCACTCTTGTAACTATGAGAAATCAATAAAGGGAATAGGAACGCCTCTTCCAACCAAGGTACTCTAAATGTGGAAGGTCAGAAACACTAGTAGTGGCTTCAGTGGCTCAGTGGGAAAGAATCTGCCTGTCGATGCAGGAGACATGAGTTTGATCCTTGGTCGAGGAGGATCCCATATGCTGCGGAGCAACTAACCCTGTGTGTCACAACTACTAAGCCTGTGCTCTAGAGCCCAGAAACCACCACTACTGAGCCCACGTGCTGTGACCACTGAAGCCTGTGTGCCCTGGAGCCCTCACTCCACAGCAAGAGAAGCCACCACCATGAGAAGCCCACGCACTGCAACTGTAGGCCCCACTCTCTGCAACTAGAGAAAAGAAGACCTGGGATGGCTTAAAATAAATAATAAATAAATAAATTATTTAACGAAAAATCACTGGTAGCCATCTTTCCTACCACATAGAGGAGCCTTAGGGTATGAATTGACACATGCTTTACGTAGACTTTATTAATGCTACTCATCTTCATATTAAATCTGGGAATATAATTAGAAATTTTTTCTAATATCTTTCTAATAATACTTGGAATATCTTCAAAGATCTGCTTTTTCTTCAGCTTTTACAGACTACTCTCCAGATAGTCACCAGATTATTGACTTAAACTATAGAAGCCTTTAAACTTACTACTGTAAACAATCTTTTCATGGTGGTATAACTGTTGGTTTATGTTTTGAATCTGTGCTTAATTCTTTGCTGTGATTAGAGAGTAAGTCATCTGGGTACATCTGATGGTTGGTTGCTTTCCTTGTAGCTCAATCGGTAAAGAATCTGCCTGCAATGCAGGAGACCCGGGTTCAATTCCTGGGTTAGGAAGATCCCCTGCAGAAGGAAACGGCAACCCGCTCCAGTATTCTTGCCTGGAGAATCCCAAGGACAGAGGAGCCTGACAGGCTACAGTCCATGGGGTCCAAGTGTTGGACATGACTTAGCAACCACTACCACCAATCATTTAAGACTTCTTTTAAGATTGAATCCTTCTAAATCCTTTTAAGAATATCTTGTCAGGGTGATGTCTTGTGGCAGGTAAAGCAGCCTTTTCTAGAAAAGGATGAGGTGCCTTTAGGTGATCCACCAGCTGCCATAATAAATTTCTCCATCTTTTGCCCCTACTTTTTGGCCTCCAAAACCACTGAGGTTACAGGACACAGCACCTGATAGGGATGTCCACTCAGTGCTGCCTTCCAGGTCAAGTGGTGAAAGAAGCGATCTTGATTAAGTTTTCATGCTTGTATTAAAGTAAAAGCATGCAGTGTCCTTACCATTAGGCACCATCAGAGGTAAGAGCACCAGAAACAGCTTTGTAATCAGAGGAAGTCAGAAGGAACACAAGGCTTCAACAAGATATATCCTCAGAAAAGCTCACACAGAAACAAAGACCCAGGATGGTTAAAAATAAAAAATAAATAACTATGCCAAAGCCTTTGACTGCATGGATCACAGGAAACTGTGGAAAATTCTTCAAGAGATGGGAATACCAAAACACCTGACCTGTCTCTTGAGAAACCTATATGCAGGTCAGGAAACAACAGTTAGAACTGGACATGGA
>NW_011494695.1:1287302-1290674 GCF_000754665.1 Bison bison bison | reverse complement strand
ACAGGAACAACAGACTGGTTCCAAATAGGAAAAGGAGTACGTCAAGGCTGAATATTGTCACCCTGCTTATTTAACTTCTATGCAGAGTACATCATGAGAAACGCTGGGCTGGAAGAAGCACAAGCTGGAATCAAAATTGCTGGAAGAAATATCAATAATCTCAGATATGCAGATGATACCACCCTTATGGCAGAAAGCGAAGAGGAACTAAAAAGCCTCTTCATGAAAGTGAAAGTGGAGAGTGAAAAAGTTGGCTTAAAGCTCAACATTCAGAAAACGAAGATCATGGCATCTGGTCCCATCACTTCATGGGAAATAGATGGGGAAACAGTGGAAACAGTGTCAGACTTTATTTTTGGGGGCTCCAAAATCACTGCAGATGGTGACCACAGCCATGAAACTAAAAGATGCTTACTTCTTGAAAGAAAAGTTATGACCAAACTAGATAGCATATTCAAAAGCAGAGACATTACTTTGCCAACAAAGGTCCATCTAGTCAAGGCTATGGTTTTTCCTGTGGTCATGTATGGATGTGAGAGTTGGACTGTGAAGAAACTGAGCACTGAAGAATTGATGCCTTTGAACTGTGGTGTTGGAGAAGACTCTTGAGAGTCCCTTGGACTGCAAGGAGATCCAACCAGTCCATCCTGAAGGAAATCAGTCCTGGATATTCATTGGAAGGACTGATGCTAAAGCTGAAGCTCCAGTACTTGGCCACCTGATGTGAAGGACTGACTCATTGGAAAAGACCCTGATGCTGGGAGGGATTGGGGCAGGACAAGGGGACGACAGAGGATGAGATGGCTGGATGACATCACTGACTCGATGGACGTGAGTTTGAGTGAACTCTGGGAGTTGGTGATGGACAGGGAGGCCTGGCATGCTGCGATTCATGGGGTCGCAAAGATCGGACATGACTGAGCGACTGAACTGAACTGAACTGAATAAATAAATAATTTTTTTTTTAAATCACTGGTAGCCAAATTACTTCCTAACTCAAAAGTGAGTAAGTTTCTGAACACAATCAGATAATGTCCCAACACTTCAGTGTTGGAACACAGAGAAGAAAGAAGCAAGCAGGAAACAGAGGAGCTGGCCAGCAACAAAGAGAATCTACTGGAGTAAACAATGATTAGCAAGTGGCGCTTACAGAGCATATTAGGTGATGGGGAGAATCTCTTTAGAAATATTATTAGTAAGGTCTCCATATTTAAAGTGCTGTTAGGATAGTTACAGATTCTTGAGGCTGAGAAAACTCCAAAGTCTGATTAGGGACATGTCATAAAAATGACCTCCTGTAACAGACCAGTGTGTGGCAAGAACACCTAGGTGCCCACAAAAGGACGGCAGAACTGGGCAACAGAAGCAGGGGGTTCAAAGTCAAAGATGACCATCCTCAAAGCCACACTTGACTCCAAGTCTCAGTGCCCACTTACAGAGGAGTAATTTGTATTTCATACGAGGTATGCTACAAGTCATGTGCAACTTGTTTTTAATTATGCTTATTAACCACATAATAAACACTACGTGATTCACATTCTACAGCTAGTGTCTGTCATTTCTAAAAATCCTCAGGAGATCTTGCCAAAGACAAATGACCTGGAAGGATTTTATCTGACTACTATGGGCAAAATTTTGTGCCCAGAGACGTAAACAGATTCCTCCTGGAATGTTACTTCTACCTTCCCCATTTCTGTAGTTAAGCACAGCACAATATTCTTGATCAGCAGATCCTCTAATTTATGTATTAAACTGGGCACCACTGTGTTGGTCTATGAAAGCACAATTGCAAAACTGAGTTATTGAAAATTACCTTTGGATCAGTTGGTCTCTGAAAGTAGAACAGAAATTGGTCGAACAACTACTGAAAATGGCTAGTGGGGAAAATGGGTGCTCCAAGAATCCTACTCCCCAAGGAAAACACTGCAAATAATTGCACTTCAGTGATTTTCAGACCCCAAAACTCAGGGAGGAAGAAATCTCAACCACATAAAAGTGCAGCAGTTTCCAGAACTGTGGTGAAGTAAGTAGCTGTTTTTCCCCTTTTCTGTTAGTCTATTTCCGTTCCCCTCAAACCTTAATCGGAGAAGGCAATGGCACCCCACTCCAGTACTCTTGCCTGGAGAATCCCATGGGTGGAGGAGCCTGGTAGGTTGCAGTCCATGGGGTCACTAAGAGTCAGACACGACTTAGCAACTCCACTTTCACTTTTCATTTTCATGCATTGGAGAAGGAAATGGCAACCCACTCCAGTGTTCTTGCCTGGAGAATCCCAGGGACAGGGGAGCCTGGTGGGCTGCCGTCTATGGGGTCGCACAGAGTCAGACATGCCTGAAGTGACTTAGCAGCAGCAGCAGCAAACCTTGATTATAAAAAATGAGATCACAAGATAGGTTCATATTATAAAGTAAATCTAATAATATATCAAAATAAAAATATGTAATGTTATTCAGGAAATATAAGGATGGTTCATTATCATACAATAAATCAAGTAGGTGATTAAATAAGAAAAAGCTTATTAACCTAAGCTTATTAACCTATAAAACATTAACCTAACTCCTGACTAAATGCACCCAATACTTTGCCTATCCTGTTGGTTCTTTTCTTAGATTAAAAGAAGTAGGAATGAAGAATCATGTAATTAAAGAATGACTAGCTCTCTACACCCATCCAATCTCCTTAGCAATTATGCAGCAGACCAAAGGGTAAGAAAACATCTAGAGAAAGATCATAAAGAGTCAGACAGCCTGCATGCAATGGGTCTCAGTGATTAATTGAGATTACTTCCCCATTTTCCCCTTTAAAAACTGTCATGGCTGAGGAAAATCTTTGGAGTTTGTCTCAGGACATGAGTTCACCTTCATCCCAGAGTGCTGGCTCTTCTGATTAAAGCAACTTTCCTTTCTACCAACACTTACCTCTTGATTATTGGCTTTTGAGCAGCAAGTAGCCAAACCTGAGTTCAGTAACAGCAATAAAATGTACTCTTTAAAAGATGAGATAAAGACATATTTATAGTCTCCTATCCCTAGTGTTTTACTAAACTGTAGAATAAACTGAAACTACCAAGGAAAAAAATGCAATGAAATTCTAAATGTATCCTTGACAAGCTCTAGGTTAGTAATCTAGGTTTGGGTACAAATAATCTACACTGTATTAAGATAACTTTCTTGTGAACTATTTAATTAAAGCTTTTTTGGGAGATGGGGGGATGCCAAATAAATTTTATAAGATGATATTCAGGATATATGAATATAATCATAAGCTTTTTCTTATTTAATCCACCTACTTGATTTATTGTATGATAATGAACCATCCTAATATTTCTGAATAACCTTACATATATTTCTTTTGATATATTACTAGATCTAC
>NW_011494695.1:1284246-1287202 GCF_000754665.1 Bison bison bison | reverse complement strand
CTTTCTAATATGAAAATAAATTTAATTGGGATATTTGTATTCTTTTTTTAAAGTAGCTATTCACTTAAAAGAAAAACAGGTTCTGGCATTAGAATTATGCTGGCCCCATGAATAAGTAAGGATCTTCTATTATTTCTAGTCAGGCATAATTTAAACATAATGAAATTATCTGTTATATGTCTGTGAATTCATTGATTACTGGGGCTTTTTAAAGGGAAAGTCTAGAGATCGCATTTCTCTTAATTTTTGGTATATTGACTAAAGGTTTTCATTTTTACATAGGTTAATTTTAGTAAATAATTTTCTCCTACATTATCAAATTTGCTATCTAATGTCACATGTGATGTTTTCTTACTGTCATCTTACTTTTTTTTACATCTATGGTTTCCTTTCTCATTTTTAATCTTATATGGGTTTGACCTTTCATTTTTCTTAATCATGCTCACAGCAGTTTTTTCTATTTTATATCTTTTCAAAAGAGTTTTATAGTATATCATTTCTACTATTTTTATTTCCTTTCCATTAATTTTAGGTTTTACCATTATCCTTTCTCTCTTCTAGATTTCGTTTATCTTTTTGTTCTTTTATTAACTTTAAAATGACTGCTAATTTTCTTGTATTTTTCTTCTTTTATGTTTTAAACTATATATTTCTTCTGAATATAACTTTTGCTATATCTGTCCCTATGTATTTTTAAATTTCCTCTTTGTTTCATGAATGTTGAAGAATGTTAACGATTTTAGGAATTTAGAAATTTATTTGTTTTAATTCAATTATCATCAAAGAATAAGACCTATACAATCTCTACTTTTTAAATATAAAGTATTCTTTTCAAGGAAATACATTATATTCTTTTTAAATGGACATAAGAAAAGTGGGTAATATATATACAGTGGGCAAAGAAAGTTGCCTTCTATATCAGTAAGTAAAGTATGTTGCAGCCATTAAGCCACCAGACATTTCAGCTGCCACAGTGATGCACCCTGAGGGTTTAGGATGAAGAAAACAGGATACTGGCCCTAGATAAAATACACATCAAAGGAATAGTTTCAGTGAGCCCAGACTCTTGCATCTTCCCATACATAGAAGAGCACTAAATTCCTTAACTTAAGGTATCTAATTTTCTTTAATTAACAGTAATTTTGGGATGTTCCAACTATCTGGTTTTTTGTTTTTTGGGTTTTTTTGCAAAAACTTCTGTATTTTCTGGCTCCTCTCGTACCTCTTCAGAACTGTCCCTCAGTTACCTGTGAGATTATTTTTTGGACTTAAGCCCTCAATATGTCCACTGAATAAAACATAATTCTCAACCTTCAGGTTCTCTATTTTTTTCAGTTGACAATGAGTATGTGTTTATGAATGCACAACCACACACACGCTATATCGTTCATCAATGTTGCTTAGTTTTTCAATTTCCTTATCTGTTTTGACTTTTAACCCTCAAGTAATTTTACTTAATTTATACTACAAATTGATTTTTTATCACTGTCTCTTTACATTTTTAATATATCTTCCTCATACATACTTCCTTTGCTACTAGATGCATACTGGGTTATGACTGTTACATCAATAAGAATTGTGCCTATTATAATTTTAAAACATGTTAGTGCTTTTAAACTTATAGCTAAATTTTCTGATGGAATATTGACATTCTTGTCTTTTCTAATACTTACATTTGGCTTGTATCTCGATTAATCTCATTATTTTTCGAATTCTTTATCGCTTGGTCTTACAGGGGAGCAGAATTTGCTATGCCAAATCTTGTCTCTTTGGCATATTGATTATCTTGGACTGAGTATTTTTAAGAAACTGCATACATAGGAGAAACTTTGAGCACTGAGTAGAAGTTACCCTGCAAAGGAAATTTACTTGTATAAGAGAAATCTCCGTTTGTAGGGTGTCTTCCTGCTACACTGTGAAGACGGAGATGACCTTATCTCTAGAGACTATTATCAATGGAGACGGCAATGACTTAAATTTGCTTAGAGATCTTATCTTCGTTTACTGTGATTTTCTCTGTAATGTCCTATAACTGACAACCCACTCCCAACATCATTTTTTGTCTTAGTTGAAGATAGTATTTAAGGTGAGGGCTTCCATTTTATTTGAGAGTTACTCAGTTTTCCCTGATTTCTCCCATGCATCTGTTAGATGAACCACTGACCAAAACTACCTGCCCTGGCCAGACATGATACTAACTGCTTGCATGAGTTATCTTACAACAGGAGGTTCTGATAAGGAACTTGGAACTAACAAGCTACCACCCACTGGACAAATTCAGTTCAGTTCAGTTCAGTCGATCAGTCATGTCCAACTCTTTGCGACCCCATGAATCACAGCACGCCAGGCCTCCCTGTCCATCACCAACTCCCGGAGTTCACTCAAACTCACGTCCATTGAGTCAGTGATGCCATCAAGCCATCTCATCCTCTGTCATCCCCTTCTCCTCCTGCCCCCAATCCCTCCCAGCATCAGAGCCTTTTCCAATGAGTCAACTCTTCACATGAGGTGGCCAAAGTACTGGAGTTTCAGCTTTAGCATCATTCCTTCCAAAGAAATCCCAGGGCTGATCTCTTCAGAATGGACTGGTTGGATCTCCTTGCAGTCCAAGGGACTCTCAAGAGTCTTCTCCAACACCACAGGTCAAAAACATCAATTCTTCGGTGCTCAGCTTTCTTCACAGTCCAACTCTCACATCTATACATGACCACTGGAAAAACCATAGCCTTGACTAGACGGACTTTGGTTGGCAAAGTAATGTCTCTGCTTTTGAATATGCTATCTAGATTGGTCAAAACTTTCCTTCCAAGGAGTAAGCATCTTTTAATTTCATGGCTGCAGTCACCATCTGCAGTGATTTTGGAGCCCAAAAAAATAAAGTCTGACACCGTTTCCACTGTTTCCCATCTATTTCCCATGAAGTGACGGGACCAGATGCCATGATCTTCGTTTTCTG
>NW_011494695.1:1278200-1283987 GCF_000754665.1 Bison bison bison | reverse complement strand
TTGTGATCCACACAGTCAAAGGATTTGGCATAGTCAATGAAGCAGAAATAGATATTTTTCTGGAACTCTCTTGCTTTTTCTATGATCCAGCGGATGTTGGCAATTTGATCTCTGGTTCCTCTGCCTTTTCTAAAACCACCTTCAACATCTGGAAGGTCATGGTTCATGTATTGCTGAAGTCTGGCTTGGATAATTTTGAGCATTACTTTACTAGCGTGTGAGATGCGTGCAATTGTGCAGTAGTTTGAGCATTCTTTGGCATTGCCTTTCTTTGGGATTGGAATGAAAACTGACCTTTTCCAGTCCTGTGGCCACTGCTGAGTTTTCCAAATTTGCTGGCATATTGAGTGAAGCACTTTCACAGCATCATCCTTCATGATTTGGAATAGCTCCACTGGAATTCCATCACCTCCACTAGCTTTGTTCATAGTGACACTCTCTAAGGCCCACTTAACTTCACATTCCAGGATGTCTGGCTCTAGGTGAGTGATCACACCATCGTGATTATCTGGGTCATGAAGATCTTTTTTGTACAGTTCTTCTGTGTATTCTTGCCACCTGTTCTTAATATCTTCTGCTTCTGTTAGGTCCATACCATTTCTGTCCTTTATCGAGCCCATCTTTGCATGAAACATTCCCTTGGTATCTTTAATTTTATTGACGAGATCTCTAGTCTTTCCCATTCTGTTGTTTTCCTCTATTTCTTTGCATTGATCGCTGAAGAAGGCTTTCTTATCTCTTCTTGCTATTCTTTGGAACTCTGCATTCATATGCTTATATCTTTCCTTTTTTCCTTTTCTCCTTTGCTTTTCACTTCTCTTCTTTTCACAGCTGTTTGCAAGGCCTCCCCAGACAGCCACTTTGCTTTTCTGCATTTCTTTTCCATGGGGATGGTCTTGATCTCTGTCTCCTGTACAATGTCACGAACCTCAGTCCATAGTTCATCAGGCACTCTATCAGATCTAGTCCCTTAAATCTATCTCTCTCTTGCACTGTATAATCATAAAGGATTTGATTTAGGTCATACCTCAATGGTCTAGTGGTTTTCCCTACTTTCTAGGAGTTCATGGTCTGAGCCACAGTCAGCTCCTGGTCTTGTTTTTTGTTGACTGTATAGAGCTTCTCCATCTTTGGCTGCAAAGAATATAATCAATCTGATTTCAGTGTTGACCATCTGGTGAAGTCCATGTGTAGAGTCTTCTCTTGTGTTGTTGGAAGAGGGTATTTGCTCTGACAAGTGCATTTTCTTGGCAAAACTCTATTAGTCTTTGCCCTGCTTCATTCCATATTCCAAGGTCAAATTTGCCTGTTACTCCAGGTGTTTCTTGACTTCCTACTTTAGCATTCCAGTCCCCTATAATGAAAAAGACATCTTTTTTGGGTGTTAGTTCTAAAAGGTCTTGTAGGTCTTCATAGAACCATTCAACCTCAGCTTATTCAGCATTACTGATTGGGGCATAGACTTGGATTACTGTGATATTGAATGGTTTGCCTTGGAAACAAAGAGAGATCATTCTGTCGTTTTTGAGATTGCATCAAAGTACTGCATTTCAGACTCATTTGTTGACCATGATGGCTACTCCATTTCTTCTGAGGGATTCCTGCCTGCAGTAGTAGATATAATGGTCCTCTGAGTTAAATTCACCCATTCCAGTCCATTTTAGTTCTCTGATTCCTAGAATGTCGACATTCACTCTTGCCATCTCCTGTTTGCCACTTCCAATTTGCCTTGATTCATGGACCTGACATTCCAGGTTCCTATGCAATATTGCTCTTTACAGCATCAGACCTTGCTTTTATCACCAGTCACATCCACAGCTGGGTATTATTTTTGCTTTGGCTCCATCCCTTCATTCTTTCTGGAGTTATTTCTCCATTGATCTCCAATAGCATATTGGGCACCTACTGACCTAGGGAGTTCCTCTTTCAGTATCCTATCATTTTGCCTTTTCATACTGTTCGTGGGGTTCTCAAGGCAAGAATACTGAAGTGGTTTGCCATTCCCTTCTCCAGTGGACCACATTCTATCAGACCTCGCCACCATGACTCGCCCATCTTGGGTGGCCCCACGGGCATGGCTTAGTTTCATTGAATTAGACAAGGCTGTGGTCCTAGTGTGATTAAATTGACTAGTTTTCTGTGAGTATGGTTTCAGTGTGTCTGCCTCTGATGCCCTCTCACAATTACTACCGTCTTACTTAGGTTTCTCTTACTTTGGACGTTGGGTATCTCTTCACGGCTGCTCCAGAAAAGTGCAGCCACTGCTCCTTACCTTGGATGACGGGTATCACCTCACCGTGACCCCTTCTGACCTTGAATGTGGAATAGCTCCTCTAGGCCCTCCTTCGCCCGCACAGCCACCGCTCCTTGGAGGTGGGGTCGCTGCTCCCGGCCAATGCCCTTGGCCTCCGGCGTGGGGCAGGTCCTCCCAGCTGCTGCCCATGGCCTTGGGCATGGGGTAGGTCCTCCCGGCCACCACCCCTGGCCTGGGATGAGGGTAGCTCCTCTTGGCCGCTGCCCCTAACCTCAGACATGGGGTAGATCCTCTCAGCTGCCGCCCCTGACCTCGGACATGGGGTAGCTCCTCTCGGCCGCCCCTGACCTCGGACGTGGGGTAACTCCTCTTGGCCGCTTCCTCTCGGGCATGGGGTCCTCCTGGCTTCTGCCCCTGACCTTGGACGTGGGGCAGCTGCCCGCGCTAAATGCACCGGTCGCAGCCGCCCAGAAGAGGAGACACTAGTTCATATATCCTATCAACCTCCAGAACTCTCCTCTCTAGAATACACCTCGGTTAAGTGATGCATGTGCCACCAGGAAGGACCCTGAGTCAGAACAACTGGCCAGAGATACCCAGGAACTAACCTCTTTACCATAAAACCCAAGACTGCAGAAGTTCTCCTGGGTTCCCTTACCCTACTGCTCTCTGCCCTGGCACCCCTTCCCAATAGTCTCTTGCTTTGTCAGCACATGTGTCTCCTTGGAAAACTCATTTCCAAGTGTTAGACAAGAGCCCACTCCTAGGTTCTAGAAAGGGTCCCCCTTCCTGCAACATATACCTGTTATTAGACTTTTGTTTGTCTTTCTTCTATTAATCTGTTTTGTGTCAACTAAATTATTAAGCCAGTCAAAGAACTAGGTTGGAGAAGAATATTTTCCTTTCCTACAACCTGAACCAAGTTTCCTGTGAACAACACATCGCCTGATTTTGTTTTCTAAACTAATATGACAGCCTTTGTCTTTTTATGGAAGAATTTAGTCAGAGAAGTCAGTTTTCAAGATGAACCAGGGCACAGGAGGGAGACTTCCTTTGCATATCTAAGTAGACTGTGTTCCAAAGATATAGAAATTGTTGAGGCTGGAGAATCACCTTCTTATATAAAAAGGTGCTTCTATAGGGAATGCTCCATGAATTCCAATTGCTTTGCAGACTGTCTTAGAGTCACCATGATTCCCTGGTAACACTTCTCATCAAAGACTGTTCTATGGGGAAGAAATTAAATGCTGAACAGTCTAAGAAGCTGAGAAAAAAAGCAGAAGAAAAAAGAAAGTAAGGGATCAGATAATATAAGTCACCACTGAGCCAATTAAGAAGAAAGGGATGCAGTAGGCTGTCCCAGACAAAACCTATTGGAGGTCAAGTGTAGACAACTAGTACAAGTTCTTGCACAGCTAATGTATCCCCAAGCGTGAAGTGAGGAGCATGAAGAGAGGCGGCCTCCTACCGTGCACTTGCCAGTTAACAAGGCAGGAACAGTGCAGGCTGCAAAAAAAAATAGGTGATGCCAAGAGCAGGGATTGACACAGGTTGTGTGAGGCCTGCCTAAAGCTTCAACTCTTTGGAGAAGGGGGATACTTTAAGCACAAGAACACAAAATTAGGTACAAATGAATATTTATTGAGATAAGAAAAGGAATAATAAGAAATGACTGGGTTCTAAGAGATCCAGGTCTTTCCTCTTAGGTCTTTTTGGAAAAGTAGCCAGAAATCCTTCTGTAGATGCTGCCTGGTTATATTCAAGTGTTCCTTCTTCAGGTAGGACACTTAAACTCTCAGCCCTGGCTGGGACTATGTAAGGGAGAGACCCAAACTTTAGCTCAACTAGTCTCCAGGTAAATCCACTTCTAGCCAAAGTGTTGACTTCTATAAGGAATAAAGGATGTATCCATTCAAAACAGGCTAACCCCGGCAGCCAAGCCCAGAGATATATGAGGCAATCCTAAAACAAAGGGCTACTAACAGGATGTAAACTTAATTTACCCATCCAAAAGTTCAGGTGATTTGAGGACTCAGGTGTCAATGCACAATTTCTGAATTTTTAAAGATGGTTAAGGCACACCCTCAGAGAAGGCAATGGCACCCCACTCCAGTACTCTTGCCTGGAAAATCCCATGGGTGGAGGAGCCAGGAAGGCTGCAGTCCATGGAGTTGCTGAGGGTCGGACACGACTGAGCGACTTCACTTTCACTTTTCACTTTCATGCACTGGAGAAGGAAATGGCAACCCACTCCACTGTTCTTGCCTGGAGAATCCCAGGGACAAGGGAGTCTGGTGGGCTGCTGTCTATGGGGTCACACAGAGTCAGACATGACTGAAGTGACTCAGCAGTAGCAGCAAGGCACACCCTACTGATCAGAGAAACACAGTGGAAGAAGCTGAATTCCTTGGGAAAATACATTGGGGAGCAAGATTTTGTAAATGCTGAGCATTTGGCAGCACCACTCACTTTCCCCCCCCAAAAAGATGGGACTAGATTCCATAAAGTAGGAGGAGCTGAATTAAAAGACAATTGGTGGATGTGCAGTAGAGCAAATATAAACTTAAGCAACTATATGTATTTTTTAAATTTGTATTTTATATTAGAGCATAGTAGATTCAGTTCAGTTCAGTCGCTCAGTAGTGTCCAACTCTTTGCGACCCACTGAACTGCAGCACTCCAGACCTCCCTGTCCATCACCAATTCCCGGAGTTCACTCCAACTCTCATCAAGTCAGTGATGCCATCAAGCCATCTCATCCTCTGTCGTCCCCTTCTCCTCCTGCCCCCAATCCCTGTCAGCATCAGAGTCTTTTCCAGTGAGTCAACTCTTCACATGAGGTGGCCAAAGTACTGGAGTTTCAGCTTTAGCATCATTCCTTCCAAAGAAATCCCAGGGCTGGTCTCCTTTAGAATGGACTGGTTGGATCTCCTTGCAGTCCAAGGGACTCTCAAGAGTCTTCTCCAACACCCACACTCCAACTCTCACATCCATATGTGACTACTGGAAAAACCATAGCCTTGACTAGACAGACCTTTGTTGGCAAAGTAATGTCTCTACTTTTCAATATGCTATCTAGGTTGGTCAAAACTTTCCTTCCAAGGAGTAAGCATCTTTTAATTTCATGGCTGCAGTCACCGTCCGCAGTGATTCTGGAGCCCAAAAAAATAAAGTCTGACACTGTTTCCACTGTTTCCCCATCTATTTCCCATGAAGTGATGGGACTGGATGCCATGATCTTTGTTTTCTGAATGTTGAGCTTTAAGCCCACTTTTTCACTCTCCACTTTCACTTTCATCAAGAGGCTTTTGAGTTCCTCTTCACTTTCTGCCATAAGGGTGGTGTCATCTGCATATCTTAGGTTATTGATATTTTTCCCAGCAATTTTTATTCTAGCTAGTGCTTTCTCCAGCCCAGTGTTTCTCATGATGTTCTCTACATATAAGTTAAATAAGCAGGGTGACAATATTCAGCCTTGACGTACTCCTTTTCCTATTTGGAACCAGTCTGTTGTTCCATGTCCAGTTCTAACT
>NW_011494695.1:1270095-1278100 GCF_000754665.1 Bison bison bison | reverse complement strand
GCTTCTTGACCTGCATATAGGTTTCTCAAGAGGCAGGTCAGGTGGTCTGGTATTCCCATCTCTTGAAGAATTTTCCACAGTTTCTTGTGATCCACACAGTCAAACGCTTTGGCATAGTCAATAAAGCAGAAATAGATCTTTTTCTGGAACTCTCTTCCTCTTTCCATGATCCAGCGGATGTTGGCAATTTGATCTCTGGTTCCTCTGCCTTTTCTAAAACCAGCTTGAACATCTGGAAGTTCACGGTTCATGTATTGCTGAAGCCTGGCTTGGAGAATTTTGAGCATTACTTTACTAGTGTGTGAGACGAGTGCATTTGTGAGGTACTTTGAGCCTTCTTTGGCATCACCTTTCTTTGGGATTGGAATGAAAACTGACCTTTTCAAACAGTCCTGTGGCCACTGCTGAGTTTTCCAAATTTGCTGGCAAATTGAGTGCAGCACTTTCACACATCATCTTTCAGGATTTGAAATAGCTCAACTGGAATTCCATCACCACCATTAGCTTTGTTCATAGTGATGCTTTCTAAGGCCCACTTGACTTCACATTCCAGGATGTCTGGCTCTAGGTCAGTGATCACACCATCGTCAGATTATTGGACCATAAAAAAAGCTGAGCACTGAAGAATTTATGCTTTTGAACTGTGGTGCTGGAGAAGATGCTTGAGAGTCCCTTAGACTGCAGGAGATCAAACCAGTCAATCCTAAAGGAAGTCAGTCCTGAAGATTCATGGGAAGGACTGATGCTGAAGCTGAAACTCCAATACTTTGGCCATCTCATGTGAAGAACTGACTTATTGGAAAAGACCCTGATGATGCTGGGAAAGATTGAAATCAGGAGGACAAGGGGACAACAGAGGATGAGATGGATGTATGGCATCACTGACTCAATGGACCTGAGTTTAAGTAAGCTCTGGGTATTGGTGATGGACAGGGGAAGCCTGGCATGCTGCAGTCCATGGGGTCACAAAGATTCGGACACAACTGAGCCACTGAACTGAACTGATAGTACATTAATAATGTTGTGTTAGTTTCAAGTGTACAGCAAAGTGATTCAGTTATACATATATATGTGTCTATTATTTTTCAAATTATTTTCCCATTTAGGTGAAGTAATCAGATACATGGGCTTTCCTGGTGGCTCAGACGGTAAAGCGTCTGTCTGCAATGCAGGAGACCCAGGTTCAATCCCTGGGTTGGGAAGGTCTCCTGGAGAAGGAAATGGCACCCCATTCCAGTATTCTTGCCTGGAAAATCCCATGGACGGCGGAGATGGGTAGGCTACCATCCATGGTATCACAAAGAGTCAGACACAACTAAGTGATTTCACTTTCACTTTCAAGCAGATACATATTTTAAAATTTGTAGTTAATTAGCTATAAATTGATTGTCAAAGTTCGGAAGGAGACAGAGTGAATGACTGCAAGCCCCAGAGGAATGGACTAGCCACCAACCTCCTACCAATGAGGCTGGTATAAGGAGCATGGTCCATTTGGGAAAGCATATCAAGTTCTCCAAATTTCAGTGTTCAAGAGGATAATGTGAAGTCATCTTAAGGAAGCTAATTCAGTGAACTTTCTCATTCTGAAAGAGGTAGAGGAGTCAAAACTTTTGATGGATTTAATCTGGATTTAAGGCCATAAAACCAAACTTGGAATTTTCTGGTAAGGCAAACAAATATTCCCCACTCTTCAGGCTTGTCAGTCCTGCTGCTGAGAGCCCAGTACCTGTCAACCCCTTCCTCTAGTCAGTGGAGAGATTAGAGACCTTCACCTGCAGGTGTGTCCTGGATTAGCTCAGGGATGGGGTGAATTTGAATGTGGTTATATATTAAGACCTTAACCTCTTCTTGGGTAGTGGTATAAATAATGGGATTTCCCAGTGACTCATTAGTAAAGAATCCACCTGCAATGCAGGAGACTCAGGTTCGATCTCTGGGTCAGGGAGATTCCCCTGGAGAAGGAAATGGCAACCCACTCCAGTATTCTTGCCTGGAGAATCCCATGGACAGAGGAGCCTGGTGGGCTACAAAGGACCACAAAAGAGTTGGACAAAATGGAAGGGACTTAGCACACACAAATGATGTCAGTTGTATTGGCAGGACCCAGAATTAGGCGCCTTGACTTAAGTTCATATCCTGTGTATCTGGCATGTGTCCTTTGGAAGGTTATCGTATGTATGCATAATCTCTTCCACACATGCCTAATCTATATATAAATAAGGCTCTCCCTCCACTCATCATTTACAGCAGATCATCCACTAGGATAATCTCGAATCTTACTTGGGCAAGGAATTGACAACTCATTGAGTCTGCCAGAACCTTCTTTCTATAGAATAGATCTCATGTCCTTCAGTTTTATCTTTGTCCTGGTTCATACTCAATGGACCCCGTGTTCCAAAGAGACCACTATACCTCTTGAGAGAAGAGTTTAAAATTTTGCAAATACATGTTGAGCCCTGTTAGTATGCCAGCAATACTCTATCTCAAACCAAAAATTTTTTACTTAGGTCACATGGTTTGCAGCCACTTGTATAGAAACAGACTTGCTAACATTTTATAAAGGAAGCATCAGGTACGGGTAACTTAAAGCAGTTGAAAGAATATTATGTTTTAGGTTCAACATAATATTCCCAGATAAAATCCTCAACATAGCCTTTTATGTATCCCACTGAAATGGGATGGTCAATGATAAATGGACTAACGTTTAAGACAGCCTGAGGGAATGCAGATAATGATGCCCTCATTTTACTGTATCCCAAATTCAATTTGACTTTGGTTTTAGGGACTTAACTAAGTCTGACGCATATGAATCATTCTATCAGCACTTCTGTCTATGGGTTTTGTGGGAATAGAGCATCTAATAAATTTTTCATTAGTTTTTGTGCCCATTGACATTAATCATAAACTTTCTGTGTAAGAATCTCACATTAACAAAACTTGCCTTTGATTTAACATTTACTTAGTGGAGAATGTAAAACGAAAATGCTAAGGCAAAACTGTACTCTAAAACACGGTTCACCATACACATTTCCTTGAAAATAAAAAATTTATTTACTCATGTGATATAGCTGTAGTATATTTAACTGGTGACTTTCTGCAAGTTTTTATTTTTATTTATGGGATACAGCTACCAAATTGTAGTTATAGAGAATATTTGGGATTGATACAGCATTTACCACATTTGTAAATGTGGAGGAAATATTTACTGGGATGAAAAACGTAATCCCAGACTTTCAAATGAAGATTAAGAGCTTAATCTAAGTACAGGAATGTCAAACAAGTGCCAAAAGTATTTAAGAGTATAATATAAAACCACATTCAATTCTAACTGTAACTGTCAGCCTAACTGTAAATTGGAGAAGGCAATGGCACTCCACTCCAGTACTCTTGCCTGGAAAATCCCATGGATGGAGGAGCCTGGTAGGCTGCAGTCCATGGGGTCGCTAGGAGTTGGACACCACTGAGCGACTTCACTTTATTTTTTTACTTTCATGCATTGGAGAAGGAAATGGCAACCCACTCCAGTGTTCTTGCCTGGAGAATCCCAGGGACGGCGGGGGCCGGTGGGCTGCCGTCTATGGGGTCGCACAGAGTTGGACACGACTGAAGCGACTTAGCAGCAGCAGCAGCAACTGTAAGTTATATTGTTAACAGTATAATAAATACAGTTTATTCAGTGTTTACTATTCTTCAGGCAGTTTTAAGCATTTTGCATGAACTAATCAAGGAAATGTTATAGCAATCCTATAAGGTAGGTACTATTATTAACTGTATTTTCCAATAACACTTTAAATATAAAATTAATAGGCAAAGCCAATTCAGTTTCAACTGTACTTTGAATCTCAGCTGTAAGTATTACATTTTGAGGATAGTATTTGTCAAAATTATTTGTGATAAACTACATTATTGATTTAACTGATTATTTTTTATAATCACTGCTATAAAAAGATATCAAGTGAAGTAGACATTGAGGTATTTTCCTGTGTTTGCTTTTGTCATGGATACTTGTAAAAGAAAATAAATTGACAATTTTATAAGTTTGTCATCACATTTTAAATTGTGTCACTTTTGCCTGGAAATTTATTTTAACAATTTAAGTAATGTATGAGATATGATGTGTATATGAATGTGATGATCAAAATTTATACATGCTCGGGCACTACTGATATCATAGACAGAGTACTGTCCTAAATTAATGAAGTGGGTGTAGGATCTAATACTCATTTATGCCCAATGGATGCATCAGAGGAAAAAAAATGTATCTCCAAGCCAAATATGTACACCAACATCCACATACTTCAGTGAACACTATATCCAAACTCTGATTATAGGGACATTTTTAAAAGAACGTTTTCTCCTCCATTAATTGTGTCAGTTGCTTCCCCAGCAATTTACACTCATGAACCTTGGTTTCCAAGACATTTTATAATGACAACATAAATGAATGAACAGAGACTTTTCAGCCTTCCCTTTATATGAAAATGGCTAAGGGCACCTTTTAAGTGTTCCCATTGTTCTATCACTGTGTACTTCCTCTGAGAATAATTGCATTACCTTTGCCTACTCTGAGATATCCTTGAAAATAAAAACCAAGGTTTTATCTCAGAGGTAAATGTTCTGCAAACCAGAGACACTCGTTGCTGTACTTCCTAATTCCCTTGCTGAAGCCCATGACCTTCACTGTCATCAGTCCTGGAGAACAGCTTTCCAGCAGTTGCATTTTGGTGACTGAAAGTGAAATGCTTTGTTCAAACCACCACAAACAAGTCACAGAGCAAGTCTATTTACATGTTAATGGAATAGCAGAACAGAGATGCTTACAGCAACCCAGAAGTTACCATCAAGATCCCTCACAGAGACTGTATAACTTGAGGTGGTATTTTACAGATGGCTCTTAAAATAACCAAAAGATGCCCTATTTTAACCTTACCTAATTCACTTATATAATGCAGATACAAGAATATTACACATCGGCCCTGCTCCCTGGTCCTGGCCCAGAATTCTTTCACAGTCAGGACATTCTTCCCTTGGAATGAGGTAGAAGATGATGGATGTGATATAAATTACCACTCTCAGGCCATAAATTACTTAGGCTGGGTCCCTGCCAAGGCTCTTGTCCAAGGAAACTCCAATGGGTCAGGTTGAGTACCAAGATACCCTTCAAACAGAAAGGATATGCAAATTTTAGCAATCATATCTATAACCATAATTCATTCCTTTCATGAATTCATTTTCACATTTCACATTTTCCATTAGAACAGAGCCACTTCCCCACAGGACCATCTCACCCAAAATAATGCATAAGATGTAAGGACTTATCTCTGACTAATTCATCCCTTGCACCTCCTTGGAGAACTAGGGGAGGGTGGTTTCCTCATTATTCTCCTAATTGCATTATCTAATTTGGACAGACACAGTTTAATACTGAGGATCAAGGCATTCTTTGGGCTTTATCAGTTCTAAGTTATCTCTGATTTATTTAAATAAAACAATACCTTAAGCCTCTAGTTAAACATGCCATATTAAAAACCCTTGTTTATCACCTTTCTCTCCCAGGAACACATTAAATGATCTTACAGGAATGAAAACAAAGTTTTAAGTTAGTACAGACAAATATAGGAGGGGGGAAAAAAAAAAGATAGTAGCCATAGAATACTTTTACGGGGATGACACAGAGAGAAAGAACTGATTTATTAAGGAACCCAACCAAGGCACCTGTAGGGAGAAATGCTAATGATAAGTGACAATATGCACCCCTGGTCAATGTGCTTAGGACTTGGAGACACAAAGTTCTTCAGTGGGCAAGGATCAAACTGGTTAAATATAAATATAAATATAAATATAGGAAGCAATTAGAATCCATGATCCTCCCTCTTACTTCTGAAAACCAATTGTACCCCATTCTTAGGCAGGGGGGTCAAATTTTTACTCTCTGGAGAAATTGACCTAGAGAGGTTTTGGACAACCAACATCAAAGAGGCAGGAACAAACCCCCTTATCTTTAAAAAAAAAAAAAAGAGAGAGAGACTATAACCATATAAAAGTTTGCAGGGCCACTGCATGATGCATAGTAGAATTCCAGGACGTCTTCACACTAAATGGTGGGGCCTTCAACTACTCTCATCCACTCAGCTCACAGAAGACCAGAATATTTTACCACCACTTTCCCTTCATGCCTGAAGAGAAGAGTGGAAGGTTTAAAAGATTTTCACATATTTATGCTTGAAAGTCTGCCCAATGAACCAGCTAACTCAACTACTAATCACTCTATAATGTTAATAAAACCATGTGAGGTAGGGGCCCAACTTTATTCTTTTGCATGTGGATATCCAGCTGCCAAACCCCATTTGTTGAAAAGACTCATAATGCTTTTTGTTTCTCTTTATCTCCCTACTGCTTGGTTCTGGAGGCATATTCAGCTGTGGCAGTGCATGCAAAAAGAGAAACTAAAGCTCTAGGCTTTCGGCCATCAGACCTAGAAGAGGGCCCTTTGGGAATGAGAGAGTGTCAAAGATATTGAGGAGAGGGCTCGATGCATATGAATCTGACATGAACAAATCCCAAAGCTTTGGTAACCCAAAATCACAGAGCAGAAATCTGTGTAGTTTCCAAAGTGGGCAACCAAAGCAGGTCTAAAGAATAGAGCAAAGTGAGAAATGAATTGAGTTGGATCCACAGACCACAAGACATGGGTTAGAACTTGTGGTCTGAAGTTAATTTAGTTGTCTGCTAAAATAAAGGAAAATATACACAGTGTCTCTAGGATTTAAATAAGATGTAAGAATCTATTAATATAATATTCAGAATCTCCAGGATATAATATAAAATTACTTGTTATATGAAGAATGAAGAAAATCTCAACAACTCACAAAGTAAGAGGCAAGCAACAGACACCAATCCAAAGGTGACACACATGTTGGAATTATGATGCAAAGACTTCCAAAGCAGCCATGATAACCAGGCTCTGAAACCTAAAGACCAACACTGAAAGGATGGATCATCTCAGCACGGAAATATAAGGTATAAATTGAATAAAATGGAAATTTTAGAGCTGAAAAACACAAAAACCAAAATTTAAAATACAGCTGATGAACCCAACAGCAGAATAGAGATGGCTAAAGAGTCAGTGAACTTAAACCTAGATAAACAGAAATGATTCAATTTGTACCAAAAAGGAAAAAAAAAAATTGAAATAAAATGATCATACCCTCTCCCATGGAACTGTGTAAAAATGCTACAAGGTTTAACTTTCATGTTACCAACATCTCAGAAGGGGAAAACAAGGAGGGTAGTTTAGAAAAAAAAAAACTAAAGAAGTAATACATAGAAACTTTGAAAAATATATAAACTTACAGGTTCATAAAGCTTAGTAAAACCCAAAGATGATAAACTCAAAGAAGTTCATGTCCAGACATGCTATAATCAAACTGATGAAAACCAAATTCTACCACCCCTTCCACATGCATGAAAGCAGTCAGAGGAAAAAAGCATATTATATATAGGGAATATATAATTGGAATGACAATCATCAGAAATCAAGGAGGCTGTTAAGCAGTAGGACAACACTTTTAGAGAGTCTACCAAAAATAGCTATTAACCTTGAATTCTATATCCAGTGAAAATATCCTTTAGGAATGAAGGTGAAATAAAGATGTTCTCAGATAAATAAAAACAGAGACTTCATCATTGGTACACCTGCTCTAGAACAAATGAAAGTATTTTAAACTGATCAAAATTGAAAGCACAGCATATCAAAATTTGTGGAATGCAGCTAAATAGTGCTTAGAGTAAAATATATAGCATTTAATGCTTATATTAGCAAATAAGAAAGGTCTCAAATCAATCACCCAACCTTCCACCCACAGAAACCAGAGAAAAAGAAGAGCAAAATAATCCCAAAGCAAGCAGAAAGGAGGAAATGGTAAGAGCAGATCAATGACACTAAGCACAGAAAAAAAATAGAAAAAAAAATCTATGAACATAAGAGCTCACTAAAATATATATA
>NW_011494695.1:1219559-1269995 GCF_000754665.1 Bison bison bison | reverse complement strand
ATATATATATATATCAATCTCCAGTAAAATTGACAGAAAAAAAATGATGTACAAATGACCAGTTTGAGAAGCAAAATGGGAGATACCACTACATACCACACAAACAACCAATATAATATTGTAAAGTAAAAATAAATAAATAAATAAAAATAAAATAATTTAAAAAAAAAAGAGTAAGGTATTAGTACAAACAACTCTATCACATAATGTTGACAACTTTGATGAAATGAGCCAATTTCTCAAAAGCTACAATCTATCAAAACTCTCCAAGGTGAAATATAAAAATGACCAAAACTCTGGAAGGGGCAGATATTTCGAATAGACAAAACTGAAGCAAATAAACCAATTTTTTGTGCTTGTTGAAGATACTGTGCACATGAAGTCTTTAAGATGAACAAAAGTTTTCCTAACCAGGGAACCAAGTTATTTAGTATGGAGCTTGAAAGAAAGGCTTAACAACTTTGGAATCATTGGAGATAACTTTAAATTTTAGATTTTTTGCATGTGTACATAGAGCATTCCCTGAAATTAGAAAGATATTCTAATTATATATAATCTAGTATCTGGGCTTCCCTGGTAGCTCTGATGGTAAAGAGTCTGCCTGCAATTCAAGAGACCCAGGTTCAGTCCTTGGGTTGGGAAGATCCCCTGGAGAAGGGAATGGCAACCCATTCCAGTATTCTTGCCTGGAGAACGCTATGGACAAAGGAGCCTGGTGGCCTACAGTCCATGGGGTTGCAAACAGCTGGACATGACTGAGCAATTGACACGGTATTATCTATATAATAAAAATAATAATATCTAATAATAAAATTATGCATTAATATTAATATATAGACAATCAATATGAATATATAACTGATATTGTTAATTATTAATATCAATATACTGTATAATATCTAATGCAAACATTAGATTATATAATTAGAATATCTTTCTAACCCATGACATGGGTAAACCCAAGGGATCTAAACCTCTGCTCAGAGACATGCTTGGTATTTGAATGCGGGTAGATGAGAAGTTCCTGCCAACCCATCACACTGCTATACTGATGCACCCTGAGATATCACAGGACACTCAACACTAATCCTCCCCACGTGCATATCCCAGTCTCCACAGGGGAGGAGGATGCTGGAGGGACATGAGACTTCTCTCCCCAGTTCAACCTGATCACCACTCCAGATGGAAGATGGCAGAGGTCTAGAGCAGAGCTGGGGTAAGGGAGGCCAAGCAAAGCCTGGGGCATCAGGGATTGATAGCAGGGCAATCGTCTATCCTAGGGAGGTAAGGAGGCTGCAGGAGGCAAGTCCACGCAAGCTCTCCCTCTACATGTGCTCCATTGTCCCACTGGACTTTAATTCTAAATCATAAATTTAAGATAAAATAATTACAAATTTCAAGATGTCAACCATAGAACATTAGCCCCCAATCATGGGACCCTTCTGAACATGGAGCCTTAATGCAGCTGCACAAGTGGCACATCCTAAATGCAAAGGCGGAAAGTTTCCACAACACAGGAGATGTTGTGTAAGGAAAACAGCAGTGGGCTGAGGGATGAGGAGGCCTTTGATCTACTGTTGGTTTGACTGCTATTTTGCTACGTGTCACTATATTTCTTTGAGCCTCAGTTTGCACATCCATAAAATAAGAAACTTCACAAGGTCTATTGTACTAAGTATGACTCTCTAGAAGTGAGACCATAGAATATGTATCTTTATGCAGGCCTCTAGGCTTTTGCTATCAAAGTATGGTGTACAGACCAGCAACTGAGTATTATCTGAGAATGTGTTACAAATGCAGAATATCAGGCCCCACCCCAGACCTGCTGAATCAGGATACTTATTTTTATCAAGATCCACAGGTAACAGGAACATTAAAGTTTGAAAGCATTACTGTAGATGATTTCACAATAAGCCAAGTAATAGGGACCACCGACGCAGAGTACCACAAAGGCCTCATTCAGCAACCAACATCACAACTTTATGCAACAGCTAAATGCCAACAGTGGTTAATGCACACATTAGAAAATTTGGTAAATTCATTAAGCAAGGACTTGCTTTCACTTATGTTTTAAGTAAAAAATGTGTGTTTAAAAGGTTTCATTCCATCTTCATTCTGTTCTCATTTCATGTTTCTTAGTAATAGCCTGTTCATAAAATAAATTGATTTAATTTTCCACTATGTTTAGGAAAAAGAGGAAGAGGTCTTACATTAGTATTTTCACCAACCAGTCTCTGAAACTTAAATATATAGCTTCCCTTAAAGTAGACTTGTTTACTAAAATACTTATTACTAATGATGATTTTATGATAGCTTTTTTCTAACTTCAGCTTTATTTTCTCTTTAGCTTCAACATCTATATTACATTTCTAAAAGCAAAGGGATTGCGCTAGATTAAATTCATCCTGAAATTTTATCCAGTATTGTTAGGGAAAGCACATAGACTGAAACCGCCACCTTGGCCAGGAACCATAGTAACCATTTGTGTGAGTTATTTTATGACAGGAGGTCATGGTAAGGAACACCGAATGAATAAGCTACCACTCACCAGAAGAGTTTGGGAAAGGTCAAAAGGAGACACCACGTGTCTAACCACTTCCCAGAATCCTTGCTGGCATCCAACTTGGCTGAGGAATGCATACACTGCCAGGTAGGACTCTGAGTCAGAATGATTAGCCAAAGACAACTCAGAAACCAATCCCATTCCATAAAACCCAAGCCCATGAGCCACGTGGCAGAGCAGTTCTCCTGGGTTCCCTTACCTCCTGGTTCCGCCTAGGCGTCCTTTCCAATAAAATCTCTTGCTTTGTCAGCATGTGTGTCTCCTCAGACAACTCATTTCTGAGTGTTAGCCAAGAGTGCACTTTCGGGCCCTGGAAGGGGTCCCCCTTCCTGCAACAGTATCATTGTTTAGGTAAATATGCTAATTTCCACAGAAACTAGAGATAGGTCTTTGATCAATTTCCCATATTATGTGCTTCATACTCAATAGTCTCTTCAGACTGCTAATAAGTACTGACTACAGGAATCTACACATTCTTCCTGGCAGAGCCTGCACTCCATATGTTTCAACATGAAGAACATCAGGAAGTAATTTTTTCTCTCAAATAATTTATGTTGATATACATTGATAAAAGGCATAAGGTGATGACTTTTCAGTCAGCTCAGTCCTAGAGTCTTAATTCTTTAATTCTGAAGCTTCTTGGGGCCTAGCACATTTCTTATGATGGATGTAAAGGGAAGGGCATAGAACAGTTTGGTAAGTAGCATCATGAGTTATTGGCCCAGATTCCAGGGAGAACATTGGTGGGCTAGCTTATAGTGAAGTGGGTTTTTGCTCTTTCTTGGTCCATTTTTTCAAGCATTTGCTGAGAGGATTTCAGACTGGCCTCGTAGCTAATGTAGACCAGAATTCTTTTGAAAATTTGAGAGTATGTCAAATGAGTTGAACTGATATGTTTTTCACTTGCTTTCTCTTTCTTTACCTCAATTCCTGAGTACAGAGGAGTAGTAGGTGAAGATTAGAGAGAAGGTTAGAAAGATCCTCAACCACTGCTTTCTGAGATGAATGAAAAGAGTGCTGACCTATGAACAGGTAATGAATGATTGGTTATTTCAAGTTATGGGAACCACTTCTGTCCCTGCTACTACAAATTACAAGTGTGAGCAGAACCATCCTTATACCCAACATCAGGGGCCTCTACCCCTCCTCACCCCCCCTCTGATTGTGCCCCTCCTTGTGGATTAAGAAATCCACAGGAGCAAATGCATGTAGCTAATACAGAGTGCACACCCCCAGACCCCCTACTTCTAGACCAGACTTGGGATACGAGGGAAACTGAAATTTCCACCCAGACTGTCCTGCACACACTTGCAGAGCCTGTGTGGGTCTGCTTTTTTGAGGTGGACTTCAGGGCGCATGTGTGTATCTCCAGGCCAAAGGGAAGCCAGCTGTTGGCGGGGAGGTGATGGATAGGGTGTGGCTACAGGGCCTGGAGTATCTACACAGTTATGCGTAAGGCCCTTCAGGGCACAAGAGATAGCCTAGGGTGTGAAGAGAAGGGAGCTGGGATATGAGTCACATCTTGGAAATACAAGGAGACCAAGAGTTCTCAATTCAAAGCTGGGCTTGTTCATCACTACCATTTTTCCAGATTCCATAAATAGGCATTAGTATATGAGTTTTTTTCTCTTTCTAACTTATTTCACTCTGTATAACAGGCCCTAGGTTTGTCCACCTCAGTTCAACTGACTCAAATTCATTCCTTTTCATGGCCATGTAATATTCCATTGTATATACGTACCCCAACTTCTTTATCCATTCATCTGTCCATGGGAATAGAGATGCAAATGTAGAGAAGAGACTTGTGGACACAGTGGGGGATTGGGAGAGGGTGGGATGACTTCAGAGAGTCGCACTGAAATGCACACATGTGTATATGTGTAAAACATATAGCTAGTGGGAACTTGCTATATGACACAAGAACCTCGGTCTGGTGCTCTGTGTTAACCTAGAGGGGTGGGATGAAGGGGTGGGGTTGGAGGAAAACTCAAGAGGGAGGGGATATATGTATACATAAGGTTGATTCATGTCATTGTACAACAGAAACTCACACAACATTGTAAAGTAATTATCATTCAATTAAATTAAAAAAAAAACTTGCTTGATAAAGGTAGATTTCTCAGGATACAAGGATAAAAATATAGTTTAACAGTTTGTTGCTGTTGCTAAGTCGCTTCAGTCGTGTCCAACTCTGTGCAACCCCATAGACAGCAGCCCACCAGGCTCCGCTGTCCCTGGGATTCTCCAGGCAAGAAGACTGGAGTTGGTTGCCATTGCCTTCTCCAATGCATGAAGGTGAAAAGTGAAAGTGAAGTCGCTCAGTCGTGTCCGACTCTTCGCAACCCCATGGACTGCAGCCTACGAGGCTCCTCTGTCCATGGGATTTTCCAGGCAAGAGTACTGGAGTGGGGTGCCATAACACTTAGATTTATGGACCTACATTGATATCTGTGTCCTAAGACCCACAAGCATTAAAACCAGGCATGATTATGAGACATATTTGCCAAAGGGCACATATTTTCATTAGTCCAGGTTTACACTATAGCTAAAGCACAAGGCAATGGCACCCCAATCCAATACTCTTGCCTGGAAAATCCCATGGACGGAGGAGCCTGGTGGGCTGCTGTCTATGGGGTCACACAGAGTTGGACACGACTGAAGCGACTTAGCAGCAGTAGCAGCAAAGCACAAGGAACATGAAAACATTGCCCCTCTTTGAATTTCAGTTCTGCAACTTACTAGCTGAATGACTCTGTTCTTGTTCTTAAACCTCTCTAAATCTGCCTCATTTCTAAAATGAAAATAGTAATGCTGAGTACAACAGATTTTATTTTGAATGACAGATAAATCAGTAAAAGGTTTTAAATATAAAAATACATACTGGATGTTCTACCATGGACTCTATCTTTGCTGTCTAGAGAGAAAAAGATATGAGTCTCAAGAGAGTACAGGTAATATTATTAAGACATATATCCTGTGCCAGCAGCTAATTTTTCCCTTTAAGAATTTTCTTGTGGAGTTTATCTATGCAGAGGCACAAAGTTTCTCCTGACTAATGCATATTAACTCTTCATAAATTTCAGTTTTAGCATGCTGAACTCATTCTATGACACATGAAGAAGAAGTCACTGATAGATGCAGAAAGTCTTCTGGCTCAGATGTCAGAAAATTTTTGAAGTAGAAGAACATTTATAGTTCCTTCATTCCTTTCTTCACCTTTGTCCCCTCAAATTTTTACTTTTCTTTAAGTAACTTATTCATGAGAGAAATAAATCTTAGAATATAAAATTTTTTCAGCTTTAGAACATCAAGTAACTGCTCCCATTTTAGTGGTCATGGGAATCTATCTTTCCTCTCTTGAGCATATCCTGTGATGGGTTTTACATACTTGTTTAAACTGCTTATTGCTGCTTCACAGAGAAATCCTAAGTAACATTTACACAGATTTTCACATCTTCTCTTAGCATAAATTATAACACTTTTTCTTTAATGCAAATAGAAAAACCACACCTTTTAAAAAATATACTGAAATATTAACTAGAAATTTTATTGAATACTTACATGACAGAACATTAACTTTATTTAATGTTCTCATCTTTTCTCCCCTCCTCTCTGTCATATGAATCATCTATATTTTCAATATTACTTATAGCCCCATCTATTTCTGCTCCACACTCTTTAAAGACTGAGCAAATTCTATCTCCCCTTCTTCATTAATTACCCTCTCAAATCATTGATCTTAAGAGGCATATACTTTTCTAGCCAGACATTTTTCTACAAACTTCACTCTGTCTTTCAGGTTAGTTGAAGTATACTGAGACCTACATTTCAGAATCCCATCACCATCTGGTTCGGTTAGAGCTGGCCAAAAGAGGAACCTATCAGAGGTTTAGAAGGTAGAAATTCTAAATGATAACAAAATAATGGGAATCATTGTTATTACTACCAATTTGTATTACTGATACAGATGGTCCAAACAACCCAATGGATTTAATAGGGAGGGTGTTTGAATGTCTACAATATCTACATTTGATGCAAGAATAAATCAGAGTTCTCAGAGGATATGATTTTCCCAAATCATATGTTTACCAAGTAGAAGTTACCAGCTATTATACAGTCTCCACCACTTTATGGTCCACCTAAGATTCTATAGAAATAGCTGACATGCATCTATTTAGGGAAGTAGAAGAGATGGAAATAGTGCATATACTAAAGGCAGTCTTAGTAGAAAGCTTCAAATTCGTGCTTTAGTGAAAGGCAAATACCAGAGATGTCTGCATATGTTTATGCCTCTAATATATGAGTAGGCATTAAAAATCATCTTGACTACTTAAACTATTAAGGCTGAAAGAGTTGTCAACTATTCTCAATGCTACATAAGCAAAATCAAATAACCTTATATGAAATTAAGTGTACTGAATATTAGTACATCTTTGCCTGACCTGAATCCTGTTGTTTAGAGAGATAAGAATGAAAAGGTCTCCATATTAATGTCTGGTTATTAAAATTGCCTGTTAAAATAAGACAACTTTCCACATTAATAAATACCATCACTTTATGCTGTAAACTTACAATTGTCTGTAGAAGGCCCCTGAGAGTAAATTAATTAAACCTCTGTTCCATTATGGTGTCAGTTAATTTGGAAACTCATTATTTATTTGGCACTAATTTAGCCTAGCAAATTAATTAGGAAGAGCATGGGAAAATAGATGATTCAACATAAAGTCCAAATCAAGACAAAGAGGCAAGATCAAGGGAACTTACTGAGAGACAAGGGACAGTTTCACCATCTTCAGGAGGGCCTTCTGTTTTCCCAAAGACAGCCAACACAGTGCAGAGAAGCTGCTCAGAAATGGAATTAGGAAACCAGAATCAGGAATGGTCTTGAAGAAAAACATTTCCTCCTGTACAGGGGGCTGTTACAAAAGGCTGCATTCCATAGTGTGTTCACAGAGCTCTTCCTGACTTCATCCTTCTTCACAATCAGACTAAGACCCAAGGTACAGCTGGCCACTGATCAACAGTCTCTGACCTCGGGCATGTTGGGATATTGGGAATATAGTCTCTGCAGGGTTTGAAAAGAAAGAACCTATTTGTGGCTGAGAAGAGAAGTTACTCTTGCAGATACCAAAAGAAGTGATCTGGTGGTACCTGATGACTACCTGTATTCCCAGATGGTGTCACCTGAAGAAAATAACGCTTGAGGCAAAGACTTTTTCTGCCTTCCTCAAAGGTTCAGGGGAGTCCAGGAAAATTAAAGAAAAAGTTTTTCAGTTCATCTTGATCACTAGAATTCGGAATCTTGTCTTCTCATTGATGAAGTTTGCCAGACTTTACCTTGGTAAGGGTCTTCATGAGAAAGGGGAGGTGCACACTGGTAATATGTGGCATAATCATCTGAACGTCTATTAATTAAAGGTTTATTCCATCAAAAAGGACATGTTCATGATCCAGAAGAATACATGCACCCCAATGTTCACTGCAGCACTGTTTACAATAATAGCCAGGACATGGAAGCAAATTTAATGTCCATTGACAGAGGAATGAATAAAGATGTGTTATATATATACAATGGACTATTACTCAGTCATTACAAAGAATTAAATAATACCATCTGCAGCAACACAGATTGATCTAGAGATTGTCATACTGAATGAAGTAAGTCAGACAGAGAAGGAGAAATATTGCATGATATCCCTTATATGTGAAATCCAAAAAGAAATTATACAAATGAAATTACTTACAAAACAAAAGAAGACTCCTAGATTTAGAGAACAAATTTATGGTTGCTGGGTATGAGATAGGGAGTTTGGGATGGACATGAACACACTGCTGTATTTAAAGTAGATAACCAACAAGGACCTACTGTATAGCACATGAAACTCTGCTCAATGTTATGTGGCAGCCTGAATGGGAAGGGAATTTAAGGGAGAATAGATCATGTATATTTATGGCTGAGTCCCCTCGCTATTCACCTGAAGCTATCACAACACTGTTAATTAACTATACCCCAATACAAAATAAAAAGTTTTAAAAAAGGGACAGGCCCACTATTTAATAGACATCAGTCACTGGCCTGCATACTCCTCTCACTCAATGGAGAACCTGGTAAACAGCTTCCTTTTCTTCAGGGAGCTTTCGATCTGGAGGGGAAACACAATTAAATGCATAAGTGAATGTATAATTACAAAGTTTGAGAAACAGTATAAAGGAACCTAAAGATATGGAAAAACTTGGGGGACCTAATTTAGATTGAGGGATCAGGGAATCCTTCTCTCAAGAAGTTCCATTTAAGCTGAGACTTGAAGAACAAATAAGAATCATCCCACATTGTAGAAGATAGAGAAGAGACTGTTGAGTTAGAATGAGAACTGGAACTGGAGCCATGAATCAGGTTGGATCAGGCAGGGTTGGGACCATGTTAACATTTTCTATGTGTCCTCAGGGCAATGGAAAATGATTAATGAAATGGCATGATATTAACTGGCCTATAAGGTCATAATGGCTTTTGCTGAGTGAAAAAAAAAAAAGTAGAGGAAAGGCAAATAGAAGCTTTCAATTCAATAGTCACCTCAGGCCTCAGGCAGTCATGATCAGCTTTTCTGTCAGAGGCTTTTCTTGGTATTTATATTTCAATTTTCTTCATATTTTTACATATTTTTAAAATTTGTGATGCAAGGTTTTTTATAGTAAGAAATTATCTCAAAAAGCTATTCTGCTGTAGCTAATACACCTAAGTCTTGGTGATTCCATAAGCACCCCATGCACGTGAAGAAGTATTTCAAGGGAAAAGCTGTATTTTTTTCTCTGACAGAACAAAGACCTATTGACAACATGCTGTGCAGCTTTGCCTGTTCTCTCTCCGTGATGAAACACCATAGCAAGCACATAAATCAGATATTAATAGGTCAGATTTATATCAAGAAAATAACTTTTTATTCTATTGAAAAAATAATGCAGCAAAGTGTTGGAGTCCAAGAAATAATTTCCTATAGTGATGGATTACCTTTTACTAGTCACTGGGATCCTAAGATCTACTCAAATGTTTGCATATAATTGAGGAAATTAATGAGAAATTTTTATGTTTTCACTGAATTGAAACCATACCACCTGAATTTTCTACTGAAATTTCTTTCATGAGGAACTTAGTTTTGTTTTTTGTTTGTTTGTTTTTAACTAAAACTCAAATGCAGGTTATGTAAAGAATTTTAATAATTGCTTTAAATAAAGGAAGGAGGGATTAAATTCTTTTGTAAGAATGCACTTAGATTAACAACTTTAAATTGTCTCTTTACTGTTCGTTGATGCCCATAGTTTTTCATTTAATCATATCTATGATCCCTTAATAAGGGGTCAATAATAACCCCTGATTAATGAGAACTTAATTAGTCATCATTAAGAATGTGAATGTAGGCTTCCCTGGTGGCTCAGATGGCAAAGAATGTGAATGCAGGAAGCAAAAATTATATAATTTTCAATAGACGAGACTGCTTTTCTCCCTTTTCTCTTATAACTCTCTCTCTTATACGGTCAATAGTGACTAACATGATAGAATACTGAGATATTTATTGGCTTATTTCCCAGAGACTTTTGGGCACTGATGCTTTTTCTTCTGATTAATTTGAGAAAAAATATCTGATACTAGTACTATATAGAATCTGGTTTTTTTTTTTCTTCGTTTTTTTTTTTTTCTAGAAGAGAAACATGGGACAGAAGAAAGAGTGAGATACACCTGCAATCTGAATTTGGGTCTGGTGGTAAAATGTAGTCAAGAAGCGTGATTCAAATACCAAATATGAGTGGTCTTGGCGATGGAAGTTTTGTGTGCTCATTTTATGCGTTGTGCTCACCAAACTAGTATTTACTTAGTGCTACAACTGTGATAGATACAGTGGGAGGCAGAAAGATAAATTACATATAGATCCTACCGTCATGAAGCTTACACTCTAATAAGAGATTTAATACATGGTAAAAGAGGCCATGGGCTTCCCTGGTGGCTCAGTGGTAAAGAGTCCTCCTGCCAATGCAGGAAACCTAGGTTTGATCCCTGGGCCAGGAAGATCCTTTGGAGAAGGGAAAGGCTAGAGTCAGACACAATTTAGTGACTAAACGACCACAAAAAGAAGCCATAATAAGTTGTAATAAATGACACTGTACAAATAAGGTGCTAACAGGATTTAAGAGAAGGGAAGTAGTTGCTACTGGCTTAGGCAAACAGGTGAACATAAATAAAACGTTTGAATAAAATGTAAGATTTCAATCACCTGGTTGTTCTAGCATACTAGTTCTCAGCTTTTAGTTTTTGTTCTTGTTCTAAGAACTGTTTTACACTCTTAAAAATTATTGAGGACCCCCAAATGGAGTTTTTATATAGGCTATACCTACTGATGCTTTCTGTATTCAAGACTGAAACAGATAGACTGCTTGTATGCTAATATAAATAATAAGTTATTGAAAATATATCTTCTGAAACAAAACATTTCAAGGAGAAGCATGTCTTCATTTTACCTCTTTTGCAAATCTTTTTCATATCTGACTTGAGAAAAAATAGCTGAATTGTCATATATATCCTGCCTTCAATCTGTGATGATGCATTGATTTTGTTAAGTAAATGATTTTTAAAAATTCAGCTTCAAAAATATAAGTGATTGGCAAAGGGAGGAATATTTGTATACAGTTTTGTGTGTTCTTCTTTAATACCACACAAAACCTCAACAAGTGACTATGGATATGTAAATTATACAAACATCACTTATGTCCCAGTCACAGGAGATTATTAGGTATGCCTAGCATGAAAGAGAGGCAATGGCACCCCACTCCAGTACTCTTGCCTGGAAAATCCCATGGACGGAGGAGCCTGGTAGACTCAGTCCATGGGGTCTCGAAGAGTTGGACACGACTGAGAGACTTCACTTTCACTTTCCACTTTCATACATTGGAGAAGGAAATGGCAACCCACTCCAGTGTTCTTGCCTGGAGAATCCCAGGGACGGTGGAGCCTGGTGGGCTGCCGTCTACGGGGTTGCACAGAGTCAGACATGACTAAAGCGACTTAGCAGCAGCAGCATGAAAGAGAATGCAGGATGTTACTCGATGGTACGCTCAGAGAGAAAACAAGAGAGGTGGAACACTGGCCATAAATGACTAGAGGTGATCACAAGGGAGTCTGCCTCAGAGTTGAGTGCCCAGTCAACTTCACTTCCATGGTATATAAATATCCTTCTCCTTTTAGCTTACTACATCATGAAATATTGATATAATTAAATGTAATCAGGTGATAACTCTGCCTAAAACTCTTAAAGGTCCAGCCGTGGCTTCAGTAAAATTCACTTAAAAGATAAAGGCTACTTATCTCAACATGAAATGCAAGTCAGATTGTTGCCTAAATTCTTCCTCTTTCTGCATATTTGTCTCCCAACACCCTTGGCCTTGCAACATATGTAATAGCAAACTCTTTCCAGCGGCCTCTTCTCCTCTCCATTCAAATACCATGCTTTTTCTCAACTACGTATTGGCTCATGCCATCGGGAAGATCCCTTGGACAAGGGCATGACAACCCACTCCAGTATTCTTGCCTGAAGAATCCCATGGACAGAGGAGCCTGGCGGGCTACAGTCCATGCTGTCACACAGAGTTGGACATGATTGAAGTGATCTGGCATGCATCCTCACATCTCTCCTATGTATAGAGGTAATTCTTAATCAACCTTTAATATTCAAGGGACACTGTCTGCCATGGTTCTTCACGTTTGTGTTAAGATTCACTCCTCTGAGCTCCCATCTTATTCAATCTGTCATCTGTCATTAAACTTCCTATTTACCATCTTGCCTTCCAATTCATCATTAATTTGGCTGTGACTGCAGCACAAATGTCTTCATGACAGGGCATGTGTGATATGAAAGTCTGTATTCTGATGCCTAGAACAAAGTTAGGCACACAGTGGACACCCAAAATGTTTGTGGACATAATGCTCAATTTTCCATTTTAAAATTTACTTTCAGTGCCCATATTTGATTGACTTATGTACTCCCCTTCTAACATGATAGGTGTTTTTTCCCCAAACAGGACCCAAATAATTCCAGAAGCAAATCACCTAATGTGGCTAGCTGCAAATTAAAAGCACTTGTCAGTTGGTGCCATGGCACTGTGCAGGTTGTTTTTCTTCCAGGGCTGACTTTCTGACACTAAATGATCAATATCTCAGTCTGAAGCTTCTTGCAGTCCAGAAGCAAATGATTCATACTTCTTGTTATTATATTAATGCATGAGGAACACAATAAAAATTCCAAGAAGCCATAATACATCCACAACATCATAACTTTCTCTCATCACCTAGAAGTCAATGGATCATTACTCCTGATATGTATTGATTCAGGCTGTCAGCAGTGGAGTTTACATTCACTGTCACTCATGGTCTTTAGGGCAATAACTGTCATACTCACCTTACTGCATTCACATATGAAACTACACTTGACTCCACACAAACACTGCATATTCTTCTCCCTGATGATAAGAACTTACTCTGTCCAGGGTGCTGAGGATGGGAAGAAAAGAGGCTCTTGTCTAAGGTCCAACAGTTTTCCCCCAACTGTGCTAAGACCTTTACACTTAAACATGCTGTGTTTAATCTTAACAGCAAAAACGTGAGGGACTTGCTGTTATTATCTTCATTTTATAGATAAGAAAATCAAGGCTCTGTATGACTGATGATGAACACTACTTCTGTGTTGAGGACACAAATGTCCCTAATTTGAATCTCAACCCTTATCTGCCCCTGCTTGTCCCTTGGAGACCACTCCTGACCTTCTGCCACCTGTCAATCCCTTTGCAGATTCCCCAGCACTACTGCTGTGCTGCCAGAGAACTGCCTGATCCCCTGTTCTCATCTGTGAGCTGTCTAGTAAGAGTTCAGCAGAACCATCACCAAGCTTCTGTGCTGGTGCTACAGGTAGAATGCTTCCATTTATTCACTTCGTTTTTTAGTATATGTCAGGGACTAAAGACAAGCAAAGCACCTGCCCCCCATAGAGTTTTCATTCTAATAGACACAGCTCTGACCTTGGTCCTCAGCTGGTTGGCTCTGGAGCTTCCGGACCTAAATGGGCCCTAGGAAAGAGGCTGGGCCCACCTCCTCCCTTACTAGGTATACAACCCAGACTCCTGATAGCATTGTCTAGAGCAGGGGTCCCCAGCCTCCGAAATCTAATGCCTGATGATCTAAGGTAGAGCTGATACAATAATAATAGAAATAAAAATAAATAAATAAAGTTTAAATAATAATAGAAACACAATTAATGTAATGTGCATTCTGAAATCATCCCCTCCATATTGGTCCATGGAAAAATTGTCCTCCATGAAATCGGTCCCTGGTGCCAAAAAGGTTGGGGACCTCTGGTCAAGAGGACTTTTCTACTGGCCTTGTCTTAGGAATTTTTGTCAATAATTCTCTGTGTTCCTGGGTCCACAGAGTTGGCCAGAGGAACTTTGAGCACAGTAGTGGGACTGAAGGGGGATGGTTTGTTCAACCTCAATTAAGAACATTCACTGCTGTACTTTTAAGTGCAGTTTTGACCCTAGAACTCTCTAAATCCTTTTTAATTGGGTTGTCTCCAGATGCTGAAGAGCCAGCATGCAAACAGTCCCATGAGTGTTCAGGATATCCAGATATATGTAAGGGTTCTGGACTAAACATGCATGAAAATAATGCAATACCTCCTTAAGGACTGAAGGTGCTTAAGCTGAGGTAGAGGCCATAGGATGTGAATTAAAAACTTAGTTATTCGTTCCTTCTCTGTAAACAATGTCTTCTTTCCAAGGCCAGTTTTCCTGTGCTCATGGCTGTCACACTTAGCCACCTTACTGTACCACTAACTCAAGATAGGGGTCAGGCTCTCATTACTGTTCATTTCCATGTAGCATTCAATATCCTCTCATCTACAAAATGAAAGAAATCCCCTCTTGACACTTTTAGCCATTCAAATTCCTTATTCCCTTCACAGCCATGCTTCTTTTAAGATTTGCCTGAACTCGATGTCTCCAGCTCTCACCCAGCTTGCAAATCATAAAAGTCTGTTCCTGCTCCACCCTGCCCTGACTCTGCTCTTAAGGTCCCCAATCACCCGTGGCTGATGAATGAAAGGATTCTGGTAGGTCTTTATTTTTCTTGTATCTTATGCAGCCCTGACACTGCTGATCAATTTTTTATTGAAACACTCTCTTCGTCTGGTTCCTCATCCCATTCACAATCTCTTGCCAACAGGCTTGTTCATACTCTTGTCATTTGCTAGGGGACTGTGCAGCTTAACATTCTGAACATGTGTATATCTTTTATTAAAATTGATGTATAATTGATTTACAATGTTGTACCAATCTCTACTGTACAGCAAAGTGACTCAGTTTTACACATACGTACATTCTTTTAAAATATTCTTTTCCATTATGGTTTATCTAAGGAGACTGGATAGAGTTCCCTGTGCTATACAGTAGGACCTTGTATATACATTCTAAATGTGATAGCTTGCATCTACTGCTGCTGCTGCTGCTAAGTTGCTTCAGTCTTGTCCGGCTTGCATCTACCACCTTTAAATTTCCAGTCCACCCCTCTCCCCCTGCCTCTCCCTTGGCAGCCACAAGTCTGAGCTCTGTGTCTGTGAGTCTGTTTCTCTTTTGTAGATACGTTTATTTGCACCATATTTTAGATTCCACATATAAACAGTATCATATATGCTGCTGCTGCTAAGTCGCTTCAGTCATGTCTGACTCTGTGCGACCCCAGAGACGGCAGCCCACCAGGCTCCCCCATCCCTGGGATTCTCCAGGCAAGAGCACTGGAGTGGGTTGCCATTTCCTTCTCCAATGCATGAAAGTGAAAAGTGAAAGTGAAGTCGCTCAGTCATATCCGACTCTTCGCGACCCCATGAACTGCAGCCCACCAGGCTCCTCCGTCCATGGGATTCTCCAGGCAAGAGTAGTACTGGAGTGGGGTGCCATTGGAGCATATATATATATATATATCTTTCTCTTTCTGACTTACTTTATTTCATATGATAATCTCTAGCTGAATCCATGATGCTGCATATGGCAACATTTTGTTCTTTTTTATAGCTGGGTCGTATTCCATTGAACATGATGTGTGTTCTATCCTGTCTCTTCTTCCAGCCTCTTCTCCCATGTCTTTGCTAGGCTGACTCTCTTCCTGTTTTTCATCCTCTGGACAATTCATTTCCCCTAAGAACATCTACTTATCTGGGCTTTACCTAGTCATCCCTCGTGCATCTCTGAAAGTTCCCAGGTATTACATGCCTGGCATTCCCTCTCCTCTCTTTGTTCATTCAATAGCAATTTCTCTTCTCCAAGAAAACTTTACATAGTAACTGGAGAGAGATGGATTTCCCATAATACTGCCAAGATTTACCATGTTTAACCTTCTTTAGTTAATACTCCTCAGTATATATTGACTCTTTGTCCTATACAGATTACTATGTTAACGTTATTTCAAGTATCATTATTTGCTATCTGGGTTGAACCACACATTTCCAGCAGTGGTTTTTAAGATTTGGTGTGATTTCAGCATTTTCAAAAAATGCATCGGTGTGAAATTAGAAATGTTTTTTGATAACATTTATTATGAATAACCAAATATGTTGTTAAGTGACCAGCAGATTGTTTATATATAATTCCCACTTGATTATGGGCCCAATTTTTCAGTCATTGTCATAACTTAAAGTACTCTTTTAAAGAAGAATAGGGACATTGATACATTTTTTACACCTTCACTTTTTAATTCATGATGGAAATAGCAAAGATGACCCATACTTGCTGGCTTTAGAAACATTCATGAATTTACCAACTAAAACTAAACCATGAAGAAAATGGTCTCTTATTTCCCATTTATATTCGACTTCTCTTTTCTTCCCTACCCTTTCATTCCCACTCTTCTTGGAGGAAGTTTTTGTTTTTGTTTTAATTTTACTTAATTTTCTTTAAAAACTTGATTTTAAAACTTAACTTTAAAATTTTAAATTAAACTTTTTAAATTTAAACACTTTAATTTTTAGTTTAACTTTAAATTTTAAAACTTGACTTTAAAAACTTAATTTTCTTTAAAACACAATTTCTGTTTGCTATATTTATGTAGCTCAGAATTAAAACAAAACAAAAAACAACCAGAATACAGTCAAAACTCCTCTTCTTCCTGGAGGAGATATCACCCAGTCTCCCTCCCCAGAGATAACCAATCCTACTAGTCTCTGAATGCTGGGCTGGAAGAAGCACAAGCTGGAATCAAGATTGCCGGGAGAAATATCAATAACCTCAGATATGTAGATGACACCACCCTTATGGCAGAAAGTGAAGAGGAACTAAAAAGCCTCTTGATGAAGGTGAAAGAGGAGAGTGAAAAGGTTGGCTTAAAGCTCAACATTCAGAAAACAAAGATCATGGCATCTGGTCCCATCACTTCATGGGAAATAGATGCGGAAACAGTGGAAACAGTGGAAACAGTGTCAGACTTTATTTTTTGGGGCTCCAAAATCACTGAAGATGGTGATTGCAGCCATGAAATTAAAAGACGCCTACTCCTTAGAAGGAAAGTTATGACCAACCTGGATAGCATATTGAAAAGCAGAGATATTACTTTGCCAACAAAGGTCCATCTAGTCAAGGCTATGGTTTTTCCAGTGGTCATGTACGGATGTGAGAGTTGGACTGTGAAGAAAGCTGAGCACCAAAGAATTGATGCTTTTGAACTGTGGTGCTGGAAAAGACTCTTGGAGTCCCTTGGACTGCAAGGAGATCCAACCAGTCCATTCTAAAGGATATCAGTCCTGGGTGTTCATTGGAAGGAATGATGCTAAAGCTGAAACTCAAGTACTTTGGCCACCTCATGTGAAGAGTTGACTCATTGGCAAAGACTCTGATGCTGGGAGGGATTGGGGGCAGGGGGAGAAGGGGACGACTGAGGATGAGATAGCTGGATGGCATCACCGACTTGATGGACATGAATCTGAGTGAACTCTGAGAGTTGGTGATGGACATGGAGGCCTGGCGTGCTGCACTTCATGGGGTCGCAAAGAGTCGGACATGACCGAGCAACTGAATTGAACTGAACTGAACTAGTCTCTAGGTCTCCTCCTAGACATTTTATGCACATGCAAATGGTCGATCTCCCTGATGTCTTTCCAGACAGGGTCTCTCTGTAAACCACTGATCTTCGTTCTCTTTACACATGTAAGTGTTCTGTGCTCTTCTTAGCCTCTCCCTTCAGCCCTAATGGGACACACATGAAGGCACCCTCCATCTCTTTTGGAATTCCCTCCAGACTCTGTCTCTTAAATGTCTGGTCCTATCTGCTTAGCCTTGGTGACTTCAGTTTTCCTTCCTCTGAGTTCAGCCCCTTTAGAGAAATGCTTACTCTGAATCTGGGGGTTGACTGTTGATTTTGGCTTTGATCCCTTGGTTTCAGCCTTTTGCATCTCTCTTGGATTCAGGCTCTGCAGTTCACAGGCAGATCTGACCCCTGAAACCCCCTCCAAATCTGAAAAGTGTGAAAGTATTAGTCACTCAGTCATGTCTTACTCTTTGCAGCCCCATGGACTATAGCCTGCCAGGCTCCTTTGTCCACGGAATTCTCCAGGAAAGAACACTGGAGTGAGTAGCCATTCCCTTCTCCAGGGGATGTTGGGAACCATCACACGCCCCCACCTTTCTTTTCTTGCATTTCAGAGAACATAGGCTGTTTGGTTTTCCCCTCATGCCTTTGTTTCATCTTGTTTCCTTTTTTTTTTTGCTTGCTTGTAAATGGCCAGTCATTATCAGAAATTTCAATGCATCTAGACTAATGAACTTGGTGCCCTTTACATGTTCAGAGATAATAAAGCAAAGACCATGGTCTTCACGTTATAGCTCCTTCCCTCTGTGAGAAGGAACCTCTATCTCTTTACCCAGTCATTGGCTAGCATACCCCTGTGACCTCTATCAGAATCAGAAGCGTCTCCAGTTACATCAACAGTCTGCCATGTCAGGAGCACTTAGCTACAACTCAGATTCTTTTCCTGTTGGTATCTGGGAGAAAAAAAATACACCAAGGACCACATTTCTCCAAGTGGCTGATGAAACATGCAGAGCCACACTAACAGAAATCTGGTTTTGTAAACAATAAACTCTGGCTATAGCCTTTCAGGTTGAACTCATTTGTGCCAGCCAAAAGAGTCTGTGGTGTACCAGGGTTTTCATAAGATAGGATCACAAACTCACACAGTTGGAGATTTTCCCAATATAAAAAAATCGATGATAGTAAAGCAGTGCCCTCCAAGCAATAATGAATTTCAAGAAGGTGATTAGAAAGTAAAACTGATTGTGTCCTCTTTATGAAGTAAATTAAGCTGACTAAAGTAAAATACCCTTAGAATATAATCAGACATTATTATTTGTCTTTCTACTTCTCTCTGGCAAAAATATAATTCACTTTTATAAGTCAGTCACTAAAATACCCTTCTTTGGGGACTTCCCTGGCAGCCTGGTAGGTAAGACCCCACACTTTCAATGCAAGGGGTGCCTGTTCAATCCCTGGTCAAGGAACTAAGATGCCACATGCCATGCGGCCGAAAACTAAAAATTAAAAAAATAAATTTCTGATTACTCTTAGCCTTAACTTACTTTTTAAAAAATTATCCTTCTTTTATCTGTTAGGACAGAAGCATGGGTGCTTTGAATTTTCCCGTTCCTATTGCCATAGACTATGGAGACCCCAGGCTTCCCCGGTGGCCCTAGTGGTAAAGAACCCGTCTGCCAATGCAGGAGACATAGAGATGTGGGTTCGATTCCTGGGTCAGGAAGATCCCATAAAGGAGGACATGGCAACCCACTCCAGTATGCTTGCCTGGAGAATCCCATGGACAGAGGAGCCTGGTGGGCTATGATACATAGGGTCACAAGGAGTCAGACACGACTGAAGCGACTTAGCATGCATGGACACATGGAGCACCTTGGAAGTATGATGTCCAGCCATTAAACTATGTAATATCATTAGAAAATGGCTTCATCTTAATTAGTAGGACGATGGAACCAGTAACTTGTATTTATGAGTTAATTCTGAAGGCTTATTAGGAAGCTAAAACTAGACCAATGAACTTATTATTATATGCGCATGATATCTGGACTTTATGACTGAGAAAAGCTTGTGATTCTACAGTATACATTCTATAGTATAAATTTTGTCTGTGACCTGAGTTTTCAAGATAATTGCCAATGATAACTCAAAGTATATGAGTTTATTCAAAGCAATACATTCATTATATTTTGCACACTTATCGTTTTTTGTTGAAACCATCCTAGAGCCTCTGGCATTAATATTTTCATGTACAGAGATCTTGGCATGTAAAATTAATCTCTTATAAGCTGTTATGTATGAATCTATGACTAAAGCTGCATCTAGGTGGATTGGCGCTAGTTTGAAATGTCTAATCCTGTCTGTTATGATTTACTCACTAACTTCAGGATAAAAGTTTTTGGCCAGGAGTCAAACAAGATAACAGGAAACAAAGCAAGAGGTCAGCTCGACAGGGTGCTTCACTTTCTGTCTCCTTCATTCCTACCCAGTCTCATGTTTGTCTCGTCTCATACTTGACTAATCTTCTAACAAATAAAAACTTGTAGATAAAGGGTAAGAATGGCTGTCACTTGGAAAGGGAGAAGCCAGGGCAATGATTGCACACGTCCTTCTCACTTTCAGCTCTATAAGAAGCCCTGGCGCATTTAGCTTGTATTGGCCACATTCTCAAATCCTCAAATGCTCTCCATTTTCAAAGTTAAGTTTAAGGTCAAAGGTAGTCATTTCTTTACCTAGCAAACTAAAACCAATAAGGAAAATATTAAACTAAACTGGGCCACGAACCATCAGATCCCTTTCAGTTTTAGTAGGAAAAACATCAGGATCAGTTCCAGTGCTAGACTGAGAATGAGTACAGCTAAAAGGAAAGAAAGGGATAAAGTTAGACAAGTTATGCACTAAGGTTCTCTTTATAAATTATTACCAATATTAAATCCTAGAAAATATTCAGCCTCAGTTAATATCTATCCCTTAATATATAAATATTTTGGTAATTCTTTCAACATACTGACATATATAATGAAGACATTATCTGTATTAAATGCCTGATAAATTGCAAATAAAAGTCTTCTTGCAAAGGGTTTGATCTTGCAAAGGGTTTGATCGATCAAACCAAATAGGAAGGAAGGTCATCAGAATAACTGTCATCAGAAAATCCCTACTGAATACCCTCAATGTAAGTCACTCCAGTAGACACTAACAGTGAAAAATACACGAGGCGATCTTTGCACTAAAAATCTTGAAATCTAGCTGGAGACATCAGATGTGACATCCCATAGCCCCTGACAGCTTCTTACCTCCTAAAGTAGAGATGGACCAGGAACATGACAACTGCAGGATGGTCTTGAGGTCTCAGTTGAGGTTAAAAACCTGAAATTGGTATATGGCATACTGTTTGGTAATTCTGTCTAGACTCACTCAGCAGCCCAAGTGTCAGAGTATAGACATCAAGGTCCACATATATCCATAAAAAAGAAAACTGAATTTGCTATATAAGTAGCTTGATCTTATAAATATATCTTTGTTATCAGCTTATAAAAATTTCTATGGCTGTAGGAACACAATAATATCCTAATAAAGCAGCGGCTAGAATTTTGGAATAAAACATACAAACAATGGTTATTCTTCCTTCTCTTCCATTTGACTGACATGTGATTTAAACTCAAGTTTCTCAGCACAACCTATTTCCTCATCTGTAAAATGGGAATTATCTTTGCTTGCCTCTTCAGAACACAGTGGTGGAAACAGCTGAGAAAAATATTTGAAGATATCCTGTTACCTTCAGGGAGGTTTTCCTTGTGCTCATCTTTCTATGCAGCATAAAGTTCTTTGAGTTTACTCCTTTATAAAAATATTCAAGCCATATTAATATGGTCTAAAGGTGCACATAAATTCCACTTCTAGGTATATATGCAAGAAACATACACACACACACACACACACCAAGAAAATGTCTGCAAATGATCATAGCATCATTATTTATAACAGTGCAACAAACACTCTTTCCTTCAGTTGAAGAACAGATCAACAAAATATGGCATATCCATGTAATGAATGGCTACCCAGCTATAACAAGGAATGAAATCTTAATAAATGATACAACATGGAGAAACCTCGAGAACAGTATGCTAAGTTAAAGAAAGCAGCTATAAAGACCACATATTATGTTGTTCCATTTATATACAAATCTAGAGTAGACAGATTCTTAGAGACAGAGAGGTGAGAGACTGCCTAGGATTGAGGAGGCGGTGAAGGAAAGGAGAGGCAAAGGGAGGGACTGTTAATGTGAAATGTCTTCTTGGGGTGATGGAAATATTCTGGAATTAGTGGTGATGGTTGCACAAGTTTGTTAAAATACTAAATCCATTGAAATATGCACTCTAAATCTAGACTGCATTTTATGATATATAAATTGTTTCTCAATAAAGTTCTTAAAATGCATACAAACCACCCTCTCAAAAGAAAAACCCACAAAAAGAGCACTTGTCGTTTCAGTAACCTGAAGGATAATGCTTTCAGCAAGGTACCCAAAAGTATTTTATCTAAGCAAGTTTAGCTCCTACATATGCATTTGAATTGTAATACCATCATCTCAGATGCAGCAGCAAGCCTAGAGAACTCAAATAAATTTGCTCTGACATTAGGCGACACAGAAGAAACCATTCCTGCTCTACTGAATCCACATTTTCTTAATCTAACCTTCCCTGTCATTCTGAGAATTCCTTACTTTCACATACAATCTCTGATGCTGAATAGCCTCTGAAGATCCAATAACCCCAGTTTGCTTGCTACCAAGGGCTGATTTTGACAGGACCAAAGTTTAGTTGCTTTGGTACAAAGTTCAAAATAGTTTAAACCATTTCAATAGAGACAATATAATATATAGAATGAGATGCTCACACGGACAGGATAAGTTCTTGTGAATGCGACAACTAGAATAATGGGTACTTCCAGCATGCCAGGGGTTCTTCTAAGTGTTTTCCTTAAAGTAATTCATTTAATCTTCATAAAAGCTCAACAAGACAGATAATTATTTTATACCCATTTTAAAAAATCAGGGCATCAAAGCAAAGAGAAAATAAATGGCTTGTCCAAGTTTCTGCATCTAGTAAGTGACTGGGCTGGGCTTCAAGTTCAGGCAGCTTGACCCTAGAAATCTGAACTCTAGATCTTCACTCAACATGCCTCTGAAATATAGTAGAGTATGTAGAATAGAGGACAGTTCCTGCCCTCAAATAACTCCTATTTACTTAAGGACAGATAACGTATCTATTAGGAGAGAGCAGAAGAATTCAAAGAGCCAAATTAGGAGTTTAAGTGACCAACTTCTTGGCACACCCAGACAAAAGGACATGTGAGGGTGCAGTGAGAAGGTAACCATCTGCATGCCAAGGAGAGAAGCCTTAGGAGAATCTAGTTCTGCCAACCTTGATCTTGAACTTCCAACTTTCAGAACCATGAGAAAGTAAATTTCTGTTGTTAAGTTCTGCGGTGTTTTGTTATGGCAGCCCTGGCAGACTAATACATAATCCTCCCCGTCTCTTCTCACAGCATGCTCTAATTCTTCCAGTAGAATTTCCATCACATAACATTATAATGATCTGTTTTATTTTCTACATCTCCTTTCAGCGTAGAATATACCCCAAGAGTGGACTTCCCTGATAGCTCAGCTAATAAAGAATCTGCCTGCAATACAGGAGACCCCAGTTCGATTCCTGGGTTTGGAAGATGCCTTGGAGAAGGGATGGGCTACCCACTCCAGTATTTTGGGGCTACCCTGGTCTCTCAGATGGTAAAAAATCCACCTGCAGTGCACGAGACCTGGGTTCAAACCCTGGGTTGGGAAGATCCCCTGGAGAAGGGAATGGCAACCCATTCCAGTATTCTTGCCTGGAGAATCCCCCTGGACAGAGAAGCCTGGTGGGCCACAGTCCATAGGGTTACAAAGAATTGGACACCACTGAGCGACTAAGCACAAAATAGCATAACCCAAGAGCAAGGATTTATATTTCTTGTTCACCACAGTAGCCCTAGCTTCTCAGATAGTAGCTAGTGCCTTGTGGGCACTCAATAAATACTTTTGAATGAATAAATTAATAAATTAACATTTTAAAGATGACCAACATCTTAAAAGCCTTTTTATTCATCCCTTTTGAAGGGCTTACAGATAGATGGCCTTATTTTATGTATTTTAAGGTTTTTTCTACAAGTTCTGAGAGGACTTAAGATTCATTTACTGCCACAAAACAGTTAACCTCTGCAACACTAAATAGCATGATCAGTGTCTTTATCTTAACATCATGCTCCTTGGGGATATGAGCACACATTACTGAAAATGGCATAAGGGAGTTTTACTCCAGCTTGCATTTCAGTTCTCAGAATTCTGAGCACTCCACCTGCACCGTCACCCACATACGGAATTGGGGGCAGCTGCAAATATCTTGGGAGTGAGGTATTGTGAGCTTCGGAAGAGTAAGTAAATAAAGTAGTTGAGCGGAGAACCAAAGTAAGAAGAGAGTATGTCTAATATGACTCTAGTAAATCTCACAGGTGTTGTTTATCCTTTCTGAGCCTCAGTTTCCTCAGTTTTAAGATAGGCAGAATAATTCATCATTTACATGGAGTTGTTGTAAGTACCTATGGTAGTTTCTGGTACAAGTAACACTCAATTAATGATAGCTGCTGTAATATTAATGTAACTAAGTCAGTGCTTCGGTGATTTATTCAAGCAAGCTTTTTATCCAGGTAGTAGATACCAGAAGAAAGTTTTAAATATAGTTAAGCTCTACTTATTACTGCATATATAATCTATTATTTTAGGTCATTTTAGTTCAGCGAGCAATTAAATGATCATTTCTTACATGTCAGCCCTATGGTACCATAGATGGATCTGTTCATTTGTACATATGGTACAAATGGAAACAAAATAACTGTTTCAGGTATAGAAAACAAACTTATGGTTACAGAGGAGGAAATGGAAGAGGGATAAATTGGGAGATTAGGACTGAAATATACACACTCCTGTATATAAAATAGATAACCAATAAGAACTTACTCGGTAGCAGAGGGAACTCTGCTCAATATTCTGTAATGACCTATATGGAAGAAGAATTGAAAAAAAAGAAAGAGTTGAATACAGGGTATATGTATAATTGGTTCACTTTGCTGTACAATTGAAACTAACACAATATTGTAAATCAACTATACTCCAATAAAAATTAATTTGAAAAAATAAAGTAACTGTGTCATCATAGACTAGCAAACAGGGCATAGGCACAAACTAATAAATCTATATTATACATACAATCCTGAGAAAGACAGATGGGCAAACTCATTTGCTCACTAGCTCAGAGGACAGTGGAGAAAGGACAAGGTATTATGAAAAACCATAGAAAAAAGGTGCCATCTGAGCTGGGCCTTAAAAGAAGAGTTAGGGAATTCCCTGGTGGTGCAGTGGTTAGGACTATGCTCTCTCACTGCCAAAGGCCCCAGGTTCAAACCTGGTTGGGAAGTAAGATCCTACAAGTCACACGGTATGGCCAAAGTGTGACCATGGCTGGGGAGGCAGGGGCAGTAGGGCTTTCTTGCTAGATAACACTCTTCTTCACTTACTGTTCATGGAAAACAGGCCTCAACAGGCCCAGTGACAGCATGGCTTCAGTCCTTCCAACTTGCTAATTAAAAGCCTATCTTGGGTTCATATTACAGGTATGCCAACAGGAAGAGAACAGGCAAGAAAGGGCCTAAACACCCAGGGTATTCACAGGTGGAGGAGAGCAAAAATTTTACCTTTTATCTGGTTCAAGCTGTTGGGCTCAAGCACCTGTAAGGTTGAATTTGTGTTGAGATACGGACAACAAGGGCCCAAATTGCCAGCAGTCTCTGATATTCCCCTTCATGGACACAGGGAGTGACATCAGGTTGCCGCATTGGGAAAGACCCACATAAAAGCATAAGGTCTTATTAAGCTTCCCCAGAAGACAGTTTGAAACAGTCTAATGCCTCTGGAACAGAAAAGAATGAAAATAAAGAGTGCTGTAATTTAGATGTTAATATCTCATCAAGTTTTATGTGTTGGGAAAGGGAGGAGGGGTGGGGACAGCTTTTGTAGTCTCTTTTTCAGAAGCAGATAATGTGGCAATAAATGGTTGGCTGCCCTCAAATCAGATGTTTTACGCTACCTTTGTGATCCATATTCCCCACTATATGGTAACATCAGATCAGAAGAGGTAGATATGGGGGCTCTTTATTCTGAGGCCAGATCACAGCATGTGAAGAAACATGGTTCCATAAGGAAAGGAGTGCTTCTCCCGTGCCCTGGGCTGCAGGACGGACACCCAGGCACTTCCTAGCGACACAGAACACAATGAAGCTGTTACTCAGGAGAGAACCAGTCCCATGCCTAAACTTTCAGGCAACTAAAGCAACCCTAGAGGCACACAGATGTGCTTCTCATAGAGCATTTTAAAGAGAATCATTGATAATAGAACTATTAGAATGCTATTGTGCAGGTAGAAAGTACTAACCTTCCATCAGAGTTTGACCACACCGTATCAGAACCACTAGTAGGATGTCACTCGTGTTCTGAAGTGTGTGTCAAACGTGAAGGAGCAGGGGATTACTCCTATTGTTACTGTGGTGTGTGTGCAATGGCACTTGATTAGCATGACTAGTGCTGTCCCCAGATTACTATTTAATCCTTTAGTTCAGTTCAGCTCAGTTGCTCAGTCATGTCCGACTCTTTGCAACCCCATGGACTGCAGCACCGCAGGCCTCCCTGTCCATCACCAACTCCTGGAGTTTACTCAAACTCATGTCCATTGAGTCGGTGATGCCATCCAACCATCTCATCCTCTGTTGTCCCCTTCTCCTCTTGCCTTCCATCTTTCCCAGCATCAGGGTCTTTTCAAATAAGTCAGTTCTTCACATCAGGAGGCCAAAGTATTGGAGTTTCAGCTTCAGCATCAGTCCTCTAAATGAATATTCAGGACTGATTTCCTTTAGGATGTACTGGTTGGATCTCCTTGCTGTCCAAGGAACTCTCAAGAGTCTTCTCCAACACCACAGTTCAAAAGCATCAATTCTTTGGCATTCAGCTTTCTTTATAGTCCAACTCTCACATTCATACATGACTACTGGAAAACCATAGCTTTGCTAGATGGACCTTTGTTGGCAAAGTAATGTCTCTGCTTTTTAATATGCTATCTAGGTTGGTCATAACTTTTCTTCTAAGGAGCAAGCGTCTTTTAATTTTATGGCTGCAGTCATCATCTGCAGTGATTTTGGAGCCCCTAAAAATAAAGTCTGTCAGGAATTCTGGAAATCTCCATGCCAGAATACTGGAGTGGGTAGCCTTTTCCTTCTCCAGGGTATCTTTCCAACCCAGGGATGGAACCCAGGTCTCCCACATTTCAGGTGGATTCTTTACCAGCTGAACTATCAAGGAAGCATTTAATCCTTGGTAAGGGCATACTGCTCGCCAGAAATGCTGCATTTTACATGGATGACATCACTGCATCTGCACAGGATGGAAACGTAGACCATTTGTATATGTTGTGTATATACACTACACTTTTCTGATGAGGAAACTAAGCCACAAAGATGTTAAGAAGGCCCCAGGTCACACAAATAATTAACAACAGAGTTGGAATTTCAACCTAGGCCATCCGGCTTCCTGTCTAAGCTGTTACTACTACTCATCTCTGTGTCCTTGCCCCCAGGCAGGAGAGCAGGGGGCCAAGGGCCAAGGGCATCAAGACAGAAATGTCTACCCTTATAGTGCTTCTAAATATTTCCCAAAACGTATGTCCTATCTAATTTCTAATGTAAAATTTCTGACATTAATGCGGCTTTGGTAAGGGACAAAATCTTGCCTTTCCTAAGGGTAACTAAACCTCAAGGCACATTTACATAATGACTAAGTTTAAACTAATGTGTCAACAACCAGTGGAGAATTGGATATTTGAGAGGCTTTCCCTGGATATTACAAGGCCAGTATTGGTAAAATAACAGACAAAATGGCTAGAGTTAGCAAAAATACCCTCATTGCTTAATTCACAATATTGTCAGGGGTCACTGGAACACACTCTTTTTTATTATTTTTTTTTTTATTTTTAAACTTTACATAATTGTATTAGTTTTGCCAAATATCAAAATGAATCCGCCACAGGTATACATGTGTTCCCACTCTTAAAATCTCCTGCTCTTTTTATGTTTTCATAGTTTATACTATGAAACAAAGGTTCAGATATGTATTCACACCAAGCAGTTTAGGCAGAAAGTGCTGCATTTTTTTCCAAATGTGGATTATTAAAGCAGGCAATATGACTCTTTTTGATTTTAGGGAGAAATGTCTAATAGTCCAGCCTAAATTACCTTTAGAGCTATATCAGTCTCCTCTGTTTCTGAGTTCTTGTTGTATGTATTTGGTGGTGTTGTTCAGCTGCTCAGTCATGTTCAGCTCTTTGCAACCCCATGGACCGCAGCACACCAGGCTTCCCTGTCCCTTCACTATCTCCTTCACATGTCCATTGAGTTGGTCCAAACTCATGTCCATTGAGTCAAAGCCACCCAACCATCTCATCCTCTGTCACCCCCTTCTCCTCTTGCCTTCAGTCTTTCCCAGCATCATGCCTTTTCCAATGAGTTGGCTCTTCACATCAGGTAGCCAAAGTATTGGAGCTTTAGTTTAAGCATCAGTCCTTCCAGTGAATATTCAGGGTTGATTTTCTTGTGGATTGACTAGTTTGATCTCCTTGCTGCCCAGGGGACTCTCAAGAGTCTCCTCCAGCACCACATTTCAAAAGCATCAATTCTTCACAAGCATCAATGAATCATGTTGGTGTTTAATTATTTACTGTTTTGAACTACAATATTATTTTTTAATAATACTACAACTGTGTCTTCCCATCTGGGAGGCCTGAGTGTTGATTATACTTTTTACTCTCTCTTTTAGCAAAATTCTGTAGTCAATATCATTACTCAATAAATATTTGTTAAGATGATATTACAAATTCTCTTATTTAATCTATTGAGGTAGTCTGCTTTATTAGATTTCCACATATTGGACTCTTCTGGCATACTCAAAATCATATTTTCTGGAAAAGCTAAGAGGAAAGGGGATGTTTCCCCCCAAATTTTAAAAAACTCACCAACAAATCTACATATTTCAAGTATTTTGGAGTCAAGGGAGTAGACTTCAAAGAATATTTTTATTTTCCTTCAAAATGATAAATCTACTGAGATTTTCTACTTCTTAAGTTAATGTGGTACTTTATATTTTTGTGTTATCTAGGCTTTCAAATTTATGAAACTACATTTTTAATTTTATACATTTGTGTTTGTCTCTTATTAGCCAAAATTTCAGAAATGGAAACCTGATAGAAATAAAGAGGCATTTACTTGGGATTCACTAGAACTGAACTTATTTGCAAAGCAGAAACAGAGACACAGATGCAGAGAACAAACTTATGGTTACCAAGTGGGAAAGGGGAAGTGGTAGGATGAACTGGGAGATTGGGACGGACATACATATACTAATATGTATAGAATAAGTAACTAATGACAACCCACTGCAGAGTACAGGGAATGCCACTCAGTGCTGTGGGGGGACCAAGAGGGAAGGAAATCCAAAGAACAGGAGATGCATGTATACGTGTAGATGGTTCGCTTTGCTGTACGGCAGAAACTAACACAACATTGTAAAGCAACTATACTCCAGCTTAAAAAAAAAAAAAAGACTGCAGCCAGAGAGACACAGTGTCAAGAAGCACTTGAATTGTGTTCCACCAGACGCCAGAAGATGAGACGGCTGGATGGCATCACTGACTTCATGGACGTGAGTCTGAGTGAACTCCGGGAGTTGGTGATGGACAGGGAGGCCTGGCGTGCTGCGATTCATGGGGTCGCAAAGAGTCGGACACGAATGAGCGACTGAACTGAACTGAACTGAGACTACAAAGTGGAGGAAGCTTATAAAGGCAAAAGCTACAAGGCCACAGCTAGTTACCCAAGTTGTGTGTCAAAAATTATAACTGGAGCTGGCAAGATGTGACGGTGTTAATCAAACAAGGATTGGTTGGGGTCTGAAGTGGTTACATAGTTACCAGGGAGATCTTTAGACCCTGAAGTTGCAGATGGCAGGTGTGGTTTCCTCGGGACTGGTATAGCTCAAAGCTCAAGTCCTCAGTGGTACAGGGAGGTGTCTGAGATCAGATCCTCAATGGCCACCTGATTTCCCTTGTGTGTGCCTGAGCTGTGATTACTCCATTATAATTTCAACTTGTCACTACCTTCTATGGATTCAGTGATTTTTTAAAACATTGATCTTTGCTTCACCCACATTCTTAATAACTTTCAGGAATATACTGGGCTGTTTGAGACTAACTAAATACACTCAGTGCACAGATAGGCATCTCTTCAGTATCTCCAGAACTGCTAGTAATGAATATCAGCAACCTGTTAGAAGCCTGGCAGGCTACAGCACATGGGGTTGCAAAGAGTCAGATATGACTGAGTGACTGAGCACGCACACACACCACCTTTTATCATGACAAGAGCAAGTCTCTCACACCTGGCAGATCCCTCACTCCCTGCAGACCATGGAGCAGCAGCTGTTAGGGAGTGGAGAACAATTAGCAGCCCTAAGAATCCTGGAAGTATTGTACACTGTATTGCATTTTTCTTTATGAAATTCTTTCTGCCAGTTTCCATATCCTATGTTTTTACAGAAACTTTACACTTTTTAATGACTTTTTGCAACTAAACCTGGAGAAGGAAATGGCAACCCATTCCAGTGTTCTTGCCTACAGAGTCCTGTGGACGGAGGAGCCTGGTGGGCTGTCGTCTATGGGGTTGCACAGAGTCAGACACGACTGAAGCGACTTAGCAGCAGCAGCAGCAACTAAACCACCACCACTGGCATCTTTTTGTCAATCAAATCATAGTTGTATAGAGCTCAGTATCCCAGGCACTCATTTTTGCTCACTCTTTCTAGTACGCGCGCGCGCACGCGCGCGCACACACACACACACACACGTTGTATTAGCTCAGGTTGCTTCATCAGCATACCACAGACAGGGTAGCTTAAAAACAGAAATTACTTTTCTCACAGTCTGGAGGCTAGAAGTCCAAGCTCAGGTGTCAGCAGTGTGGGCTTCTAGTGAGAGCTCTCTTTCAGCTCACAGATGAGGCCTCTCATAGTGCCCTTATTATCTTATGGCCTTTATTTCTGTGTGCATGTGGGTCTCTGGTGTCTCCTCCTCTTCTCTAAGGGCACCAGTCCCATCAGATTAGAGATATAACTTTATGGCTTAATTAAACTTAATTACCTCCTTAAAAATCTCATCTCCAAATACAGCCACATTGGGGATTAGGCTTCAGCATTTGCATATTGGCAGGGACATGAGCCAGTCCATATCACACTTCCATACACACACACAAAGTACCTTGGTGTGCTGTGGTGCGAAAGCACCATTGACTCCAGCCACGGCAGAGAGGTCATTGAAGCCCCGGTGCTCCAGGAATACATTTCAATATGATCTCCCTGCATAAATTACCAAAGATTTCCTTTCAGAACTAGAAAGAGACATATCTTGAAATCCCTGGATCACACAATATTCATGAACCACCTATTTACTTTTAAAGAGGATTTCTGAATGTTGCTTTGGCTCATGATTGTATGAAAGCTTTCTTAAGACAACTTGGGGGCTTTCATGTGTAATTGTTACTACCACAAATTGCCACTTAAGGTCTTAACTTGTATCATCTGTTTCTTAGGAATTACTTTCATCATAATTATAATGTCTACATAGAGCCAATGCAAAATAAATTGTACTGACTCTCAGGGGTTTGGGGTCAAAATCAATGCAAATTTATCTTGCTATTGATTAATTAAAAAGAGGATTGAAGGGTTAATGCCTTTAAAGAATTCAGTTTAATAATTTTCCATGAGAAAATGGAACCATGAGAATATGTGCCTAGCGAACCAACATCTGAGCACAGCATGAGATAAAGAATTTAAGCAAGGAGGAGATAAGTTTTATCAATCTAATGTTACAAGCCTTCTGGATGAAAATGCCCTTTTGACATAATAACATCTCCCCAGATGAAAATTTCTTCTCAGACAGAAAAATGAATGCTATTTCATTAAAAGTGGCATGTCTGACTCGGAGATTTATGTAAACTGCATTGGAAATGAGCTGTACCCCTATTTCTGAGATATATTAATTGTGACAAATACAAAACGGTCATTTATGGCTTTTAACCAGCTAAAATGAGAAAAAGGAAAACTGTGGAATATTTGCAAATCACTTCAAACTCATTTGTGAAATGAGTCATTCAAATATTCAGCTTATCAGTGAAAGTCCTGAAGTTGATGGTATTTGGCTCACTGAATGTGGTAAACAAAGACATTTTAACATGTTGCTGAAGTACACTTTTTCTCTGACTCAGTTAATCTTTTAGAGTTAACAATTATAAAATATAAACAAGACTATCTCTGCAGGTAAATTATTTTGTAAACTATGTATGCATAAACAAAATTCCACAATCCTTATAATCCACCCATCTATTCATTTACTCGCTTCTCATATAACTTTGAGTATTTTGATAATTCAAAAAAAAATTTCTCCCATCAGATAATTTAACTCGAAGCAAAGATATAATGGATAGTCGGCAAGAGAGAAAATAAAAAGATAAGCAAAGACAAGATTTACCATGCTCTCCAGTATTCTTGCCTGGAAAATTCCATGGACAGAGGAGCCCAGCAGGCTACAGTCCTCGGGGTCACAAAGAGTCAGACACAACTGAGCATGCACGCATACACTAAGTTGTTTAGACATTACCCCAAGGGCAATGGGAAGCCACTGAAATACACTAAGCAACAGGGAGCTACAATAAGAAATCACACTTACGAAAACTCACCCTGGGTGCTCTGTGGACTGGGTGGGAGCAAGAGTGGAATGGCAGACCACACAGGTCCACTGTCGTCTGATACAGCTGGGATAAGTGTGACAGGAGATATGAAGAGAATTGGACAGAATTTAGAAGCAGAATCCAGAGGACTCAGTAGGGGTTAAATGCATTGGGTGACTCACAAGAGTCAAAAGTAGATTAAAGTGAATACGCTTAAATGGGGGAAAAAACGCACTTCCTCCATTTTAGCAGGAAAAAAGTAGGAAAAAATCATGGTGGAGGTGGTTACTTTGTAGTTATGGTACAAAATCGTGAGACCTCTCTTGGTTACTTCAGATACATTTATCTGAGGGAGGCAAGATCTTCTCTGAGGAGAGACGAGAGGGAGAGAGGTTGGAAGTTTAGGATGGAGAAACAAGGAGATTCAAATCACAGAAAACTAGAAAGAGTGCTAGGTAGACGCAAGGGTCCAACCGAAGTTAAAGATGAGACTACAACACTCAAAATAAAATAGAGGGACTTCCCTGGTGGCCCGGTGATTAAGACTCTAACTGTCAAGGTAGGTGACACAGGTTCAATCCCTAGTCTGGGAAGATCCCTTATGCCACAGGGCAACTAAGCCCATATACGGCACCCACTGAAACCCAGCCCTAGAGCCATCACAGCGGGAAGCCAGAGCACCCGAACTAGAGAACAGCCCCCACTTATCACAACTAGAGAAAGCCCAGCAGAGCAACAAAGGCCCAAGACAGCCATTAATTAATTGAATAAGTAGTTTATAGAGGTAAAAGGTAAAATAAGTAGGGTCAATATATGTAATGTGAATGCAAAAAAAAGGAGGTGAGGAAGAAAATAGCCCCATTACCTGTGCACAGCCCAACACCCAAAAATCCTGGACAATGGTAGGATGTGCATTTCAAGTTAAATCCCCACCTTTTATGACACAATAGAAAACATGGAAAAGATAATAAATCAAGCAGTAACAGTAGAATTGCATTATTTAATAAATGGAGGCAACTGGAAATTTTAAAACTGAAGCCATCAAAGGGTATTTCTGTGGAGATTAGAAGTGGAGAGGATGTATGTGTTACAACCCTTTAAAAAAGTTTTTTTTTTTTTTTTATCATATATTTGTTTTACTTTGATAAAAATAACAAAGCAACCAAAAGCTAAAAATAAGAATGAAGCGGGGATGTAAACTGATACAACCACTATGGAAAACAATATGGAGGTTTCTCAAAAACTAAAACAGAGCCCCCACGTGACCCAACAATCCAACTACTGGGCATATACCTTGCTGCTGCTGCTGCTGCTAAGTCGCTTCAGTCGTGTCCGACTCTGTGCGATCCCATAGACGGCAGCCCACCAGGCTCCCACATCCCTGGGACTCTCCAGGCAAGAACACTGGAGTGGGTTGCCATTTCCTCCTCCAATACATGAGGAAACCATAATTCAAAATGACACATGTATCCCAATGTTAACTGCAGCACTATTTACACTAGCAAGGACATGGAAACAGCCTAAATATCCATCAACAGATGAATGCATAAAGAAGTTGTGAGATATATATACACACACAATGGAATATTACTCAGCTATAAAAAGGAATGAAATTGGGTCATTTGCAGTGATGTGGATGAACCAGAGTCTCTCATACAAATGAAGTCCAAAAGAGAAAAACAAATATCATATATTAACACGTGTGTGTATGTGATATATATATGGAATCTTCCCTGGCGGCTTAGTCCATAAAGAGTCCACCTGCAATGCAGGAGATCTGGGTTCAATCCCTGGGCTGAGAAGATAACCTGGAAGAGGGCATGGCAACGCACTCCAGTATTCTTGCCTGGAGAATCCCATGGACGGAGAAGCCTGGCAGGCTGCAGTCCATAGGGTCACAAAGAGTCAGACACGACTGGGCAAATAAGCACAGCATACAGCACATGGAATCTAAAAAAAAGGTACTGATGAGCCTATTTGCAGGGCAGGAATAGAGATGAAGACTTGTGGACACAATGTGAGGGGTGGGAAGGAAAGGGGGGGGCAAACTGAGAGAGCAGTATCGCTATACCTGCACTACCATGCATAAAACTGATAGGTGGTGGGAAGGTGCTACATAGCACCGGAGCTCAGCCTGGTGGTCTGTGATGACCTAGAGGGGTAGTATGGGAGGGCGAGAGGGAGGCTAAGACGGAGGAGATATATGTATACATACAGCTGATTTACATTATTGTACAGCAGAAAATAACACATTGTAAAGCAATTATACTCCAATTTAAAAATATTTTTTATGAGAGAAAAAAAAAAAAGAACAAGCAAATGTCTGAGCACTTATCACTCAGCTTCCAAACTGTGCTTTCCAGGAACAACAAGAAGCTTATCAATTTTTCTCAAGAAGATTAGGACCACTTATTACATAATGAGAAAATAAAATAATATTATGAACTTAATAGTGAGTTCTAGCATTAGTAACCTCAGGCTCTCATGTTTTGAAAAGCCTATATGATGATTTTGTGTTTTCTTCTCTAGGTCATGGACTCATTTATACTTATTAAAACAAAAAGATAAATGGGAATTGGAATTGGGAAGCATGGATCATTAGAGACTGCCAAGAAAAATCCAACTGCTAATGTAGGAGAGAAAGTCATATTAAAGAGAGAAAGAATATGCCATACAAATGACTATGAAAAATGACATTTAAGAAATTATTGTTCTTAGGAAAAAAACATTTTAGTATTTTTGCCAGTTAAACCTGTCTTTTTTCCTGCAACTGTGTAGCCAATGATTTATAACAATGACTTAGGGTCACTGATAATGGTCTTTATATTATGAACCATGTATTACTTTCCTGTGGAAGAGTAACAAATTACCGCAAACTGGGTGGCTTAAAACAAAGATTCTTCTCCCACAGTTCTCGGGAGGATTGTCAGAAACCAAGGCGTCAGGAGGGTGGTGCTCCCTCTGGAGGCTGTAGGGGATCATCTGCTCACGTTTGCCTGTTCCAGCTTCTGGTGGTTGCCAGCACTGCTTGGCTTGTGTCTGCATCACTCTAATCTATCGCCACGGTTATACTGCCTTCTCTTCTGAGGCTTGGCTTGTGTCTGGATCACTCTAATCTCTGTCTCTATGATTATACTGCCTTCTCTTCTGGTGCTTGGCTTGTATCTGCCTCACCCTAATCTCTGTCTCTCCATGGTTACACTGCCTTCTATTCTGGGTGAATGTCAATGCTCTCCCTGCCTTTCTCTTACAAGGACATGGGAAGTATTGATCCAGTGTATATCCAATGGCATTTAAGGCCTACCTGGATAATCAAGCTAGATTTAGAAAAGGCGGAGGAACCAGAGATCAAATTCCCAACATCCGTTGGATCATTGAAAAAGCAAGAGAGTTCCAGAAAAACATCTATTTCTGCTTTACTGACTATGCAAAAGCCTTTGACTGTGTGGATCACAACAAATGTGTGGAAAATTCTTAAAGAGATGGGAATACCAGACCACCTGAGCTGCCTCTTGAGAAATCTGCATGCAGGTCAGGAAGAAATAGTTAGAACAGGACATGGAACAACAGACTGGTTCCAAATAGGGAAAGGAGTACATCAAGGCTATATATCGTCACCCAGCTTATTTAACATATATGCAGAGTACATTATGAAAAATGCTGGGCTGGAGGAAGCACAAGCTGGAATCATGATTGCCAAGAGAAATACCAATAACCTCAGACATGCAGATGACACCACCCTTATGGCAAAAAGCGAAGAAGAACTAAAGAGCCTCTTGATGAAAGTGAAAGAGGAGAGTGAAAAAGTTGGCTTCAGGCTCAACATTCAGAAAACTAAGATCATGGCATCTGGTCCCATCACTTTATGGAAAATAAATGGGGAAACAGTGGAAACAGTGACAGACTTTATTGTCTTGGGCTCCAAAATCACTGCAGATGGTGACTGCAGCCATGAAATTAAAAGATGCTTGCTCCTTGGATGAAAAGTTATGAACAACCTAGACAGCATATTAAAAAGCAGACATTACTTTGCCAACAAAGGTCTGTCTAGTCAAAGCTATGGTTTTTCCAGTAGTCACATATGGATGTGAGAGTTGGACTATAAAGAAAGCTAAGTGCTGAAGAACTGATGCTTTTGAACTGTGGTATTGGAGAAGACTCTTGAGAGTCCCTTGGACTGCAAGGAGATCCAACCAGTCTATATAAAGAAAATCAGCCCTGAATATTCATTGGAAGGACTGATGCTGAAGCTGAAACTCCAATATTTTGGCCACCTGATGGGAAGAACTGACACATTTGAAAAGACCCTGACGCTGGGAAAGATTGAAATGGGAGGAGAAGGGGATGAAAGAGGATGAGACAGTTGTGTGGCATCACCGACTCAATGGACATGAGTTTGCATAAACTCTGAGAGTTGGTGATAGACAGAGAAGCCTGGCGCGCCGCAGTCCATGGGGTTGCAAAGAGTCGGACACAGGTGAGTGACTGAACTGAACTGGATAATCAAGGATAACTTTCCCATCTCAAGATCCTTAGTTTAGTCACATCTGCAAAAAAAAGAAAAAAACCTTTTTCCAAATTAGGTAATATTTATCCGTTACAGGAATTAGGACCACCATTCAACCCACTACCAAATAATTAAACAAATTTATTCACAATGATACATTTGCTGGCTTATATTTAAAATGTATAATAAAAATCCAGCTTTACCCCAATGCCAATGAACTATAAGTAGCTGTTTCTTTAGAATTTTTTCTCCTAATGCATACATTAAAGAATTGAGCTGTATTTGTTTTGATGGCAGAAGTAAAGGCAGATTTGCTGTAATAACTCATACTACAACAAATACTGAATAAGAGGCTTTTGCCTGGAATTTAATATCCACATCATTTGTTGCTCTGGTTAATTTCAAAACTGCTGAATAAACTGAATTAATGCAGAAATGGACCATCTTATTTGGATGCTATTCCTGATGCGCAAGGAACTCCTTATATTTTAGGCAGTTGTGGGCACTTTTTTATTACAGAATATTTAATCATAATGTTGATCCTCTTCAATACATAATTATAAATGAGATGAAATTTACTGAAAATGTATTTTGGAAAGAATTGAGTGTTCTCATGATGCAAAGAAATCAAGAATAAATTATATACATATAAGGTAGAACCAAGACTCAAAGAAAACATACTTGCAAATGTTAAATTTTGAGAAAGCAGATATACACTATTAGAGATGCTGTTATGCTGAATAATTATGACATTGATTTTCCTACATTTTAAAAATAATCTTTATATACAAAAAATCATATATAACATTGCTGAAATATGGAAAACAATAAAGAGAACGTACTGTCTAATTGCCTGTTACCTTAGCACATAAACATTTCACCATTTTTATGCATGCACATAAAATTTAAATAGCATTGGGTTATGCTATGAACACTTCTGTTCTCTAACAAGTTTGCATCGTGTGACATTCTGTGCTGAGAATTTCTTCATAACGCTAACTATACAGCATGGTTCACAGTTTGGATATGCAAAATTAAGTCTCCTCTTTTACTGTACTTTTTGTAAATTTGAAATTTGTTTTGCTATTCAAAAATGATCTTCAGTGGTCATTCTTGCATGACAATTCCTGTGCCTGTTTATTATTATTTCCTAGATTAAAAGGCCCAATTATGAGGCCAAAAGTGAGGGATATTTTTGTGTTAATTGCCAAACCACATTCTAGAAAAGTTGTACCCATTAATACTTCATATGAAGTCTATGACAACGGTTTACAGCAAAAAGGTAAAGCTTGATACTATTTCTACTTTTAATCTTTACAAATATTAGAAGTGAAATGACATCTTAATTTACATTTATTTACTAATGATGTGGAACATTTGTTTTATATTTATTTCTTGGCCATTGATATTCCATTTTTATTAATTGTATTAATATTATTATGATTTGAAATAATTTTATTTTAAGTTGTTCGGGTATTTTTTTTTAACTTTACAATATTGTATTGGTTTTGCCATATATCAACATGAATCTGCCACATGTATACACGTGTTCCCCATCCTGAACCCTCCATTTTGTATCAGGGCTCACCAAGTGGATAGGGCTTCGTAGTAAAGAATCTGCCTGAAAATGCAGGAGATGGAGGAGACACAAATTTGACCCCTGTGTCCAGAAGATCTCCAGGAGGAGGAAATGACAATCCATCCCAGTATTCTTGCCTGGAGAATCCCATAGCCAGAGGAGCTCATGGGCTACAGTCCATGGGGTCACAAAGAATCAGATATGACTGAGCAACTGAGTATACACACACACATCAGCTGGAAGAATATCTTCCACCTTACTAGATAGTGTCAAACTCTTTTGTTTTCCTTTTTTTTAATTTAAATTTATTTATTTTAATTAGAGGCTAATTACTTTACAATATTGTATTGGTTTTGCCATACATCAACATGATTCCACCCTGGGTGTACACGTGTTCCCAATCCTGAACCCCCTCCCACCTCCCTCCCCATACCATCCCTCTGGATCATCTCAGTGCACCAGCCCCAAGCTTCCTGTATCCTGCATTGAACCTGGACTGGCAATTTGTTTCTTATATGATATTATACACGTTTCAATGCCATTCTCCCAAATCATCCCCCACCTCACTCTCCCACAGAGTCCAAAGACTGTTCTTTTGTTTTCTAAAAAGTTTCATACTCTCACCCAAACTTGATGTTTTCAGACTTTTCTATTGGATTGGCTCTCTTTTTCTCATTTTTTATATTATTAGATTTACATGTTATTTATCCTATGGGTAACTTTGTATTTTTAAGATACTTCCTTTATTGCTGGTATGTGGAAATACAATTGGTTATTTTACGCTTAGTTTATATCTCTAATTTTGTCAAAGTCCCTTATTAATTCAAATAACACTTCTGATATTTTGAATTGTCTATATACACAAGAGTGACTTTAATTCTTCTCTCCAGTCTTTCAATCTCTCAAGTATTTATTCATCCATTCATTCTTTATTTCTTTCTTTGACCACATAATCCTGGTTAGGATGTCAAGGTAAATGAAGAAAAGTGGCATTACTGGGTACCCTTGACAATTTTCAGCATCTGAGAAAAGTCTTAACTGTTTCATCCTTAATAATGATGTTCCCTTAAAGTCCTTTGTGCTACAATCTGAGTACGTTTTTTCAGACTTAAACTGTAGTTCACTAATTCCCTCTTTCGTTGTGTCTACTCTGATGCTTAACCCCTGCTCTGAGTTTCTAAATCCAAATATATATATTTTTTTATTTCTAAAAGATTAGTTGTGTTCATTAAAATATTCTTGGTTACTTTTGAATGGTCTCTTTTTCCTTACATATATTCTTGGTTCCATTTATTTTTTCTTCTTTAAATACACCAAATATACTAATCTAAAATCCTATACGTGATACTTAGTACCACCAGTCTCTGTGGATAAATCAGGTATTTGTTGTTTCCAATGCTCTCATGCATGGTGACTTACTTTCTCATATATTTTAAGATGTCTGATTGTAAGTTGATTTTCCTCTGGAAAATTTTGTGGAATTCTTTGATGCCTAAATTTAAAGCTTTCCTCCAGATGATGTATACATCTGTTTTTATCAGATGTTTTCAGCACTACCAATGAAATCCAAATTTAAACATTTTCAGGCTTCCTTCTTCAGGTTTTCTTTGGGCTAAGATAATTGTAAGAGTTTTATTCCCACTCATATGACAACTGCCTTGAGATTATAAAGAATCAAGAGATACATGTTTATGTATAACTGAATCATTTAGCTGTACACCTAAAACAGACACAACTTGGCTAATCAACTATAGTCCAATATAAAATAAACATTAAATTTTTTTTAAAAATTAAAAAAAATTTTTTAAAGAATCAGGAAAGTCTTTTTCACTTTCTTCCAAAAAACAAAGTTGAGGAAAGCAAATGTTTTATATGTTTTTCTTTTATAATTTTTCCCCTTCGGGGCTTCATCTCTTGAATTTCTGGCTTTATATATTTGTTATCATCATTACAATCATTATATATGATTCTCAGAGTTCTTACTAATCAAAATAAGGTTGCCTTCAGCAAAGTTTGTTGTTCAGACTTCTCTTCACTGAGTTTGGTAAAACTATTCACACGTAGTGTCCCAAACAATGCATTTTACTATAAAGGACTGATTATTTGATTTAATTATTTTTAGAATTTTAATAGTTTTATACTTAGAATTTTAAGAATGTAGTATTAGTTTTGTAGAACTTTAAGATCTTGAAAAGCTTTATAACAAGGAATAATAACAGAGATAAATGAATATGGTTGCATAGTAATAGATATTTTGAATTAATGCATATTAGATGATGTATCCTATATACAAAATTTTCTATTCTAATTCTCCGTGTAAATAAATCATTCATGAGAGTATGAATCATCATATAAGGAGGATTATAATTATCTTCTTGTCTTAAAAGGCACTTATGAGCCAATTGATGCCACCAATGTTACTAAATTGCATAATGATTATTTGGAGCTTCCCAGGTGGCTCTAGTCATAAAGAACCCACCCGCCTGCTGATGCAGGACACATAAGAGACACTGGCTTGATCTCTAGGTTAAAAAGGAGGAAATGGCAACCCACTCCAGTATTCTTGCCTGGAGAATCCCACGGACAGAGAAGCCTGGTGGGCTACAGCCCATAGGGTTGCACAGAGTTGGATGCGACTGAAGTGACTTAGCACACACGCATAATAATTATTCGTAATTATTATACATTAAAAACTTAGAAAAATTATGTTTTTCATATTAGATATGTTATTAGACTATGTAATCTTCTCTAATAATTCCTGTCTTCAACTATTAAGCCTCAACACTTCCATAATTTATCAAATACTTTTAAAAGGAACACTAACAGATGAACTTAGTTCTCAGCATTAAGAACAAGATAAAGATTCATAATAAACGGATGAATAAATAACCTTAGATTAAAATGCTCTAATGATTGTCATCCAATAGTAAGCCTACTAAGTTCAATTGAAATGGGAAACAAATGGGTCCTGATATAGATACTCTTTTAATACACTTTATATTTTCTTTTATCTCAAAGTCAGTCAGAAAAATCATCACCCTTGGTTGCTGCTCACATTATTTTTGTCTACCATGAACACTGACATAGTGTAGTTCTACAAATAGAAATGCCTCAGATTTCTCATGTTACAATACATATTTAAATTAATATTTTTCTTTAACTTACAATAAATGTTATTCAATAAAATATGAGGCATCTAGCATTTTATTTTTGTTAGCATAACTCACACTAGGCAGTGCTTTCTCATACTTAATAACCATACATACAAGCAAGATAATTCAATAAATAAGACATAATTCAAATATGAATAATTCAAATATGAAAAAATATGCCATCCTCTCACATAATTAATATTGCTGGATGGCTCTTTCTTGAGATTTTAGTAGAAAGGACAATGACATGATTCACATATTTAAGAGGGTAATTAAACTGCCACATGTTCAAATCAAATTTAAGACAAAACTGATTAAAAGTGATGATTTCCAGCAAAGCTGACTGATTGGCTTAATGCCGAATGCACTGAAATACTCAGAAAGGCAAGGAAAAGGATGGTGCGTTTTTTCCCTATTGCTACTGCAGCACTTTATCACTGTAAGCCATTATCATGGCTTAAAACAATCCAAAATTGTTGTCTTATGACTTTGGAGTTCAGAAATCTGGCATAGGTCTGACAAGGCTACAGTTAAATTGTTTTGTTTATTTCTGTCTGCACAGTGCCCACCTCAGTTCATTGACCCTAAAAGGAGATGACTAAATGAAGGAACCAATGAACTGTAAGCCTGGAAGATACTGTGAATCATGCGAAAACCAAGGATCAAAGGTTCTGATGCCATCTGTCTTGGCTAAAAAGCAGGCTGTTCTAGAAGAAACAAGAAACCAGAGTATGAACCATTTGAAATCAGAACTGAGAGACATGAGTTGAGTGATTTCACACACACATTCTCAGCAGCATTCCTGAGCCAGTCATAAGGCAGCTTCATCTAACAGGAGGCTAAGGAGCAGAAGGTTAACCACAAAATATCACAGAACGCTCTTTCAGACTCATCAGGCTTGATAGGTGTTGCCCCCATGTGAATCCAGCCTCTTTGCTTGAGGCACATCTTGCTTCTTAGAATATCGAGATAGCCAAGGGTACACAGTACCCTTAACAAACGATGTCGTTTTCTCTTACGTGTGGAAACTCTGAAGCATTTCCAGACAGCTGGTGCTTTCTGCTAGGAAGCATGACTTTCTTGCCATGAAAATAGTAAAGCATTAGGACGGCATTTGGAAGGGTGACTAGACCAAAGCACTGACAGCTAATCAGTTAATAGACCAAATGACCAGGGTCCCGTACAGAAACGGCACTGTGGTGTCACGATTAAATTTAAAGATTAGTGTTGTCCGCACATATTTTATTGGAAATAAACGAGGATGATATACTGTAGCAGAGGCTACAAAGAAATTTGTATGGGAAGTTGAAGTTTTGCTAGAGCTCTTTGGGTGGTGAGAATGTCAATGCACTTACACTGTGCAGCCAGCAAGTGAACTGGATTATTTTCTTAGCAGAAGTTTTTAAAATCACACTTGATTTACTGTCATCCGAAGCAATATCTGGGTAAATGTAAGCATGATTTTACTGGATTTTTTTTTTTCTCTTTAGGGAAGACACAGCAAGGACCTAACAGAAGCAGAAGAGATTAAGAAGAGGTGGCGAGAATACACAGAAGAACTGTACCAAAAAGGTCTTAATGACTCAAATGACCATGATAGTGTTATCACTCACCTAGAGCCAGACATCCTGGAATATGAAGTCAAGTGGGCCTCAGGAAGTATTACTACAAACAAAGCTAGTGGAGATGATAGAATTCCAGCTAAGGTATTTCAAATCCTAAAAGATGATGCTGTTAAAGTGTTGCACTCAATATGCCACCAAATTTGGAAACCTCAGCAGTGGCCACAGGACTGGAAAAGATCAGTTTTTATTCCAATTCCAAAGAAGGGCAGTGCCAGAGAATGTTCAAACTACTGTACAATTGCACTCATTTCACATGCTAGCAAGTTGATACTCAAAATCCTTCAAGCTAGACTTCAGCAGTACATGAACTGAGAACTTCCAGATGTACAAGCTGGATTTAGAAAAGGCAGAGGAACCAGAGATCAAATTGCCAGCATTCACTGGATCATAGAGAAAGCAAGGGAATTCCAGAAAAGCATCCACTTCTGCTTTGTTGACTATGCTAAAGCCTTTGACTATGTGGATCACAGCAAACTGAAAAACTCTTAAAGAGATGGGAATATCAGACCACCTTACCTGTCTCTTGAAAAACCTGTATGAAGGTCAAGAATAAACAGAACCAGACATGGAACAATGGACTGGTTCAAAGTTGGGTAAGTACACAAGGCTGTATATTGTCACCCTGCTTATTTAACCTATACCTCATGCGAAATGCTGGGCTGGATGAAGCACAAGCTGGAGTCAAGATGGCTGGAAGAAATATCAACATCCTCAGATATGCAGATGATACCACTCTAATGGCAGAAAGTAAAGAGGAACTAAAGAGCCTCTTAATGAGGGTGGAAGAAGAGAGTGAATAGAAGGGGAAAAAGTAGAAAGAGTGACAGATTTTATTTTCATGGGCTCCAAAATCACTGCAAACAGCGACTGCAGCCACGAAATTAAAAGATGTTTGCTCCCTGGAAGGAAAGCTATCACAAACCTAGACAACATATTAAAAAGCAGGAACATCACTTTTCCAACAAAGGTCTGTATAGTCAAAGCTAGTTTTTTTTTCCAGTGGTCATGCACAGATGTGAGAGTTGGACCATAAAGAAAGCTGAGCACCAAAGAATTAATGCTTTTCAACTGTGGTGTTGGAGATGACTCTTAAGAGTCCCTTGGACTGCAAGGAGATCAATCCTAAAGGAAATCAACTCTGAATATTCATCGGAAGGACTGATGCTGAAGCTGAAGCTCCAATACTTTGGCCACCTGATGCAAAGAGCTGACTCATTGGAAAAGATTCTGATGCTGGGAAAGATGAAGGCAAAAGGAGAAGGGGGAGGCAGAGAATGAGATGATTAGATAGTATCACTGATTCCATGGACATGTATCTGAGCAAACTCCAGGAGATAGTGGAGGACGAGGAGCCTGGCGTGCTACAGTCCATGGGGTCACAAAGTCTCAGACACTACTTAATGACTGAACAACAACAGCAACAAGGGAAGATGGGGTTAACAGAGCTACAGTAAAATTTTAGTGAACTCTCAATGCATGATGCTTGGTAGTAACAATAATCATCATTTTATATCTTCTCGGAAACATTTAAAAAGTTTTACACTAATAGGCCACTAAAAATTAATGGAGTATATCAGAACATATAAATACATCATTTTAACTAACAGTTGCTCCGAATTTTAGGATCAGCTTGAATAGTAGATTTTTTAAAATACACTCACATTTCACATGAATGTCAATGTATTATAGAAGAAAGAACGTGGTCTTTTGAAATAAACGGGCTTTGACAAAACCTCACTATTGCTGCTCTCCAGCTAGATGAGCTTGGGCGAGCATTTTGACACGTCTAGTTTCTAACTACATTGTTTGTAAAAGGGGAGTATTATACCTGCCTTGTGAAATGTTTTGAGAATTACAAGATATAACAGATGGAAAGTACTAAACACGACTGGTCATAGCGGGTCCATTTTACATGTCAATTCCCTCTCATTTGAACAGGGACAGACATACCATCCTATGGCAGCATCTTCTCTCTGACTGTGACGTGAAGTGAAGTCGCTCAGTCGTGTCCGACTCTGCGACCCCGTGGACTGCAGCCTGCCAGGCTCCTCTGTCCATGGGATTTTCCAGGCAAGAACACTGGAGTGGGGTGCCATTTCCTTCTCCAGGGGATCTTCCCAACCCAAGGATCGAACCCGGGTCTCCCGCATTGTAGGCAGATGCTTTTACTGTCTGAGCCACCAGGGAAGTCTCTGACTGTACCCCTCCTCAAAGTCCATTTTCATCCCCTCATCCTAAGACCTTAATGACCCACCTTATCAGCAGTGGGTCATTCCTTTTATCTACATATTGTCTACCTCTCAACTGAAAATAACAATTAAGGGACAGAATACACGGACCCAGGCACCTCAGGATGACACTGGGGAGAACTAGAAAGGAAGAGCACAGAGAGGGATGAAGAGTCAGCAATGTCAAGGTCAAGTTGCTTCTCAGTAGAAGTCTTCCCGATGCTATCCCACCAGTGAGTGAATCCTGCTGTTACCTCTCCATGGCAAAGGGAGTTTCTTCTTCAAACACTTTCTTCCTGGGACTTCCCTGGTGGCCCAGTGGATAAGAATCCACCTGACAATGCAGGGGACATGGGCTCAGTCCCTGGTGTGGGAAGATACCACATGCCGAGGAGCAACTAAGCCCGAGCACTCGAGGGCCCCTGGGCCATGACTCCTGAGCCTGTGTGCTGCAACTGCTGAAGCCCGCCTGCTCTACAGCCTGTGCCCCACAGCAAAAGAAGCTGCTGCAGTGAGAATCCTGAACACCGCAACTAGAGAGTTGCACTAGAGAAAGCAACTTGTACTAGAGAAAGCAACACCCCACTCGCCGCAGCTAGAGAAAGCCTGGACGCAGCAACAAAGACCAAGCACAGCCCAAAATAATTAATTACTTAGAATTTTTTATTCCTGAAATATAGGACTCTGCTATATGTTTCCTACAGGTCCATTTCCTCATGCTATACCCACAGGGTTCCCTTGGTTCTTCCCACCCACCCCTCACAATTCTGAATTCCAAAAGATTTCTTGATGTGTTTCTACATCACATTGAAATAGCAGTGTATTTTAGCACACTCCAAAGCAAATTTTGATTAACTGTTACAGCTGTTTTCTCCCAAACCACTCCTAGAAACCTTTAAACTTATGTCTTAGCCAATTTGCTTGTTGGCTGCTTCATTAAAAATGCTGAGGGCACCTACTGTGCTATCCCCATATTTCCCTATCTAGATGGATCTTCTCCTCAACTCTTCACATCTCAGGGAAAGAAGCTGACTTACTTATGCTGCCTTTGAGTCCCAGCTCCTATTGTTTACACTATGTGATAGCCTCACAGCTATGATTATAATCACTTGCAGTGATTATAGCAAGTGCCAATAAAGGCTTGGTGCATGCATGAGTCAACACAAAAGGAGGTGTTACTACTGATTGATTGATCTGTTTATATTCCTTTTGTTGTGACTGACTTTCAAAGCAAGGATTAAAATAGAAAGACAGCTGAACCAAGGAGTGGGTATTTCTTCCTTACAGTTCATAGAGATAACCTTTGGGACTTTGAGGGATAAACAGTGCCCTACCAGACATTCTCAGTCTGAAAAATTCAGGCTTGGGATTGGATTGAAGGGAATTCTCCTTGGGTCCTGAATATCAGAAGTATGTTAGAGCCATAATCCTTGTAAAGAACCAACTACATTCTTCTTTGAAGAAAATTCCCAGAACTGTGCCATAGTTCAGTCATTTTCAATTCTGAGTTAAAGCTTAGAACTCTAGAAAACACAAGGGCCATGGGCCTTTTGCCAGGTAAAACCTAAAACCAGCAAGCAGAGTGAATGATCATGGAAGACATTTACATCTGTCTTCTTTGACCCAGAGGATCCGAATTTATTGTATGAAAGCCAGGGACATCTGAAGACAGAGTTTATTGGGAGGACCCAGGAGGCATGAAGTCCTTTAGAATCTGTATTCCCTGCCTAGCATGTGACTGCTTAACTCATCACCACCTACCACATCAACACAACTAAGGCACTTCCTGGAGCAGAAGGTTCCCATAGGAAGTGGGGAGTGGAGGCTGTCTTGCTGCATCAGTACCCATTTGGTGTGGTAAATGAACACACGCAAAGAGTCCACCAGTTTCTCCTCTAACAAGACAAACAGCACCAATTCTACTAGCATTCTGCTTTAAACTACATCAAACATGAAAACAGGGGAAACAATCCCCCCAAGTCAGTTTTTTGTTTTTTTTTTTTCAGATATCACACAACCTCCCATTTGTGTTTGCTCAAGACCTTGGAGAATTTATCATTTTGGAGCATTATAAATATATGTTTAGGGCTCAGTTGCTTTCCAACTTCACCAAAATTTCCAGTAATAAGTGATTAAACTGTACTAGTGATTTGAACTTTCTAGGGGAAAAGAGCTATATGTTTGCATTAAAACTACTAAACCATTGCTAATAGCAAACAAATCACTACTTTGGATGCAAGAAATATTACTACTGAGTTTATTCTCCAAACTACAAAGAAGAACAGATGTGTTAATTTTCCAAGGACTCCTCCTACAATAATAGGGACTGATAGATGGTTTTACCAATTCAGTGACTAATAGAATTCTGATTATCATTACTAAAATGACACATTTTTATTTACTCAATGTAGGACATGTTTCTCATCTCTTCTGAATTACTGATTTTCAAAGAGAAGTTTCTCATCTAACACTTGACTGTGCTGGGAATCCTTAAAAGCAAAAACAGGCAATGACTTTGTTATAAATTTGACTTATGAGCCTCTTAAAACACGGAGATGCTTATATGCAGACTTTTCCACTTACCATAACTTCAAATTGCAACCAAGTCGTTCTGGGACAATGGCTAATATTTCTCAACTACAATCTCATTTCTTCTCTAGGAAATTCTCTATAATCTATGATTACCTTGTTCTCCTGTCTTTCTACTCCTGGGTTGTCCCAAAATCTTAATGTGTCTATAACGCTTGAAATTTTCCATTAAAAAATTAATATGTAAAAAGTTGGAAAAAGTTATATTATTTTTAAAGTACCTTGAAAATATAAAAGATGCCTTACAGTTCCTGCAGCATAAAATCTTTAATGTTTTTTATCATAAAATTGTATGCAGTCTATAAATATGTTCTTTTTAGCTACATTTTTTTTTACCAGCTCAAGTATATTATTTAGACAGAAAGTACTTCTGATTTTAGTTTGTGAAAACAAGCTCTTTTCACTGAAGATTAGTTGTGTTATCACAATATATGATTATGAAAAAATGTTTAATCTCAGTATTTTTATAACCTTTAATCAAATTGTGTGTCATAAAGCTTGAACTCTTCCTGTTTTCTTGTCATTATGTATCTTGTCAAATGGTTTCATTTTTATCCCTACAATAAAAAGAAGTACAAATTGTAAAATGCAACATCTATCTTGGTGAGCTGGAGGAAAATAGCTAGTAATTTGCTTGGTAAGTGAAGCAAAATATTAAACGATTTATTATCACATTTTATATTGTACTTAGAATCTGTGATATAAATCCTACTATATTTGAATAATAAAGGTGGACAAATCACTTTCTATGACTTCTCTATCATAGTAAAGGAACCATGATTATCCTTCATTGATTCAAGAATGGTATCTATTTGTCACTTCTGACATGACAGAACTAAGTGATATGTGGATATAATAAGCTTCCTCTAACCATTTTCAATGTCTGTTTCAGGGAGGAGAAAAGGTGGGGGGAAAAAATGCCAACAAATAGTAAGAACAGCAAAGAGAAGTTTGAAGGACTTTAAAAAAAAAAAGAAGGGTAATGTACAAGGCACATGTATTTAAATGTGTATTTATAATATTCATGGGAAATGCCAAGGTTTTAGACAAAGAAACCTACAAACTCCAAAGTGTGAATAGATCACAGAGAAGACACACCTTGTTAGTGCCTGAGAAAGTCAAATATTGAAAATATGCCCATTTATGCCAAAACAGTTTAAAAGCTTAACTGGAAACTTACTTAACTTCTAAAATTTTCAAAATATTTTGGGAAAAGTAAACCTTTGGATTAGCTAAAATAATTTTGAAAAAAGTAGTGAGTTGAATTTCTCTATCAGGTAATGAATATACTATAAACCTTTAGTTATAATAGCTGAGTTTGGAAATAAGGACAAAGAAACAGATCACCTGGGCAGAGTAAAGGAACTCCAATTTATCAAACCAGAATCTATCCATATCTATATCTTATATTTATATAAGCACTTGTTATCAATTTTATATAGAATGAAGGAAAGAATACCATGCCAAATATTTAAAATAAAGTATTATTCAGTAAGTCTAGTACTGATTAACTCTATAAAAGGAAAAATGTTTAGATCTTCATTAAAGAGTTGTTTGTGGAAAAATAAGCCATAAGAATGGGCTTCCCAGGTAATGCTAGTGGCAAAGAATCTGCCTGCCAATGCAGGAGACGCAAGAGAGGCAGGTTCAGTCCCTGGGTCGGGAAGATCCTCTGGCGGAGGAAAACGGCAACCCACCCCAATCTTCTTGCCTGAAAAATTCCTTGGACAAGAGGAGCCATGGGTTTGCAAAGAGTCGGACACGACTGAGTGACTGAACACACACACACACACACAAACCGTAAGGGTAGCGGAAGACACTATAGCTGGGAAGGAACAGAGAGGAAGTAAATGTGTAGAAGGAAAAGTGGGCCCTCTACAGGGAACTCTGCTCAATGTTAGGTGGCAGCCTGGAGGGAAGGGGAGTTTGGTGGGGAATCGATGCATATAAGTGTGGATAAGTCCCTTTTCTGTCCACCTGAAACTATCACAACATTATTAATCAACTAAGACTCTTGAGAGGCCCTTGGATGCAAGGACATCCAACCAGTCCATTCTGAAGGAGATCCGTCCTGGGTGTTCTTTGGAAGGACTGATGCTAAAGCTGAAACTCCAATACTTTGGCCACCGCATGCGAAGAGTTGACTCATTGGAAAAGACTCTGATGCTGGG
>NW_011494695.1:1217346-1219459 GCF_000754665.1 Bison bison bison | reverse complement strand
TGGGTGAACTCCGGGAGTTGGTGATGGACAGGGAGGCCTGGCGTGCTGCGATTCATGGGGTCGCAAAGAGTCAAACACAACCGAGCAACTGAACTGAACTGAACTGATACTTCAACATAAAACAAAAAGTTAAGAAAAAAACAAAGTGGGTTCTTAATTGCCTCCTTTGCCACAATTCAGTGGGCTCTTAATGAACTGGTCTAGATAGAAGTTTTAGAAACTTCTTTGAAGACCTAAGCTAAAACTAGACATTCCTCTTTCTGTTTATACTTAGAATTTGAAACACGGGTCAGGGGTAAGGCACAATGAATTTTAATAAAGCCTTCAAGTTAAGCCTTTCCTCTAGTTACAGTGCCTTGAGGAAAGTAATGGCAACAATGTGATCCTTTGTTAATAGCCTATTTCACTACCTAATTAGAAAAGTCACATATAAAAATAGTCCTATCTCCATACTCTTTCAATTGCATGTGTATTACACTAATTCCATTTATTTAAATCCAAAATATCAAAGATCATAGAGCATTTTTAATCTATCTTGCAGTTCAGCCATAAAATAAATTATTGAAAGGTCAGCCTGGTGCTAGGTTTCATTAATTTAATTAAGAATTGCTTTTCCATTTACTATTGAGTGACTGAAATAATGCAACACTGGGTGATGTTTTATAATAATGGAATGCATTATAAGAGCCATAATTCAGTAACTAATGCTTATTCTACTATTCTCATTCTGGCCAGCTTCATTTTAATCCAAAGTGGTGAAAATAATACCTGGCATTATTTTCATGACCCTCCATATATCAGCAGGTACACAAAACACAAGAATGAGGGAAATTTTTTTATTACCTTGAAAATACAGTTAAACATATTTGACTCTCAAAAGTTGTCCAATTCTTCTGAATTATCTAACTACAATACCTACTTAGCCCAAAGACCCTATATAAGACAAGTTATTATAGCTATAATAGCTGTTCTCCTTAGAAATATAAGTATAAATGAGTATGCAAGTAATATAAGTACTTATAGGACTTAGAGAATTTTATCATTTTATGTTGATTCTATTTTTATGATTTCTTTAGGGTTGTTTCATCTCTCTGTCATTCAAAATGTATGACTGAAAAACGATTTGGGTTTCTGCTTAGTCATGCTGTCTTCCAGTTTAGAGGGACATTTGGGGAAGATTCTCTGCTCTTCTTCATCACAAATCTCAAGGCAGGAGTATATACTTTCTCACTCCAAGTCGTCTTCTTCCATACTCCCTTAAGCACTGTCCAATCAGGCTAATATGCCTATCATCTCCCAAAGCTACTCTTTTCGAGGTCATTAGTAAGATTTCTGTTGTTAATCTAACAATCACGTCTCAACAATTACTTGAAGCTTAACAACATTTAAGAGTTCTTCTCTTCTCCTCCCCAATCCAATTTCTTATGTGAACTGCAGTCCTCTTCAGTGCCCTGTGAGGAACTCAGTGTGAAGACCAGCCCCAACCATGATGGAGATGCCAGAGGAAGGACACAGGCACACAGCACACAGATTCAGCACACCTTATGGGCTCCACTGCTGGATCTCAGGACTTTGGCAGAATCTATACACATTGGGTTGAATTTCCTTTCTACTCCTAGTCATCCTTCTTAAGAGCAGGATTCCAAAATCGAATTATTTATGCCAGGCTTCAACAGTACATGAACCATGAACTTCCAGATGTTCAAGCTGGACTTTGAAAAGGCAGAGGAACCAGAGATGAAATTGCCAACATCAGCTGGATCATCAAAAAAGCAAAAGAGTTCCAGAAAAACATCTATTTCTGCTTTATTGACTACGCCAAAGCCTTTGACTGTGTGGATCACAACAAACTGTGGAAAATTCTTCAAGAGATGGGAATACCAAACCACCTTACCTGCATCCTGAGAAATCTATATGCAGGTCAAAAAGCAACAGTTAGAACTGGACATAGAACGGACTGGTTCCAAATTGGGAAAGGAATACGTCAAGGCTATATATTGTCACCCTGCTTATGTTTTCAACCAATCTAAATTCCAATTTTCTACATTAAAGACCAAAGAAATATTCAAATATTTCAATGCTAAAAACCAAGAATGTGCTATAAGTCCACAGT
>NW_011494695.1:1215667-1217246 GCF_000754665.1 Bison bison bison | reverse complement strand
GGTTTTTCCAGTAGTCATGTATGGATGTGAGAGTTGGACTATAAAGAAAGCTGAGTGCTGAAGAATTGATGCTTTTAAACTGTGGTGTTGGAGAAGACTCTTGAGAGTCCCTTGGACTGCCAGGAGATCCAACCAGTCAATTCTAAAGGACATTGGTCTTGAATATTCATTGGAAGGACTGATGCTGAAGCTGAAGCTCCAATACTTTGGCCACCTGATGCTAAGAACTGACTCATTTGAAAAGACCTTGATGCTGGGCAAGACTGAAGGCAGGAGGAGAAGAGGACAACACAGGATGAGATGGTTGGATGGCATCACCGACTCGATGGACATGAGTCTGAGCAAGGTCCAAGAGTTGGTGATGGGACAGGGAAGCCTGGTGTGCTGTAGTCCATGGGATCACAAAGAGTCAGACACAACTGAGCAACTGAATTGAACTGAACAGATAATCAATGTTCCCTCAATTGTGCAAATGAGATCCAGAAGGGAAACCCAGAGTGAAGGGGGGAACGAGGAATAAACACAACACAAAGGACCTTGTACACCATCACAATGAGACTATTTCAATAACTGAGGAAAGTGAGTGGTTTCTCCTTGCAACTCAGATTCTCAAAGGGTTAAAAGATGTCATGTTTTCTCCAGAGATAAAGTGTTGGGATTTTTCAAAGACAAGAATGAAAGCCACCAACTACTGGTGTCAGAAAAGTCTTAGTGAAGGGGACAGGTACTTCATCAGGGCATCACAGTCATTCATGCCTTGAAAGCTTTGAGCAGAGGGACTACAAAAACAAGATATTGAAGATACAGAGAAAAAAAATAAAGACAAAACCCAGAGAAACAGAATGATAAGAAGCCATGAGAATTTTGCTTTCCATGAGTCATAGGGCCCATGGAAGTCATTATCTTACATAGCAGCCTCCTAAGTGATGCTGTTGGCTCCATCTTGTATCATTCTTCACACAAACTCTTTAAGAAAAAACATTGCATATGCTGCTTTTACTGTGTCCTCTTAAAACACTATACTCACCTTTCATGACTTATGCAATAAAATGCAAATATTCTGACACAGTATCTAGCATCCTCTAGAACCACATTTTTCCTTGTTTGTCACTGCAGGAAATATACCCATACACTACTAGAGTATGGCAGGCATATTATGGCATAATATATTGCTGCATTATGACAAGCAATCTGTAAGTCACCAAAAATGAGTCAACCATGGACTTTGCTGGGGAGAGAGCTCTTCCACTACCCTCCTCACATAAGCTTGAAGCTCAAGCAAAATCTAAGGCAGCTTCTGATTAAATGCCAATTATTGAGACTGCCAAGAGTAGCTATCGAAATTAAGCAAATGGATAACCAGTCTGTGTTCTAGGAGAAAAGTGAAAATTCCAAAGAAATAACTTGCTTTACCTTCATCATTTATAGTTAATAACAATTGATATGGTTTTCGTGAAGCCCAATGAGGAGCTCAGTTATTCCCCTTTGCTCATGAGCAAATGAGCAGTACTTCTTAGAAATTCACTTGATTTCTGTATAAATAGAAAACTAAGATACAAGGTTCTAATTCCTAGATGTT
>NW_011494695.1:1211652-1215567 GCF_000754665.1 Bison bison bison | reverse complement strand
AAATTCTCTGGGCCTTAGAGAATCCAACTAATTGTTGACTACTATTTAATTTCTGGTGATCATTACAGAAGACATAATGATTTTTGTCTACTTGGCAAGTTTTATTAAGAAATTAAATCAAAACTTATACTCAACAGCACAGTTCTTTTTAAAAAAAAATAGCTATTTATATTAAAGATAAGAGTAGGTTTAAGTACAGAAAAAGTTTTAAAAATACATTTTATTTTCATTGATCAAAGTATAAATGTGCTCAATAGATAAAGAAACACTCCTGGTAATTCCCTAGTTCAAAGCCTTCCTTACACAACATAAAACATAGATAATTGATTTTGCAATGGTGGTTTGAATCCATGTTTTCAACCAATCTAAATTCCAATTTTCTACATTAAAGACCAAAGAAATATTCAAATATTTCAATGCTAAAAACCAAGAATGTGCTATAAATCCACAGTCTAGCCTTTGAGAAGAGTAAATATGCCCATAGAATCAAGAAGAATTCACCCTAAAACTTAGAAATATCAAAGAGGAAATCCCAAGCCTTTGGGTGACAAAGAGGCTGCTGGCACCATAGCAGCTTATAACTCCCAGCTGACGCTTAGAGGGCTCAGTAAGCTAAACAAAAGACGAAAGGGTCAGTGACAACAAACTCAGATACATGCCAGATAGAGAAGGAGGGGAGGACTGCAACTAACTCTGGACTTTTCTAAAAACAGAGAAATACAAATTTCTTAGGCACAGTGGTACTTTTCCACGTGTTGTGACTGCTCTTTCTCTACTTAATGCAAGCCAGTGCATCTTTACACTGACAACCTAAAATGTATTCCCCATCTTTCTCCAAATTCACATGAACAGAGGAAATATTTTATGAATACTAAGCCATGATGTACAAAACCAGCTTCCCTCGTGGATCAGGCAGTAAAGAATCCACCTGCAATGCAGGAGACATGTGTTGGGTCCCTGGGTCAGGAAGATTCTCCGAAGGAGGAAATGGCAATCCACTCCAGTGTTCTTGCCTGGACAATCCCATGGACGGAGGGGCCTGGTGGGCTACAGCCCATGCGGTCGCAGAGAGTTGGACACGACTGAGAGACTAACACACATACACAAACACACACACATGTATAAAACCTAGTGGACCCTGATTTTCTCAATCATGTATAATTTAAGAATTTCAGCTAAGGCAGAAACAACCAGAATCCCGCTAATATTTTCTGCTTTTCTGAATTGTTGACAGAGAGAACATATTTATAACCCAGTTTGATATACTATGGAGAAGGAAATGGCAACCCACTCCAGTATTCTTGCCTGGAGAATCCCATGGATGGAGGAGCCTGGTGGGCTACAGTCTATGGGGTCGCACAGAGTTGGACACGACTGAGCGACTTCACTTCACTTGATATACTAAAGTTTTTTTGAAGAAGAAGACAATATTAGCTCTTGCCAATTGAACCTCTGCATGGGCAAAAATGTATGTATATATCTCCCAGTGTAGGACTGCTCTTAAAACCCTGCAGTTAAAACACTAGATTAATTGACAATTACACTCACTTGCCAACTGTAGTTATAGACTTGCTCTTATTTATACTGTTTTTGCAAGTGTCCTTAGGTATGTCCAAGCCAACTGAGGGTTAGGAATAATTTTTATAATTTTCTTCTGTTTATCCGTATAATCCATACTTTCTAAAATAGATAATAATTTAGATTACTTCAAAAACATTTCTAGATATGTAAATACCAAAAAGAAGCTACTTATATGCAAAATTATGTTTCTTCATATTTTAACAACCTTGAAAATGAGAATCAAATTTAGCAGGTTTATGTTACTGAGCTTCAAGACATGATAAAGTTAACAGAAGTCATGACAGTGTGGTGTTGGCATAAGAATAGAAAAATAAATAAAACAAGCATGATAGAGAGTTCAAAAACAGGTACAACTTTATATGAATAATTGCTCCCCAGAAAAGGCAACATAGCAATAGAAAGAGGAAAGGAAAGTCTTTACAAGTAGGGAGGAACAACTGAAAACTCATATGGAAAAAAAAAATGAATATTAACCTTGGCCTTATAGCATACATTATAATTATTCCAAGAAGGATCACAGACATGAATGTAAGAGCTTAAACTATGAAGCTTTTAGAAGAAATCATAGAAGAATACCTTTGTGACCATGGAAAGGAAAACATTTCTTACCCCACAGAAAAGCAAACACTAAAAATAATATTTTGATCAAAATTTAAAACTTTCATCAAACAAAAAGATTGTTTATAAATGGAAGATAAGACACATATTGGAGGGAAATGCTTGTGAAATATAAATTTGGTAAGTGACTTCTATCCTGAAGGTATAAATAACTCTTACAAATAAATAAGAACAATAATTCATTTTTAAAATGGGCAAAACACTAAACTATAAGTCCACATGTGAAGATATCTGAATAGCCAATTAGGGACCAGAGAGGTGCATAACATTAGTCATATGGGTGCATGCTTGGTCACTTCAGTCAAGTTCAACTCTTTGCAACCCTATGGACAGCAGTCCTCAGGCTCCTCTGTTCATTCTCCAGGCGAGAATACTAGAGTGGGCTGCTTGTCTCCCTCCTGGGGATCTTCCCTACCCGGTGATCAAACCCCCATCTACTGTGTCTCTTGCATTGCTGGCAGATTCTTTACTGCTGAGCCACCTGGAGCGCCCTTAGTCATATGAAGGAAATGCAAATTCAAGTCATAACAAGATGCCCCTACACATCCCCTCGAATGGTTAAAATTAAATACACTGACCAAACTAAATATTGGCAAGGATGTAAGCCAGCGGAGCACCCATACACTTCTGTTGGGAATGTGAAACGGTACAACCACTTTTGGGCTTCCCTGATAGCTCAGTTGGTAAAGAATCCACCTGCAATGCAGGAGACCCTAGTTCGATTCCTGGGTTGGGAAGATCTGCTGGAGAAGGGATAGGCTACCCACTCCAATTCTTGGGCTTTCCTTGTGGCTCAGCTGGTAAAGAATCTGCCAGTAATGCAGGAGACCTGGGTTAAATCCCTGGGTTGGGAAGATCCCCTGCAGAAGGGAAAGGCTACCCACTCCAGTATTCTGGCCTAGAGAATTCAATGGACTGCATAGTCCATGGAGTAGCAAAGAGTCAGACACAAGTGAGCAACTTTCACTTCACTTCACTTCACTTTCACTTTTAGGAAAAGTCTGGCAATTTCCTATCCCATTAAACATGCTCTTACCTTTTGACCCTCAACTCTACTTTGGGCATATAAACAAAATAAATGAAAACATATGCTCATGAAAATGTTTATACAAGAGTGTTTATAGCAGATTAATTCATAACAGCCCAAACTGGAAATATCATTAGCGGAAGAGTGAATAAACAGTGGCATATTCTTATCATGTAATATCACTCAACTGAAAAAGCAACAAACCACCAAAGCACTCACAACACAGACGGATCTCGGAAGATACACGTCTGTACCTTTCAACGTATGTAAATTTTGCCTAAAAAAACTATAAGACAAATACAGAGGCAACAATGATAAGAGACAAAACAAGAAAGACCAAAGATCTAGATAATCCTTTAAATCAATCTTAGTTTTGATTTCTCTACTGAACTATCCTGAAACTTCAAAGAGTGTAATTAAACCTCCATTTACAGTTTCATGCACTTTTAAAAAAGGACAAAAACAAAACTCTAGATTCCTTATTTGGTCAAAACAGGAATAAACCACCTTAAAAATTTAAAATAGCAAAATCTGAACCATTGCTTCTGCATATAGAATTAAAAGTAGAGAAGGATGGCTAAGTAGGAGGGAATGAGTAATTTTCACAATGAAGACTTTCATATTGCTGCATATATTTTGTACTTAGGGATAAAGGAGGAAAAATGACAAAACAAAGCTGAAACAGAAGT
>NW_011494695.1:1174691-1211552 GCF_000754665.1 Bison bison bison | reverse complement strand
TCAATACACAGATAATTTCTATATTATGGCATCTGTAGCTTTATTTGGTCACCTGATAATTGTCATGAAACAGCCCTCCTTGCTTCACCTGGCACTCACATCCCAACCTCTTTTAATTATAACTGTATTTATGTATTAACATAAGGAATATTGAATTCATGGTATTCAAAGTCTTTCATATTCTAAAGTTCAAATCTGAAATCCTAGCATTATGGTTAGGAAATATTGTTTGCTGCAGTTCAAGTAGCATATTTCCATTATATTTCTTTTAATTTTTGCCATGTTTTGATCTGCTTCAGATTCATACCATGCCTTTCTTGTACATTTTTTATTGCCCCTACTCCCCATTCATTATTGATGATTGATATTTTTTGTTGTTATGGGGCAGAAGAATCACATGACTTCCCACCCTATCTCTGATGTCACCCAATCTCTTAATCATTTTGTTTTTCTGTACTAATTGAAACTTTTCCCTTCTTATTTGGAATAACACTTTGGAATACAATTTTTTTTTTTTTTGTCCCTCCTGGAGGTTGTCATCCTATACTTCTTGCCCTCCATTTGTTTACTGCATTATCAAGATGTCAAATCTCTCAGTTGTCTCCTCCATAGTTAAAAACATCCCTCTCTCCCCCGGCCCCAGAGGCGTCCACCCTCAGCTTCAGGCTGGGCTCCTAGGTCAGGTGCACAGCTGCTATTCTCAGGCTCCTTCTCAAACAGCTGTGTTTGGTTGATCCACTATTTACCATAGTTCATGTCTTTCTCATCTGGAGAGTCTTTCCTTATTTTCAGTTCAGTTCAGTTTAGTCACACAGTCGTGTTTGACTCTTTGCGACCCCATGGACTATGGCATGCCAGGCTTCCCATCCATCCCCAACTCCTACAGCCTGCTCAGACTCATGTCCATCAAATTGGTGATGCCATCCGACCATCTTATCCTCTGCAGTCCCCTTCTCTTCCTGCCTTCAATCTTACCCTGAGGGTCTTTTCAGAAGAGTCAGTTCTTTGCATCAGGTGGCCATAGTATTGGAGTTTCAGCTTCAGCATCAGTCCTTCCAATGAATATTCAGGACTGATGTCCTTTAGGATTGACTGGTTGGATCTCCTTGCAGTCCAAGGGACTCTCAAGAGTCTTCTCCAACACCACAGTTCAAAAGCATCAATTCTTCAGCGCTCAGCTTTCACATCCATACATGACTACTGGAAAAACCATAGGTTTGACTAAATGGACCTTTGTTGGCAAAGTAATGTCTCTGCTTTTGAATATGCTGTCTAGGTTGGTCATAACTTTTCTTCCAAGCAGTAAGCGTCTTTTAATTTCATCGCTGCAGTCACCATCTGCAGTAATTTTGGAGCCCCCAAAAATAAAGTCTGTCACTGTTTCCATTGTTTCCCCGTCTATTTTCCATCTGATGGAACCAGATACCATGATCTTTGTTTTTTGAGAGTTGAATTTTAAGTCAACTTTTTCACTCTCCTCTTTCACTTTCAACAAAAGGCCCTTTAGTCCTTCTTCACTTTCTGCCATAAGGGTGGTGTTATCTGCATATCTGAGGTTATTGATATTTCTCCCGGCAATCTTGATTCCAGCTGTGCTTCTTCCAGCCCAGCGTTTCTCATGATGTACTCTGCATATAAGTTAAATAAGCAGGGTGACAATATACAGCCTTGACTTACTCCTTTCCCAATATGGAACCAGTCTGTTGTTCCATGTCCAGTTCTAACTGTTGCTTCTTGACCTGCACACAGATTTCTCAGGGGGCAGGTCAGGTGATCAGGTATTCCCATCTCTTGAAGAATTTTCCACAGTCTGTTGTGATCCACACAGTCAAAGGCTTTGGCATAGTCAATAAAGCAGAAGTGGATGTTTTTCTGGAACTCTCTTGCTTTTTCTATGATCCAGTGATGATGGCAATTTGATCCTCTGCCTTTTCTAAATCCATCTTGAACATCTGGAAGTTCCCGGTTCATGTATTGCTGAACCCTGACTTGGAGAATTTTGAGCTTTACTTTGCTAGCGTGTGAGATGAGTGCAATTGTGCGGTAGTTTGAGCATTCTTTGGCATTACCTTTCTTTGGGATTAGAATGAAAACTGACCTTTTCCAGTCCTGTGGCCACTGAAAAACTTTCCAAATTTGCTGGCATATAGAGTGCAGCACTTTCACAGCATCATCTTTCAGGACTTGAAATAGCTCCACTGGAATTCCATCACCTCCACTAGCTTTATTCGAAGTGATGCCTTCTAAGGCCCACTTGACTTCACATTCCAGGATGTCTGGCTCTAGTCCAGTGATCACACCACATGGCTATTTGAGTCATGAAGCTCTTTTTTGTACAGTTCTTCCGTGTATTCCTGCCACCTCTTCTTAATACCTCCTGCTTCTGTTAGGTCTGTACCATTTCTGTGGTTTATTGTGCCTCATTTTACTAAAACTCAAAACCCAAGGAAGAGTGTGTAGGAGGTAAACATTCTGAGTACTTTAACGCATGTGTATCTTTAATTTTACGTTCATTCATAACTAATAATTTGACTGGCCTAGGTACTCTGTGTTTAAAATTATTTAAACCTACATCTTTAAAAGTGTTTCTACTTCATCATCTGCTAGTGGTACTGATGACACGCCCAAACTAGATGTGTCTTCTTGTGTGTATTATTTTCTTTTATGAAAGCTTTTTAGCATTCTTGATTTCCTAAATTTAAATGGTTGATTTCCAAAAACTCCTCACAGATATCTATGTTTACCTCTTTTTTCATGAAGAGGCCTTCCCTCATGTAGAGAGAAACATGTGTTTCCCTCAGTTCTAGAAATTTAGTTTAAAATTCCATCCTCTGAGGCATGTTTCCACACCACTTTGTCAGCACTCTCCTGGAAATCTGATCAGTTGAAAGCTAAACAAAGTCCTGCTGACATCTTGATTTTGTCACGCTGAGACCCATGTTGGATTTGTAACCACAGAACTGTAAGATAATACATTTATATTATTTTAAATCTCTAACTTTGTGGTCATTTGATACAGCAGTAGTCGAAAACTAATACAGATTTTAGTCCTGAGAGTAGAGTGCTACTGTAATAAATACCTTAAAGTATGGAAGTGGCTTTAGAATTGGGCAGTGGGCAGAGGCTAGAAGAATTTTGAGGAGCATGATAGGAAAAGTCTAGAGCATTTTGAATATACCAAGAGTACAAAAGTGGATAAAAAATGATGCTGCTACACTGAGAGTAGCACTAACATATATACACTACCATGTGTAAAATATATAGCTAGTGGGAAGCTGCCATAGAGCACAGGGAGCTCAGCTCGGTGCTCGGTGATGATCCAGACAGGAGGGATGGAGGCACAAGAGGGAGGAGATGTATATACATAACTCACTCAGCGCTGTACAGCAGAAACTAACACAACACTGAAAAGCATTTGAACTCCAATTTAAAAGAAAAATGGAAAAAAAAAAATGATGCTGCCAGTAAGGACTCAGCAGGAAGTGAGGAGTAGGGTAGAAGAAACATCCCTTCAGAGAACATGTAAATCATGAGCATACTGCCAGTAGAAATATTACAGATATTAAAGGTGCCTCTAGTGAGAACTTAGAAGGAAATTAGAATCATATCAATCAGTTCTTTTATTATTTCTTTTCATGAGTAGAATTTAATGCATACAATGGTATTCTATGGGTAGAATATTCATGCATTCCTGAATTCTTCTAAGTTATTAATTGAAAGGTATTAGGAGAAAGCCTTGAGGAGAGCATGGCAACCCACTCCAGGAATCTTGCCTGGAGAAGCCCATGGAAAGAGGAACCTGGTGGGCTATAGTCAATGGGGTCGCAAAGACTCAGACGTGACAGAGCATGAAGGGGAGAAAGAAATTTTTTTAAATTCTGCTTCCTCTAGGTCACTTTTTATGTTTACCTTGTTCTTCTATTATTTTGCCTACCTTCCTCAAATGTCTGGGAGAGGGAATTCTTGTTACATAGTGGCAGACAGTTTAGGAGAACTGTGTTCTATCATCATATAGAAAGCACAAGCTGTAAGTGATAAACTTAGGTATTTCACTGAGGAGATTCCAACCAAGGCGTTGAAGGTATGAATGGTTTTCTTCTTGCTGGTCCTCATAAAACGCGGGAGGAAAGATTTAAGTTCAAGGTAGAACTTTTAAACAAAAAGGACCAGGATTTTGATACTTTGGGAAATTATTATTCTATCTCAGATTGTAAAAGATGTGAAAGTAAAGAGATCATTCTCAGGAAATTATGCTCCAAAGAAGAAAGAAAAAAACCCTGAGGGTGTCACTGAATATCGTTTCACTAATAACTTAGAAAAAACTTAGTAAGTCAGGGTATTGAGACACTTAAAAGATTAAGCATGTGACTCATAGATGCCTTCAGCAAGCTAAGCAGAAGCCAGGAATAGAGACAGGAGATAACCAGGGGAGATGTGTGAAGCAGGAGGCTCTTGCCCAGTGAGGTGAATCCCAAGATATACATGAGACAGCTACAAAGTTCTTGAGAATGTTAACCATCATGACACTGCCAGCTTTGACTGAAAGGGTTAGATGCTTTTTAATAAATTAAATTTAATAAAAAAAAAATTTTAATAAAAAGGTGCTTTTTATTATCACTAAAAATAATACAGCGCCATTTGTTCCAAAACCTGTTTATTAATTGACCTATATCTTCAGATCCAGGTTCAGTATTTTTGGCACAGCTGCTCTCAAGGTGGTACTGTGTATTTCCATCATAACGAACATATCACTTAATTATCTCTTCTGTGTGTTACATCATTAGCAATTGACGATTTTTGCCTAATCCATTAATTCCGTAGGAGTTGCAAAGCAGTGTGACAATCCAAATCTATCATTTCTTCTTCACTTACTAGTTTTATTACTTATTGCTGCTAAAATATAACTTTTAAAAACATAAAATAATGACTCTCATCAAATTTAGCATAAACACACATCTAGGATTTTACTCAACTCATTAATGAGGAAAATAGTAAGATAAAAAGAGCAGTTCAAAGTACACTTTTGAGGGGCTACAGATTCATTTTCAGTTTAATAAAGAAATGTTAGAGTCAGTTTGCTAGGTTATATCTAAACTGGTTGTATCTTACTTTAGGGGTTATCTTTTCCACTGGACAGAAACAATTTGTTTATCTACCAAACAAAAGTCTACAGAACAACATGTAACTTCAGTAAGCCTGGGATCTTTAATCAACAGCATTAGCATTGCTCAGCTTCATTTATCTTTTGGTAAGATAAACTTCCCCTCAGCAACTCTGGTCACTGAGAGATATGTGCGTGAGTGCATGCTAAGTCGCTTCAGTCATGTCTGACTCTTTGCGACCCCATGGACTGTAGTCTGCCAGGCTCCTCTGTCCATGGGATTCTCTAGGCAAGACCACTGGAGTGAGTTGCTGTGCCCTCCTCCAGGGGATCTTTCTGACCCAGGGATTGAACCTTCATCTGTTATGTCTCTTGTATTGGTAGGAAGGTTCTTTACCGCTAGTGCCACTTAGGAAGCCCACCGAGAGATACACTATATTAACAGACAGGGCAAAACCTCGGTAATTTCCCTCTTTCACCTCTGTTCAGAACAATGAGCTTTTCAAAATATATATCATCATGAACTCATGGATTTTAGCATTTGACATGTTTCAGCCCACTGTAATTATTATCCTTTTTATTTTCTATTTTATGTTTTAATTGGTGGAAAATTGCTTTACAATTTTGTGTTGGTTTCTGCTATACAATGACATGAGAGAGTCATACACACACACACACACACACACACACATATATCCCTTTCCACCTGAGCCTCCCTCTCCTCCCCCAACTCCACCCCTTTAGGTCATTACAGAGCACTGAGGTGGGCTCCCTGTGTTATTTAGCAAATTCCCACTGTTTTACATATGATAGAAAGGTGTTGCTATGAGCTGTGAAAGACACCGGGATTCTTGGCCTCTGGAGGACAGGATTTCAATCCAGGGCCAGTGATGAGGTTTGATAGCTCAGAGCTTTTGTGTAATAAAGTTTTATTAAAGTAAAAGAGATAGAGAAAGCTTCTGACATAGACATCAGAAGGGGGCAGAAAGAGTGCGCCCTTGCTAGTGAAAGGTTGTTGTTGAATCACGCGAAGACACCGGGATTCTTGGCCCCTGGAGGAGAAGAATTCAATCCAGAGCCAGAGACGAGGCTTGATCACTCAGAGCTTTTGTGTAATAAAGTTTTATTAAAGTATAAAGGAGATAGAGAAAGCTTCTGACATAGGTATCAGAAGGGGGCAGAAAGAGTACCCGCTTGCTAGTGTTAACAATGAAGTTATATAATCCAAAGAATGTCTGGAGGTTGTAAAGACCTCATCAGACCTACTCCCATAATTTACATTTTAAGATAACACTGTCCTCAGGCAGGATACATCCTTGTAAAGACCAGGTCTACTCCCATAATTTACATTTTAAGATAACAGAAGGTTTAATCCAGAGACTGTCTTTAGGCAGGATACATTATTGTTATATAATCCTAAGGAATGTGGAGAAAGAAAAATGTTTGTCCTTTCTTCCTCCTTGAGAATTCCAGACCCCTCTCTCCTTGGGGACCCCCAGACTCCTTATCAACCTACCTAGGAACTGACTCTCTCACTAGTTTTTAGCAATGAGTTGTATGCCTATTAGCAAGCTGCTAAACAGAGAAAAGAAACGCCTCAAAACTGAGAGTGGCAACAGACACCTCGCCCACAACACGCATCTTGAGATAGCATTGGCACAAGTGAGTCATTCCAGGCCATAAAACAATGGACATGAATCGAAGAAAGGCAGATTTCCAAGCAACATAGTTTCATTAATATAGCTTAAGAAAAACATTTCCATAAGAAAAATGCATTGGTTAGCTCAAGGTCTGAGAAAACTTACATTCAGGGGGAACCAGATGTCATCATGGCAACACAGGATTTTAAAAGAAATCCCCTTTAAATTTTGTATGGAGAAGGAAAAAAAAACAAACGGCTGACCCTTGCCGTCTATTTCCTCTGCTTGGGGGCCCCTAGCCTTCCTGCCTGTTACCCCCTCACTACTTCCCCAATTCGTCCCACCATCACCTTCCCTTAGTATGTCCACAAGTCCGCTCTTCACTAGGTTCATCAGGGTACCATTCTTCTGGATTCCATTTGTACGCATTAATATACGATATTTGTTTTTCTCTTCCTGACTTCATTCTGTATAAGAGGTTCTAGGTTCAGCCACCTCCCCCTACTTATTTAACTCTCTACCTTCTTAAATAAAGGGAAGCATGCTGAATATATTTTTGAAAGATTAAAAAAGAAAAATTTTGCTGGTAAGAGAGATCATCTAAATCTTTAGCATTCTTGTGAAAACCATAATTCTAGGGAGAAGTGAGTATCATGTAGAACATAAAGGTTTATGAAAAGAATAATCAGAAAATCTCAGGCCTCCTCTCAAATTTCACAGTAAAATGAAATGCAGTTCAAGTGTGGTCCTAGAAAATTGTATCCTTAATGCCTGAAATGAATTGAATCAAAAGTTTCACATAGGACTATTAATATCGATTTTTTGATTAGTCACCTTGGCATATGTGTACAAATTAAGACTGGTGTCAGTCAGTAAATATAAATCTCCTTTTATATATTACATGATTCCTGTGAGCTTTCTGATTCAAATCCCTTTGGAAAGAAATTTGCTAATCTAGTATTGAATTAGGTTTTGAGGCCAATCTTTCACACAGCAATAGCTCATTCTGCAGAATAATTTAATTATAAAAGTGTGACACACGTAAGCATTTTTGTAATGATTAATGAGTAACCTCATAAAAAGTGAGATTTTTCCAATGAACTGAAATATTGGAATTATAATAATGTATCATATCAAAAAATAATGTATCAACTAAAACTCAAGAAAATAAGCTCATTGAATTATTTTTACTTAATCACTAAATTAATCACTAGCTATTTTTAAAGACAAAAGATATGGAGAGTTAAGAATTTTAAGACATAACAAAGTAGCCTATGGCTGCCCTCCTTACCTGAAGTTCTCCCTTAAATTATTTACGGTAGCCATAAATATGTTTCCCAACAGGTGAGCTCCAAGTTCTCCTTATTCCTCACTATTTAGGTTATTGAGGATGGGCTGAAAAGCAGCACCTCCTTCCCCTTCATACCATTAAATTCATGAACTTGTCCTGTAGAAGTCATTGAATATTGTGTTTTTCCCCCTAATTCAGATGCTTCTACTTCTTTAGGGTAAATAACTTTTTTAAAATTGGAGGATAATTGTTTTACAATGTCGTATTGGTTTCTGCCGTACAACAATGTGAATCAGCCATAGCATACATATATGTCCCCTCCCTCTCGAGATTTCCTCCCACTCCCAACCCCACTCCACCCCTCCAGGCTGTCTCAGGGCACTGGATTGAGCTCCCTGTGTTACATAGCAACTTTAGGGTAAATAACTTTTATCTTTCTGACACTAGAATCCATCAGGGCTTATCATATAGATGGACACTGTAGGATGCTAAGAAGTAGTCACATTTGTATCTTCACATCTTAAATACAAGCTGTCTTATGAAGCTGTCAGGACTAAACAAATATCTCTTTGTGCTATCTGTAACTTATGTATCAAAAATATTTACATATATATATACATATACATATATTTTTAAATTTAATACTCCACACTGAAAGTCAGCCAGCATCAGTTTCTCAAAACCTTACAAGCAGTCTTTCTTACTCATTCTCATTGCATAGTTTCTTTACTTAGATTCCAGAATATAACAATCTTTCGGAATGCCTTTTACCTACTGTGTAATTGCATTTCACTCTCCTTTTCAGATTTTTCCTCATTTATTCTAAATATTAGGCTGCGCCAAGACCCAGATTCTTATTAGATCTCAGTCCCTTACTGATCTCACCCTATATCAAGGTGTAATAACCATCTCTCCACATACGACTTCCAGTTTTCTATCTCTAGTTCAGTTTTCTCCCTTGAACTTCAAGAGAGTATATCCAAAGTCAACTCCATTATTTGAGTTCCTCAGGCCAAAAATCTAGGCATTACCTAGATGTTTTTACACTTCACCCTACATTGCACTCATTAGTAAATCCAGGAGATTCTGATGTCTACACATCTCCATAATTCAACCACATTTCACCACCTTCACTGCTATCACCCTGGACCAAAGCACCATGCTATGTCCCCAGAGTATGGCATGTCCCCTATCTGGTGCATCAGGCAATTCCAGGCAGAAAACAGATGGCAAACATGAACAGTTAAGGAGGACATAACAAAGGAGCTATTTACAGAGGTATGAGCAGACACTGGGGCTTCCCTAATGGCTCAGTGGTGAAGAATCTGCCTGTAGTGCAGGAGATGCGGGTTCAATCCCTGGGCTGGAAAGATCCCCTGGAGGAGGAAATAATAACCCACTCCAGTGTTCTCGCCTGGGAAATCCTATGGACAGAGGAGCCCGAAGGGCTACAGTCTATGAGGTTGCAAAGAGTCAGACATGACTAAAGTGACTGAGTACACACACAGGCATGAGCAGATATTAGAACATCAACAAGGGATAACGTGATATCCCCATGTTAGCTCTGGCAGGAAGATATCACAACCTTCACGCTTAGAAGTTGTTACAGGAAGTCATAGACGTAGATAACACAGAGGACCACTGGCAAGAACCAGGCCCTGGGGGATGGACACAGACAACACTGGGGACCTGAAACAGCAGGAGAGGGGAGTAATAAGGATGTAAATTTTACTCACCTCCCATTCTCCCCTGTAGATGTCTCTCCTTAGTTGACCCCAATGCAAGACAGACTCAGAGAAGCCACTTAAGAGTTAATATATGCCACACATGTCACTCTTGGGAGGCACAGAGTAGGAAGAGAGGGGAGCATGATTTCTAGCATCATTACTCCTCACTCCTGCCCTTGTTCCATTATTGTTATTTTTCCCCCCAAGAACACAGCTAGAGAATTTTTATTAAAATATAACACAGAGCTTGTCGGATGGCTGGCCCAAGGTCCCAGTGATTTTCTCTCTCCATCACATCATAAAAATCTACAAAGCCGCACCTCCAAAACGCCTACTTTGAAGGCCGCCTCTTATTCTTCTCTGAGGCGATTTTCTTGAGCAATACCATTCTCCTGCTGGTTTCTTGGCCATTTCCAGCACACACATGCTTTAGGGACTTCGCTGTTTTCTTCCTTCTGCTTGAGCTCTTTTCCTTCAATATTCTGTGTGACTCACTTCGGGTTTTATGCACACGTCTCCCTCTTTGCAAGGTCTTTCCTGGCCATTTGTCTAACTTACACTGGCCATCTCAAGTCCCAGCTCACTTTTCTCCATACAAAAATTCTATTTTCTATTCCATTTCTACCTTTTAGAATATTTTATGTTACATGTAAACTTAAATATTTTATTTAATGTAAGATCCATGAGAATGGGGAGTGTTTTCTTCTCTGCTTCCCTGATGTTTTCCCAGTGCCTAGATCAGTGCTAACACAAAACAAATCCTCAATAAATACTAATTTAATGAACAAATAAAAACAATGAAGAATATAACCCTTATTTTCCCAAGTATTTTCTTATCATAAAATATTTGAAATCCTGTGAATGCTGCAGGGTGTTCCATTTTCAATTGGTTTTATACCTGCACTTAAAAACTAACAACCCATGCATTCTCTACTCTACTCGGCTGTTTGTGATTACTAGGGAAGGCAGCGTACGCAACAGAGCAGCCTATTTCTTAATCATAGTCAGATATTTAAGTACAAAGTACCAAGAGAAGAAATAATTGCCCTCGCTTTACAGTTTCAATTAGTAGTCACGACATTTGTTGTACCCTTAGGCAGGGGAACAGTCCTATAGCTATTTAAATTCAGAGTATACAGCTAACAGTAAACTGCAGGAAAGCCTATTTGATGTGGGCGGTAATATAAAGAATTAATGGGGAAAAATGTGTTCTAGCACTTCAAACATTATCATATGCTCTGGGGACTTTCACATTCTTTCCGCAGCAAAATCAAAAGTAAATTGCAATGACTGGCACTTTGCTCTGTCTCTGTTTAGCAAACTGCTTTGCCTCTTCTTTAGAAGATGATCATGACATTTGTTTATCTTCAAAATGCTATATAATAAATTCTACTTAAAGTTATTTCAATTTAAAAATATGAGTGATGATGACCTAAACATGGTATTTAGGCAAAGATAAAATCCCTTCTGCTTTGCTTTTTCCATATGCATAATATTAAAAAAAAAAAAAAAAACATGAAAAGAGAGATCAGATTAGATATCCTCAAATACTATCAGGGTAGAAGAGTAGAATATTTTGGCAAATAATCTTATTTTGAAAATACTTCTAAATTTGAAAATATAATTGTAATTAAAAATAAAATGTGCTTAGATATTGAAAATAGCCAAGTTTTAAATATATGTGTCAATTATTAAAGCAAAAAGTTTAGAAGAGACATTTCATCTATGGAAGAAGCTACACGACTTAGTATTCCTTTATCAAGTAATCAGACACAGGCTTTTAAAACTAACAGGGTTTGTACTTACTTGTTTCTGATAAATCCATCTTAATTATTCATTTCCTATCTCCTCTCCTCCTGCTTATTAGTGTAGTCCACCTCTTTGATCTCTAAGTAGAGCTTCTTAAGTCCTAAAAGTGGAGAAGCAGAAAACACTCCATACATTTCTAAATCACTGAAGGTAAAAGTTGAAATGAAAAACTCTAAATGAATCTGCTATGTAACATAGAGAAAATACCAGGCAGTAGTTAAGATTAGACTACTTATTTGAATATATACACTAATTAACTGAGAAACACCAAAGCTAAAGAACTTATCAGTCATTTCAAGGTCAAACACACAACACCTTAGAGAATGTAAAAACTGAAGAGCTTCATGACAGCTAAATCACAACATCAGAGTATCAAAGTTTTATACATTAAAATAAATTCAAGACATATGAACTTTAACCTGAGAAGAAAAAGCTGAATAAAGAAAATCTACTCAGAGTTCAAACGTTCGTTGACATTCAACTCTTCTTACGATTACTGTTGTCTTTCTCTTTTCCTGGGGTAGCTGTTCAGTTGTTAGAACTCTGCCCAAGTTCTTCTCCCACTTCACCTCACTAACTCCCAGCAGAGAGAAATCGATGTCTTTTCAAGAATGTTCCCAAGTTTCTTCCTTTTTGGCTACTGATTCAAGTTGATCTTGACCTCTCTCTTAAGTGTTTCAGTGCAGTAACTTTAGGTTAGGAATGCTGGTTTGCACCCCGCTTTTACCACTTATATCTTCAGTACTGTTTCTTCATCTGACAGAAGAGAGCTGTTATCAGGTTTCAATGCAGAGCATGTGTACTGAATCTGACACGTAGTTTGTGCTCTTATCGGTTCAAAGATTTGAGCTGCGGAATGAGAATCCCATGAATCTCAGGTCTCAGCCAGCAGTCTTCACTCAAGATTAGTGAAGTACACATGTGACTTGCCTCTGGGCAACCTCAGGCAATGAGTTGCCACGTCCCACGAGTTCCGTTTTCACACTGGGACGTGCTTTAGATTCGGTTAACAGCTCAGCATTACCTATGTACACAATCAACTCAGCTCAGAGAAAACTGTCTAGTCTGGGAATTCATTAGGTTTTGTAGCAGGCTCATCACTCAGGTGACTTGCATTCTCCCGTCTGCTGTGTCCTGAAGGAAGGAGCTGCGACCCAGTGTGTACCCCTAGCTAGCCTCCTGGGTGCCCCCAGCTCTTCCTAGTGCCCCCGTCACCTGGGACTCTCTGTGTTTCTTTTCCTATCCAAGTTCCCAAACTCAATATCCACACCCAATGGCAGATCCTCTGATTATTGCCACCTGACCCAAGGGGGAGAGGCCTGGAGGAGGTGTGGACCCATCGGATGTTCTACGGCAGGATAGCAGCCCAAACGGCAGGATAGCAGCCCTACGGCAGGATAGCAGCCCAAAGGCACCGGTTCCAGGTTTCTGCCATCACCACATCTCAATCACTTGGGGATGGCGCCCACATTCTGAACCAGCCTTCCCCTTGCCACATATTCAGAGTTGTTTCCCTCTTCAAACAATGTCACGTGTGTTTCAGAAATTTCTCACAGCTTGATCACAATCAAAGGCAATCCTGATTTTTCAGTTTGATTATTTATTTATAGATACAGCGTTGGGCTGCACCCCACAGGCCTGTAAACCTTGGAACTGCTTCAGCCCGCAAGAATGAGTTGTGAGCCTGGAGATGGCGACAGACATCAACAGTTTATTGGAGAAGGAATTTCACTAGTCTTAAGCGAAGTACTGGCACAACATCCCACTAAGGATGGCAGTTGGCTCACAAGACACAATAGCAATCATTACTCCTGGGGGAGAAGAAGGCTACCATTTATAGGGGAAATCAATGCCAGATTCTCTCATCAGTTACCAGGAAAACCAGGGGCTGGGGCAGGGGTCAAACATTTGTTGGTGGTGGAAGTTTTGTCACTAAGTCATCTCCAACTCTTTTGTGATGTCATGTAGTCTGCCAGGCTTCTCTGTCCATGGGATTCCCCAAGCAAGAATACTGGAGTGGGTTGCCATGCCCTTCTCCAAGGGATCTTCCCAACCAAGGGGTCAAACCTAGGTCTCTTGCATTACAGGCAGTCTCTTGCATTGCAGGCAGATTCTTTACCGACTGAGCCACCAAGAAATCATGAAGCATGTAGGTAGTTACTGATTAAGCCCTAAAATTAAAAGGGTTAGCCAGTCATGTGAATGAAGCAAGAACTACTCAAGCAGGTGATGTACAGAGAGCAAGAGAACAGCCATCTTGATTGGCCTGACCATACAGGCAAATACATATATAGATATAGGTGAGAGGGGAAAACATTTTTACTAGCTGGCAGGAAGACTATACTATAAAAATATTTGAATCTACTGGGCTTAACAAGATACCAAGCCTATGGAAAGATCTTATATATAGTTAACTGAAAATAAGGAAAATAATCTTAAATGTAACCCAATTAATAAAAAAGAAAATATTTTTAAGCGTGGTTTATAATATGGGTTTTAATTTCAGTAGAATGTTAAATACTAATAAAAGCTCCTATATCTTTAGACTATAACCAGTTTTCTCTCAAAGCAGGATAGACTTTAAAGGGCCATGATAACACAAAGAATTTTTAGTGATGTATTGTGATAGAGAAATAATATCAGAGAAAGTAAGAATATCATTGGAAGCGATCTGACAGAGCACAGACATTTACAGGCATGGCTAATCCACTCTTTACACTCAATCATGAAACTTAGGCTGCATACTAAGATAGGCAGCAGAGAGTTCAAAACAAATATCCCTGTTTGACAATGCTCCAAATGCTGCATCACATTAATTGTTGCAGGTTTTTGAGATAGACAACTGATCAACACAAACCTGAGGGTACTCCTTTTTCTAAGAATATCATCTTAAAACAGACAAACATTGTCTTCTAGTTCACCTGAAAGCTTTAATCAAATTATTTTAAGGAACTCAAACAACTCAATAGCAAAAAACCCACAAAGGACTCTGTTTAAAAGTGGGCAAAGGAACAGACTTACAAACTTAGAAAACAAGTTTATAGTTACCAAAGGGGAAAGACGGAGAAGTGGATAAACTAGGAGTTTGAGACTGATCTATACACACTACTAAACTTAAAATAGGTAATCAACAAGGACCTACTGTGTATCACAGGGAACTCTATTCAGCATTCTATGAAAACCTAAATGAGAAAAGAATTTGAAAAAGAATATATATATGTATATGTATAACTAAATCATTTTGCTACACATCTGAAACCAATACAACATTGGTAATCAACTATAATTCAATATAAAATAAAATTTTTAAACGTAAAGAAAATAAAAATGGACAAAGGACATGAATAGACATTTTTCCAAAGAAGATATACAAATGGCCAATAGGTATATGAAAAAGTGTTGGACATCACTAATCATCAGTCAGTCAGTTCAGTCGCTCAGTCGTGTCCGACTATTTGCGAGCCCATGAATCGCACCACGCCAGGCCTCCATGTCCATCACCAACTCCCAGAGTTCACCCAAACCCACGTCCATCGAGTTGGTGATGCCATTCAGCCATCTCATCCTCTGTCGTCCCCTTCTCCTCCTGCCCCCAATCCCTCCCAGCATCAGAGTCTTTTCCAATGAGTCAACTCTTCGCGTGAGGTGGCCAAAGTATTGGAGTTTCAGCTTTAGCATCACCTTCCAAAGAACATCCAGGACTGATCTCCTTTAGAATGGACTGGTTGGATGTCCTTGTAGTCCAAGGGACTCTCAAGAGTCTTCTCCAACACCCTAGTTCAAAAGCATCAATTCTTCATCGCTCAGCTCTCTTCACAGTCCAACTCTCACATCCATACATGACCACTGGAAAAACCATAACCTGGACTAGATGGACCTTTGTTGGCAAAATAATGTCTCTGCTTTTGAATATGCTATCTAGGTTGGTCATAACTTTCCTTCCAAGAAGTAAGCATCTTTTAATTTCATGACAGCAATCACCGTCTATCAATAACCTCATATGCAGATGACACCACCCTTATGGCAGAAAGTGAAGAGGAACTAAAAAATGTCTTGATGAAAGTGAAAGAGGAGAGTGAAAAAGTTAACTTAAAGCTCAACATTCAGAAAACTAAGATCATGGCATCTAGTCCATCACTTCATGGGAAATAGATGTGGAAACAGTGGAAACAGTGTCAGACTTTATTTTTTGGGCTCCAAAATCACTAGTCATCAGGGGAAGACAAATCAAAACCATGATCAGGTATCACCTCACACGTGTTAGACTGGCTAGTCTCAAAAATACAAAAGATAATAAGGGCTCATGAGGATGTGGAGAAAAGGGAACCCTTGTGCACTATTGGTGGGAATGTAAACTGCTAAGACACTATGGAAAACTGCATGAACATTAAATCGACTATACCTTAACAATAAAAATACCTGTGTATGTACTTGTCAAAAAAAAAAAAAAAGAAATTAAAAATAGAACTACCACATGAACCAGGAATGCCTCTTCTGGGTACATATCAAAAAGGAAACAAAACCATTGTATTGAAGAAGTATCTGTGTTCTCACATTCATGGCAACATTATACACAATAGCCAAGGAGTAGAAACAACCCAAATATCCACTGATGGGTGAATGGATCAAGAAAATGTGGCTATACACACACACACACACACACACACACACATGAAATTCAACCCTAAAAAGAAGGAAATCCTGTGACTTGAAACAACTGGAACTTGGAGCAAATTATGCTAAGTGAAATAAGCCAGACAAAGACAAATACTGCATGGTACCACTTACACGAGGATTCTTTAAGAAAGTTGAATTCATGAACAGAGAGAGTAGAAAAGTGTTTGCCAGGAGTAAAGGAGGAATGTGGCTGGCAGGGGTGATGGGATAGTGGAACACAGAGAAACAGAGGTTGATAAAAGGATACAAAATTCTAGTTATTAGATAAATAAGGTCTGAAGATCTAAAACATAGTTGTATATAGCTTCAATTATTTGCCATTAATTTTTAATATACATAATTATAAGTTAGTCAAGTATAAGGCTTCTAATTTCTGTCCTCCAAAACAAAACACAGATATAGCACATGTTAATTATTCATATAGCATTCTTATTCCAATATAACTTATTCTTGTCCAGAGTTCCAGTTCTATCCATCTTAAGCTCTCAAAATTATTATTTACTTTTATAATTAATATTTACTATAATTAATTGATATTTTAAAAATAATTTCTGTGTTCAGGACTGCTCTATATACCCCACACTCTTCTTCTCTCTCATATTTCTGCTAGTGAAAAACCTTTGAGTTATGGTAAGCTCTTAATTTTCAGATGTCTAGAAATGCCTCTATTTTAACTTAATTCTTAAATTCTAATTTATATAAATATAAAATGATAGACTGTTTGAGACATATTCAATGTGGTTCTCCATTTTCTTTTGACATTTATTTTATTGAGACCTGTCCTAATTGTCATTTCTTTGTAGATAATCTGCCTTTTCTATGTGATATCTTTGAAGATTTCTTCTTAATCATCCTTAATACTAAATGTTGACTTTTATGTTCCAAGCATTTTTTGGAATTTTTATCTTAACCCATATAAGAAACCTCTGTACTTTTATGATATTCTGCAGCTGCATTAAAATCTGTTGAACATTTATTCTGCTTGTAACTTGAAGGGCACTTTTTCCCTAAGAACTTGGATCTTCCTTGAACTGTTGAAAAACCTCTTATTTTCTTCCCTTAATGTTTTCATTTTTACCAAACTTCTGCCATCACCTACTCTAAAATTCATGTGATTACACAAATTCTCCTGTAAGAAGCAGCAGTTGTCATCATTGCCCTCCCATATCCATCTTTTCAAACAAACCATCTTCCCCTCTTTTAGCACATCATTTTAACATTTTCCTCTATGTCTGTTAATATTGATAATTAATTTCTTTCATTTTAAGCATTATAGATATGGGCTTGTCACCATAGAGAGTGAGACACCTTTCTCCCTTTGCCTTCATCACATAACCATGCATATACTCTTTTGTGGCAGACACACCCTAAGTAACACCTTATGACTCTTAATATAATCCCCAAGTGCTGGATGAATTTATGACTTGCTTCAAATCCAGAGGCCCTTGCAAAGGGGAAGGATTTTTATAATGTGATTAAGGGCCCAAATTAGTAGAATTTGAGTTGATCAAGGGGAAGAACATCCTGGATAGGCTTGACTTAATTGGGAAAAATCCCTCGAAAGAGGGACTGGGGCACTCCTGAAGGTCAGAGATGTTTTCTCATTGACCTTGAAGAAGCAAGCCACCATGAGATCTACAGGCACAAGAAATGAACTTTTCCAACAACCTGAGGGAGGTTAGACACCAGTATTTCCTCAGAAGCCAAACTTGACAGAAGCCTTGTGAAAGCCCAGTTGAAGAATGCAGCTAAGTTCTGCCTGTACTCCTGTAGCCTACTTTTTTCTTCCCTGGAAGTTAAGAAACTTCTCAGTCTAAAGTGTTTGGAATTTCAAATTGATGTGCCTTGAAAAGTTTATACCAAGATGATCTGTTTTTTCAAATTAGTCCATTCATGGTTGTTTCTAGTTCAATATTTTGTCTATCATTGTTATCTACATTCATCCCTCAGTATCCATGGGGGATTCATTTCAGGACCCACCATGGATACCAAAATCTGCAAATGTTCAAGTCCCAAAGTCAGCCCTCTGCATCTGCAGTTCTACAGCTGCAGATTCAACCAACCACAGATCATGAAGTACTACAGTATTTAATGAAAAAAAAATCTGACTATAAGAGGACTTGTGCTGTTCAAGGGTCAGCTTTAGTAGAAGGAGCTGCAGCAAAGTTTGAACTCACAGAACCATCTTAACTGAAATAAACTTTACAATCTCAAAAACATAAATAAAACACTAAATTAAATAATTTCCTATCTAAGTATTGAAGTATATTCTTTTAAGAAAGTTATACTGGGACAAATGAGACATAAAAACATCACACATTTACAATTGGAATTTGCACAAAATATTTTCTTTTTACACAAAAAATTTTGCTTACCTCCTACTGAAATTTATTTTTATTTGGATTTTCGATTTCTTTAAATATGAGTGAAGAATTGGACTATATATTGCTAACTTATTACCAGATGAGATCTAAAAGTACTTAATAGAATTTGGGGGATATAACTGAAGCATAGCTGATTTACAACGTTGTATTAGTTTCAAGTATACTGCAAAGTGATTCAATTATATACATATATCCAGTTTTTTATGTATAGTAAATTATATATGGGCTTCCCTCATACCTCAGTTGGTAAAGAATCCACCTTCAATGAGGGTGATCTGGATTCAATCCCTGGGTTGGGAAGATCCTCTGGAGAAGGGAAAGGCTACCCACTCTAGTATTCTTGCCTTGAGAATCCCATGAACAGTATAAAAAGGCAAAAAGATATGACACTGAAAGATGAACTCCCCAGGTTGGTAGGTGCACAATATGCTACTGGAGAAAAGTGGAGAAATAACTCCAGAAAGAATGAAAAGACAGAGCCAAAGGAAAAACACTGTTCAGTTGTAGATGTGACTGGTAATGTAAATAAAGTCAGGTGCTGTAAAGAACAATATTGCACTGGAACCTGGAATGTTAGGTCCATGAATCAAGGTAAATTGAAAGTGGTCAAACAGAACGTGGCAAGAATGAACATAAACATTTTAGGAATCAGTGAACTAAAATGGACTGGAATGTGCAAATTTAATTCAGATGACCATTATATCTACTACTGTGGGCAAGAATCCTTTAGAATAAATGGTGTAACTTATAGTAAAAAAAAAAAAAAAACTAGTTCCAAATGCAGTACTTGGATACAATCTCAAAAACAACAGAATGATCTCTGTTCATTTCCAAGGCAAACCATTCAATATCACAGTAATCCAAGTCTATAATGCAGAAGAAGCTGAAGTTGAATGGTTCTATGAAGACCTACAAGACTTCTAACTAACACCAAAATAAGATGTCCTTTCATCATGCAGGACTCGAATGCAAAAGTAGGAAGTCAAGAGATAGCAGGAGTAACAGGCAAATTTGGCCTTGGAGTACAAAATGAAGCAGGGCAAATGCTAACAGAGTTTTGCCAAGAGAATGCATTGGTCATAGAAAATACCCTCTTCCAACAACACGAGAGAAGACTTTACACATGGACATCACCAGATGGTCAATACCGAAATAGATTGGTTATATTCTTTGCCACAAAAGATGGAAAAGCTCTATACAGTTAGTGAAAACAAGACTGGGAGCTGACTGTGGCTCAGATTATGAACTCCTTATTGCCAAATTCAGACTTAAATTGAAGAAAGTAGGGAAAACCACTAGGCCATTCAGGTATGACCTAAATCAAATCCCTTACGATTATACAGTACAAGTTACAAATAGATTCAATGGATTAGATCTGATAGACAGAGTGCCTGAAGAACTATGGACAGAGGTTTGTGACATTGCACATTGTACAAGAAACAGTAATCAAGACCATCCCCAAGAAAAAGAAATGCAAAAAGGCAAAATTGTTGTCTGAGGAGGCCTTACAAACAGCTGAGAAAAGAAGAGAAGCTAAAGGCAAAGGATAAAAGGAAAGATATACCCATCTGAATGCAGAATTCCAAAGAATAGCAAGGAGAGATAAGAAAGCTTCCTCAGTGATCAATGCAAAGAAATAGAGGAAAACAATAGAATGGGAAAGACTAGAGATCTCTTCAAGAGATACCAAGGGGATATTTCATGCAAAGATGGGCACAATAAAGGACAGAAATGGCATGGACCTAACAGAAGCAGAAGACATTAAGAAGAGGTAGCAAGAATACACAGAAGAACTATCCAAAACGATCTCCATGACCCAGATAACCATGAAGGTGTGATCACTCACCTCCAACCAGATATCCTGGAATGTGAAGTCAAGTAGGCCTTAGGAAGCATCACTATGAACAAAGCTAGCAGAGGTGATGGAATTCCAGTTGAGCTAGTTCACATACTAAAAGATCCTGGTGCGAAAATACTGCATTCAATATGTCAGCAAATTTGGAAAACTCAGCAGTGGCCACAGGACTGGAAAATGTCAGTGTTCATTCCAATTCCAAAGAAAGGCGATGTCAAAAAATGCTTAAACTACCACACAACTGCACTCATCTCACACGCTAGCAAAGTGATGCTCAAAATTCTCCAAGTCAGGCTTCAACAGTGTGTGAACCATGAACTTCCAGATGTTCAAGGTAGATTTAGAAAAGCAGAGGAACCAGAGATCAAATTGCCAACATCCATTGGATCATAGAAAAAGTAAGAGAGTTCCAGAAATACGTCTACTTTTCTTTATTGACTATGCCAAAGCCTTTGACTCTCTGGAGCACAACAAACTGTGGAAAATTCTTCAAGAGATGGGAATACCTGATCACCTGACCTGCCCCCTGAGAAATCTGTATGCAAGTCAGGAAGCAACAGTTAGAACTGGACATGGAATAACAGATTGGTTCCAAATAGGGAGAGGAATACATCAGGCTATATATTGTCACCCTGCTCATTTAACTTCTATGCAATGTACATCATGTGAAATGTCGGGCTGGATGAAGCACAGGCTGGAATCAAGATTGCCAGGAGAAATATCAATAACCTCAGATATGCAGATGACACCACCCTTATGGCAGAAAGGGAAGAAGAACTAAAGAGCCTTTTGATGAAAGTGAAAGAGGAGAGTGAAAGTTGGCTTAAATACCAACATTCACAAAATGAAGATCATGGCATCCGGTCCCATCACTTCATGGCGAATTGATGGGGAAACAATGGAAACGGTGACAGACTTTCTTTTCTTGGGCTCCAAAATCACTGCAGATGGTGACTGCAGCCATGAAGTTAAAAGACACTTGCTCCTTGGAAGAAAAACTATGACCAACCTAGACATCATATTAAAAAGCAGAGACATTTTTCTGACAAAGTTCCATCTAGTCAAAGCTATGGTTTTTCCACTAGTTATGTATGGATGTGAGAGTTGGACCATAAAGAAATCTGAGCACTGATGAATTGATGCTTTTGAACTGTGGTGTTGGAGAAGACTCTTGAGAGTCCCATGGACTGAAAGGAGATCCAACCAGTCCATCCTAAAGGAAATCAGTCCTGAATATTCATTGGAAGGAATGACGCTAAAGCTGAAACTCCAATACTTTGGCCACCTGATGTGAAGAACTGACTCCTTGGAAAAGACCCTGATGCTGGGAAAAATTGAAGGCAGAAGGAGAAGGGGACGACAGAGGGTGAGATGGTTGGATGGCATCACCAACTCAATGGACATGAGTCTGAGCAAGCTCTGAGAGCTGCTGATGGATAGGGAGGCCTGGCATTCTGCAGTCCATGGGGTTATAAAGAGTCGGACACAACTGAGCAACTGAACTGTACTAAATTATATATATATATATAGTATATGTATATAAATGTAAGATAGTGAGAGGAAAACTGTTATGCAGTTAATACCATCCTAAAAACAATGAGACTTAGTTAAGATATGAATGTTTAATATTTAGCCTCCCTCCAAAACAAAGCATTACAAAAGACAAAAAAGAACACGTTTTAATCCTAGTAGACAAAGAACAAAAGTATTATTCACTTATAATTAGAATAAGAATATTGTGAAAATGATGCCTGAAAGTATCATGGCTCCTTTCTGTTATTAATTCACACTTGTTAAATATTTTTATGTAAAACTATCTCTATGGATTTATAAATTATATCAAGGCCTGAAGACTGAATGGAAACTTTAAGAAACAAAAATAAACTGTTGGTACAATTTTTAACAATTAACTTTCTTTGAGGCATTAAATAATTTTGCTCAGAATGGCTTCAACTATTAAGGTTTACACTTACATCTATATCCATAATAGTTATCCAACTCTATAATTATTTCCAAAAATCAATACAAAAGCATTTTTGTGTCTGAAATAAAAAGGCAAGTAATATGTATTATTAAGTTTCTATTACTATGAGCCACACTTTTCATACTTCTAATTTTAGTCCATATTACAAACCTCTGTGATTTTTACAGAAAAATAAATGAAGGGTCTGGGAGGTTAAGTACATTGCTGAGGGCTATACAATTAGTATAGGGCTTCCCTGTGGCTCAGATGGTAAAGAATCCACCCACAATGTGGGAAACCTGAGTTTGATCCCTGGGTCTAGAAGAACCCCTGGAGAAGGGAATGGCAATTCACTCCAATATTCTTGCCTGGAAAATCCCATGGACAGAGGAGCCCGGTGGGTTACAGTCCATGGATCACCAAAGCCGGACACAACTGAGCCACACACAGACATACATTTAGTATGTGGTAGATTAGAATTCCAACATAAGCCTGTCCAATATACGAGACCTTTTCTCTTACTGCACACATCTCAATTTCACTCAAATATCTGCATAGATTAATTTCAATAAAGAAATGGTCAATGCTATTGACAAAAGAGACAAAAGAATAATGGCTGCATGTGATTTATATGAATACGAAAGCTGACATAGAAAGCATACCCCATGCCTGGTCCCTCCCCATGTTAAGGTTCAAGGATAGACAGGCGTTTCCTCTACCAAGTAAAACAGAGTTCCCACAGAGTTTTGCTTCTTTAGGAATTTACACAATCCTGCTAAGTATCAGTCTCTGTTATAAGAAGGAAAACCCAAGACGAGTGCTCTAAGAGGGCATGGATTTTCCTAAGCTTCTCCATCTCTATCTCAAAGGTAAGGGCAGAGCCCCCTTAGTATGACTGAGCAGTGGTCACGTGGGCATGTTCCTGGCCCTATTCTGTGTCCTTCCCTAAGACTTCTCCAGAATAAGTCACCTCATTCCCAGAAGTCACAGAGCTTTACCTTACAAAGCACTTGACTTTGTCACTGTAAACTGAGGTTTGTATGACAATTTTAGGCAGTATTGTTAATTTTGTACATGTATTAACTGCTTCACCTTTCAGAACCAAGTGAAACTGGAGCCTTACAGAGACATCAGTCTGTTTGCTTGTGCTTTTTTATCAAGTGATGATTAGCTGTTGCAAAAAAAAAAAAAAAAAAAAAAAAACCTTGTAAATTCTTAAAAGAATCACTATCCATTAGTTTAGAAAGGGAACAGAATAATGTGTTTTCTCTTTTAAACACAAAAGTGAAACGAGCCTTTTTGTCACTTTGTAGTAACATCAGTGTGAATGACGCAGCGTAAGACAGAGGACTCTGTCTTCTCTTCTCCTGTAAAGCAGTCACAGAGAGGGGAAAGAGCAGCTCTTCAGGACGTGTTTCTGGTCCTGTAGACCCTTTCAGCCACCCATTCCAGAGCTCAACAGCTCTTCCCTTCAGAACACCTTCACTCATATGAAGTTAACCGCACTTTTTTGTTTCCTGTTTTATGTGTTTCGTGAAGAAGTCAAAAGTCAAGTAGAATCTTTTCCTATTTAGGGAAAAATATTTTTAAAATATAAGAACATATTTTTAATATTATATTAAATATATTTAAATATATTATATTTATTAAATATATTTAATATTATATTATATATAATACAATTTTACTTATTATAATGTTCTCCTCTTTAAACTACATATGGTTAAAATCTACTTTTTATTCTAGGACCCAAAAGAGCATTAAATAGACTGGAGTGCCTAAAGCTTTCTAAAACATAAAGGTATTTTAAATATAGCCCCATCTCTCATCTCATATTCCCTTCTACATACCTTTGCCATTCATCCCATTGAAAAGCACTTTCTATGTCTTCTACACTTGAATCTAGAAAACTTGTCACTGCTTTGACTTCTTATGTCATGTCATAAAATGTGTTGGGGCTTCTGTCTTATTCCCTCCGAGCTCACATTTAGAGCTCTCAGCCACCGTGAAAAGTGTGACTACCTTGAGCTGCCATACTGCAAGGAAGCCAAGCTATGCAGAGAGGCCAAGTGTAGACATTCATATTGGCAACACTAATCATCCCAGACCAAGAACTGTACAAGTGAGCGAATGAGCATTCTGATGATTCCAGCCTCCAGCCTTTGAGACCCCAAGCATTATGGAGCAGAAAAAAGCTATCCCCTTGTGCCTGTCAAAATTTGCATAATCTGTGAATAATAAAACGGTAATTGTCATACACTACTCGTTTTGGGAGTAATTTGTTACATAGAAATACTAACCAGAATACTCTTCCCTCAACTAACACAACATGCAATTTTTCATTTTTTTGTTCATTTTTGAATGCTTTTTGGTCTTATTGATTTCTGATTAAGTTACAACATAATAGAAATTTACTCCTGCATTTCCATACATTTTCCTTCTAAGTGCCATAATCCTTACAGAAATGTACATGACGGAAACAAGTGTCCTTAAAATTTCTAGAGAAAAATTATCTATTCAATTTTTTACTTTTCTTAATCAACAAAACTCTTAAGTATACCAAGGTCCTTTCTCACAAAAAGTTTTTTTCCCAGCTCACAGAAAGGCTTAGAATATCACCTCCACGCAAAGGCTGGGTAATATTTGGCAAGTCAAGTTTTCTTGTTTGTATGATACATTCTCACCTTATCTCTCAATATAAGAATGTTTCCTCAGTCAACAAAGTAAGCTGTATTTCAAACGCTCGTTTTTTATTAATAGTTCATAGGAGAAATCACTAATTTAGCATACCTTCGAGTCATCTTGTTTCTTTCAATACTTTGGAAAACAATTTATAACTTTAAAACACCTAAAAAGTTTGTCTAACAAGCTTTTTGGTTTCTGAATTAATTCAATTTTGTCTTTAAAATGTGAAACTCTCCTCACACAGTACTAGCTACCGCAGACTATGTCTCATGCTATATTAGTATTTACCAGGTGGCATAACTGGTAAAGAATCTGCCTGCCAATGCAGAAGACCTAAGAGATGCAAGTTCAGTCCCTGGATTGGGAGGATCCCCCTAGGAGGACATGGCAAGTCACTTCAGTTTCTTGCCTGGAGAATCCCATAGATAGAGGAGCCTGGTGGGCTACAGTTCACGGGGTCACAACTGAAGTGACTTAGCCCACAGCACACATGTCAGTACTAGTTCCACGGAAATTTTTTGTTTGAGCATATCATTTATTTACTAGGGAGAAGGCAATGGCACCCCACTCCAGTACTCTTGCCTGGAAAATCCCATGGACAGAAGAGCTTGGAAGGCTGCAGTCCATGGGGTCGCTGAGGGTCGGACACGACTGAGTGACTTCACTTTCACGCATTGGAAAAGGAAATGGCAACCCACTCCAGTGTTCTTGCCTGGAGAATCCTAGGGACAGAGGAGCCTGGTGGGCTGCTATCTATGGGGTTGCACAGAGTCAGACACGACTGAAGTGAATTAGCAGCAGCAGCAATGTAATAAAAAAATTAGCAAATAGCAAAGAAAGCATTAAGTAACCTGTGAAAACAGAAGAAAATTAAGACAATCGTTTTACATAGTGGTTCAATAACTTGTCTTTGCAAAATTTGCTAATCAAAAATACAAGACAGAAAGCACCTATACTGTGTTTCAGTTCAGTTCAGTCACTCAGTCGTGTCCGACTCTTTGCGGCCCCATGAATCGCAGCACGCCAGGCCTCCCTGTCCATCACCAACTCCTGGAGTTCACCCAAACTCATGTCCATCGAGTCAGTGATACCATCCAGCCATCTCATCCTCTGTCGTCCCCTTCTCCTCCTGGCCCCAATCCCTCCCAGCATCAGAGTCTTTTCCAATGAGTCAACTCTTCACATGAGGTGGCCAAAGTACTGGAGTTTCAGCTTCAGCTTCAGTCCTTCACTGTGTTTAGGTCTGTGAAAACCACTGGAAGAAAAACATTAATTATTCAGAGTCACTGTATCCATACATACATTATAGGATAAAGAAATAACTTGTTTTTAATGGTGGAATATTTACATTATTTGGGTTTTGAAACAAGTATCCATAGGAATGATCAGCTTTAACAAAATATGCATATAGGTAGAAAACCTATTTGGTACATTTTCAAGTACCAAAGATGCAGATGACACCACCCTTATGGCACAAAGTGAAGAGGAACTAAAGAGCCTCTTGATGAAAGTGAAAGAGGAGAGTGAAAAAGCTGGCGCTAAACTCAACATTCAAAAAACTAAGACCATGGTATTCAGTCCCATCACTTCATGGCAAATAGATGGGGAAACAGTAGAAACAATGACAGACTTCATTTTCTTGGGCTCCAAAATCACTGCAGATGGTGATTGCAGCCATGAAATTAAAAGATGCTTGCTCCTTGGAAGAAAAGCTACAACAAACCTAGAGAGCATATTCCAAAGCAGAGACATTACTTTGCCAACCAAGGTCCATCTAGTCAAAGCTATGGTTTTTCCAGTGGTCATGCATGGATTAGCTCATCAAGCAAGTGGTGGAGACCTCATGACAAAAACTCACCTAAGTATCTGACTCTAAAACCCTTTGTTTCCTCTCTGCATCGCAGTGCCTGCCTATATTTTGGAAACACATAGTGCATCCCCTGATATTGCTAAGGATTTATCATCTCAAACAAACAAAAACAAAACAAAACATGCATGTGTGTGTGCTATCGCTTCAGTCATGTCCAACTCTTTGCGACCCTATGGACTGTAGCCCATCAGGCTTCTCTGTCCATGCAGATCCTTTAGGCAAGAATTCTGGAGTGAGTTGCCATGCCCTACTTGAGGGGATCTTCCCAACCCAGGGATCGAAACCCCATCTCTTATGTCTCCTACATTGGCAGGCAGGTTCTTTACCACTAGTGCCACAAAACTAGTTGATTATTTCTTTATTAAGACAAAGGTATTTTTTCAGTAAGATATAACTTATTAAAGCAAAGCAAATGAATACCAAGTATATATACCATAACTTGGAAAATTATTTAATTTTAGAGAACATGCAATAACACAGTGTTAAGATGACAAGGATATATATACATATACTTTTGTATAATTTTTTAACCATGAAGGAGAGAAATGAAGATACATTTCTTTTTCTTCACAATTTTGACATCTAACTGACCTAAGAAAGTGTTTGCAGGATTAGTTAATACTCATAACTGTGGACCAAAAGTCCACAGCTAACAGAAATTGGTATAGGAGAGAGCTATACCAATTGGTAAATTGGTAAGTTGCTAAGTTGGTATAGGAGAATTGGTATAGGAGAGAACATATTCTTTCCATATGTTTAATGATCTTAAGCCTAACCTCAAGGAACTGTTTATATTACTTAGACAGTGTTCATAAACAATCTTGAGATCTTTGAATAACAAATTTAATTTTGAATGTATGCTTCATGACATCAATGACTACATTGGTTTATATTTCATTATTTTCTATGTTAAAACATTGTTAGGGGCTTCTCTGGTGGCTCAGTAGTAGAGAATCTGCCTGCCAATGCAGGAGACAAGAGTTCGACCCCAGACTCAGGAAGATCCCACATGCCACCAAGCAACTAAGCCCATGAACCAGAACTATGGATCCTGTGCTCTAGAGCCCAGGAGCACAACCGCTGAGCCCATGTGCTGCAACTACAGAAGCCTGCGTGTCCTAAAGCCTGTGCTTCGCAACAAGAGAAGACACGGCAACGAGAAACCCAAGGATCAAAACTAGAGAGTAGCCCCTGCCTGCCACAAATAGAGAAATGCCTGTGCAGCCATGAAGATCTGGTACAGTGAAAAATAAATTTTTAAAAAATATTGTAACAAATTCAATAAAGACTAAAAATGGCCCACATCAACAAAATTGTCCAAAAAGTCACTGTTTAGCATGTAATTGAAGCACAACTAATATTTCTGTGATAAATCACTTAGCAACATTAGTACATGACCTGATAGAGTTAACTTTCAAGTTTAGCTAGAATAACATCAAGACAAAGGTCATATAGGGAATTTTTTTAACCAACTTCTACCTTACCTTAAAACTATTGTATGAAAAAATAGTATCTTTAACACAGAAAAACAAATATATTATAAAAATAGAAAACAAACAGCAAACTGAAAGAATGCTTGTAATAAAATGAGAAAGCTTATATATCAAAATAAAAGAACTATAAAAACAGCTATCCTAATATCAAAATGCACACAAACAAGGAACACATAATTCATAAAAGAAAAATGAAACAATAAGAAAAATTGTTTAGAATTATTGGTAATCAAATAAATTCAATTTTAAAATATTATATATATATATATATATATGTGTGTGTGTGTGTATATATATATATATATATATCTACTAGCAAAGATGAAAAAAAATCCCTAGAAGGCAGGTAGGAAAGAAGAGGCAACATTATGCACTGGTCTTAGGAGAATGAACTTGTATATGTCTGTGGATAAACTATGGGTAAATTTGGAAATAATTTTAAATACACAAAATAAGGAAGTTAATTAAGAAACTGGCTTAAAAATTAGTGACATAATGAAAAAAGTATCTCTATTTTTATTTCTTTTTTTCCCCTTTTTTGGCTGCACTACTCAGCATGTGAGATCTCAGTTCTCTGACCAGGGATCAAACCCGTGACCCTTACATTGGAAGCACAGAATCTTAACCACTGAACCACTAGGGCAGTCTCAAAGAAACCATTTTTAAATGATGACAAGAAAAAGAAAATCTTCAGAAAAAAATATGAAAGAAAGCTCAAAGATGAATCAAATGAAACATAATTTAGTGAACTGCAAGACTGTGTTTGACAATACTTCAAGATTCTTCTTTCGAGCTACTCAGGTTTTGTGGCTTATGATTATATTTTTTTCTCTGAGTCCAATCACAATATGAGTTTCTAATTGTGACTGATATTTACATAATTATATTGCTGTTCATTATTTATCAAATTTTAGATTAACTCTGAAGGCAAATCCTAGGAGGATTAATTACCATAATAGAACAGCATGTAAGAGTTATAAACTCTGATAGCAAAATAATGATATAGCTGAGAGAAACTGGCAGAGGAGAAGGCAGGAGAGTAATATAGGAACACTTTTTTTCTCATTTTGCAAATTGGGGTGTCAAGAATTATGGCTCAAAGTTGACAAAACAATTTATCAGCAGAAAGGTATTCAACTATAAGTTACAGGGAAGCAAGGATTAAGAGAAAAGAGAATACAGATAAGTCTACCTCACGACTGGACTGGCGCGTCTTACCAACAATCCCATCAAGACCTGGGATCTGTCTGTCTTTCTTCTCCAACAGGGTCACAGAATGACTGCCGCCCCTCCCATATTCCCATATTTATATTCATATTCCAGACAGGGTGAAGGCGACGCAGCCAAAGCTTAAGAGAAAGTGGGTATTGAGTGAGTCACTTAATAACATCTGCCACAATGAGGAAAGTAAGTTTTAGTACATAATATGAAGTCTCCAAAGTCGCATTACTAACAACACTCAGGAGGTGGGCGCACAGCTCAACTGAGCTAAAATTCTTCATTATTTAGAGGAAGAAGTCAAAATAATTCCCTAAGCTGATACATTGATAAATATATATAATAATCAGAAAAATTACAGTGTTAGAGGTAATTTTCCCTTAAGAATGGTGATTAAATTTAGGTAAGTAGTAGGGTATTGGTTTTTACTCCATTTGTTTATTTCATAAACACGGCTTGACTTTTATGTCCAAGGAGTTTCTCTCACCTTTGGGTATGCACCAAGGGTAAGACAATAATGTCCTTCCCTTCCTTTGTATTCTAGTAACAAGTAAGACAAAAAAAGACACACATATAGTCTTAGACAATGATATGTGATCAAAAGAAAGTGATGTGTTAAGGGCGATTTGAGATGGAGACAGGAAACGATAAGAATGAAGTACAGAAATTCACCCTGTGAAAAGACCCAATATAGGGAAAAGTTGACTACAGATCTACTGTATCTCCAAGCGTGGGACAATAATTGCTGCTTTGAAAAGCTAGAGAAAAGATTCCCACCTCTCTTCCAGGCATTAATGGGGTTCTAGTTTTTCTGTTAAGGCTGTCAGAGTAGCACTGACCAACTTTATCAAAGGCCATGAAACAAAACTGGCCGAGCTAACCTTGAATGCATTGCATTTATGGGAATACAGTTGTTGAGGCCCTAAAGCAATGTCCATTCCCATGAGATATATTCTAGGCTACAGCAGCTAACAGAATCCAAAGTTTACTGAGGCGTAAAGAAACTCTAGCTAAGAATGAGCAGAATAACAGGCTAGAGAGAAGGATGTAGGATTTGCATCTAAGCTAAGAATTTTGGACTTTAGATTTACACTTGAGGGCAATACAATTTTATTGCAGATTTGATACTTTTGGAATTATAATCTTTGACCTTATTTATAAACGGATTCTATCTTTGAATTTTATTTTCTCCTAGAGAATTTAAGAAAAACAAAGGACCAGTCTGAGGCAACTGGGTGTTACTGGGATGTTGTTGGTGGGAGGTATTTATGTTTTTGTGAGTTTCATTACAGCACTCATTCTCACCGCAGAACTTCTTTATATTGGACAATGTGGCTACATAGACTTTGGATGAGATATAGAACAAGGTATGAAGTTTCAGCCTGTAAATCATGGAAATGATATAATAATATATCCTTCTGAACCACTGCAGAGAGTTTTGGGAGCCACTGCTGAGAGGCTGGAATCACTGCAGAGTATAATACTCAATGATCCCAGGAAGAATGATTCAAGGGAGGTTTGGTGGGTATTGAGGGAGCAATCTCTTAAAGTTGGAAGACGACTGTCCTAGGACTAAGGATTGCTCACCCCTGGGATGAAGTTTGTCCATGACTATACTCTGCTTAATCATATTGTTGGGTGATTAAGTCTAATAGATTAAGAGAATACCAAGTTGGGGAGTGTTGGAATAGAAATTTGTCGAGGGAGCAAAATTATGGTTACACTCCTGATCTCTTATTCCCCTCTATCTTAATTGGTAATAGTAACAAATAGAATAGATAAACTAGCCTCAGCATCTCTTTCATTTCCTGAGTTTCTTGCCAATAAAGAGGATTTCCACTCCACAATTCTGCCCATCACTATGGAAAAGGGTGCGTATTTCTGGGGAAACGGATAGTACAGACTGCTAGTTCAATAGCGTCTGAATCCATCAAACAACTTCTACCTTATCAGTTCTCTTGGAAACTGTCCCTCTGGCCTTCCAAACACCTTAATCCAGTGATTTTGTGATATGATTTTTATTTTGACCTGCAGCATTCAGTATTGATAAATAATTACAGTTGATAAATTTGATATTGATAAATTATTACAATGCTGAGTGCTCTACAACAATACCTATTGTTTAGACCTCAGAGATTAAGCAACTTTCCCAAGCTCACAAAGTGGTAAAGCAGAGATTTAAATCTGGATCTTTCACCTACTGCACTGACACAAAAAGACTCGGTTCTCCTGCAGGAATCTGAATGCCACTCCTTCCCACACAAGACATTTGATCCAGGATTCTCTTCTGCAATAATCTATCTACCACCAGTAGAACAAAGTTTTTATCTCCTGTTTTAAATTAGGAGTAGAATTCTCTTAAGCAATGTATATGAATTATCAGATCTACAAGAAAATTAGGGTGGGTTTGTATTAATAATTCTTGGGAATTCATAAGGAATTTTGCAGGGTTCTTAGGGTCAGATGCTAAGCTCAAATCCTGCAATATCATGTTGGCTCAGGGAGTACCTCTTTCTAAACCAACAGATGAGAGATAGACTAGGTTATCCAACATACATGCTTCCGTTGCTTCCCTGAGCTTTTGAGTTCCACACAAATGAACTCCTCTCTGCCCACGAAGAATAAGCAATATCCAGCTCCACCATGACCCTTACCCACTTTCATAAGGACATCCTCCGTCCTCTGCTATATTTCAAAAATGCATACTTCAAATATATCACAATCTTAACTCCAGAAAAGTTTCTAGATATAACTGTACTCTTTTCCATAGTGCTTAAGAAGTAGGCATAAACTTCTGCAAAAATTCAATTTCAGTTAAATATTGTGATTCTATTTTGTGTACTTAAGCAGAAATCTGAAACTAGGTGTTTCAGAGAAGATGCATGGAAATACTTGAGATGAAATATATCTTTGACTCTTCAAGGAGCTTACTGCCTACAGGAAAGTTAGGTCAAGTCCAAAGTAAAATAAGTGGTAAAATTTATAAAATATTATGAAAAATATACAAATCAAAACCTATAGGAAGTCAAAGGAGTAAAACTTATGTACTATTCAAGAATTAAAGATGTTTTTAGAGATGTGATATTTTTCATTGGCTTTATTAGACAAATAAAATTTCAATAAGCAATAGTTGAAAATGAAAACACTAGGTGGAAAAAAGCACATACAAAAAAGTACACAATAGGAAAAGCAAGAGATGTGTAAAACATTCTTGAATTTAATATGGCTGAGATGTGTGTGCTTGTGTGTGTGTGTAAGAGCAATGCAAAATAAATTTGAAAGAATATATTTGGGTTTATTATGAAGAGTTTAAACACCAAGCTGCAGGATTATTAAATTGATTTATCATTAATGGAAAGTCTATAAGAAGATTACATATAGCAAAACAACATGATGATTCTGGCTGTAGTTTAAGGAGATATTGCCACACACCTAAAAGACAATATTTCCACCTTCTTTTGCAGCCAGATGTGACATGTGCCCAAGCTCTGGCCAAAGAAATTCAAGCAGAAATGTGAATATTTCCCAAGCATCTCCTTAAAAGGAAGAGAAGTCCTATCTCTTTCCCTTCTGTATGGTCAGGGCACTCGAGATGGCTGTTTTTGAATTTCCCTAGAGGTCCAGTGGTTAAGAATCCTCCGGCCAATGCAGTGGACACAGATTCGATCCCTAGTCTGGGAAGATTCCACATGCCACAGGCAACTAAGCCTGTGCACCACAGCTTCCAAAGCCCGCACACCTGAGGGCCCAAGCTCCACAACCAGAGAAGGCACTGTAATGAGAAGCCTGTGCACCGCGACCAGAGAGGAGCTCAGCTCACTGCAGCTAGAGAAAGTCCGTGCCCGGCAGCGAAGACCCAGCACAGCCATAAACGAATTTTTTTTTTTTTTTAAGACTGATATTGAAGCTGAAACTCCAGTATTTTGGCCACCTGATGCAAAGAGCTGACTCTTTTGAAAAGACACTTACTGCCAAAGCCCCTACCTCACTTATTATTTCTGGTATTGCATCTCCACCTGTCTGAATAGAACATTCCAAGAAAGACTCACCAGAACCCATCCTGAACACATACACAGCTTCTCAAATGGGTACATCCCTTGTACCCACTATTTCAGGAAACAGCAGCAATATTTCTTTAGTCATTCAGGCTAAGGATGTTGTTATTTGAAAATCTTCAATAGTTTCCCATTGAAAACAAACAAAAAACATCTTGAGATACTTTTAAGGCCTTCCAATGTGTTCCCAGTTACACCAGTCTTATCTCTAATAAATGCTGTTAAAAGATTCCATGCATGATAAAACTGAATGCTGCTTCCCCTGGCACCCTCTGTTTGGTTTTCATTGTTCTCTCTACATGGAAGTTTCTCCACTTCCTCCCCACATGCCAAAACAGTAACTAGTATTCAGGTATTATGTCAAATGCCCCCTTTGCTGAATTTGCATGAACAGAAATAAAACTCTACTCATTCTTCTTTTATGGCACTTAACCCTTCTTTCCATAATCACATCTTAAGTACATGCTTTCTCTTTTCATTACATGACTGGTCAATAAGGTTCATGAGACTGGATTTATGTTTTATTAATGTTTGGTTCCTTTTCATATACAGCTCCTATTAAGGAGCCATACACATACCAATCAATCATCCTGTATTGAATGAGTAAGTTAGTGATTGAGTGAAGTGAACTAAACAACTTAGAAGGAAAACAGCATGAAATGTTCCATTGAAAGAGCTTGAAAATATTGTCTCATCCAATATGCATTAGACAAAAGATAAATGGAGAATCATGGGACTTATGTATCACTTATGTAGATGAGTATTTACTACATCATACTGAAATATACTGAAATCATACTGAATCATACTGAAAACTTATTCCTAAAATATTTCTTAGAAACTAGATATTTCTCACTAAAGCTGACTTTCTACATTTTTATGTCTAAACAGTTCCAAGAAAATATAAATGTTTTTAGTATTGATATTATCATAAAGGCAAAAGATAGATAGCATACAATTAGGATCACAGCATGCAGCAAAACCACCTCATGGTTTAATGTAATTAGTTACTATCTCAGCCCCATGATGTCATAAAGCATGACTGTCTTCTTTACCAATGACTCTCATGGTACCCAACATAGTGCCTCACATACAGTAAAAGATAAATACATACACAGCGTTTAGTATTATTTTAAGTAAAGAGTAGGTGGCCACTCTACTCCTGCTCCACAACAAAACAACCATTATGATCATTTTCTTTAGCAATTCATCGTATTTTGTAGGCTTACACACCTCACTTCCACATGCTTACTCTTTCTCTCTTTTCCTCTCTTTCATCCCATAGACATGTTTTATGTACAGAAAATAATGATATTAGGGTAGGAAATAAATGTTTGTTGAATAGAAGAATGAAATTATGTAAATTTGAGTCTGGCTTTCCTTTTTCATTAGACTGATCAATGTGAGATGAATTTTAACATTCTAATGTTTGCCTTTCCCCAAAAGACTTTGATTTCAAGTATTTCAATTAAATTTCTCTGGGGAAAACATATAGAATTCATTACATAAGCATGTAAAATGTAATAGACTTTCAAAATAGACTTTCAAATCTGTTCTCCAGTCATAGATATAAGCTCAGTTTCTACGAGTGTCACTCACTTGGGACTGAGTACGACAAAGGTTCTTATACTTCATTTCTTCATCTCCCTTACATTCCCCCCCTCAGAACAATTTTAATTATAGAAGCTGTGAGGCCTTCTCCGAGGAGAAATATAGGTTTCAAAATGTCAACTTCTCTAGCAGAAACATGGTTGTTTTCTCTGTTATCTCCTTTCTTCTTTGACACTTCTGGTTCCTTGCCATATCTTTTCAAAGAATTTGACAGTCTTATTACTTCTAGCTGATCTGTAGTGCTGCGGTTTATATTTCCTTTCAGTTCAGAATATCCAAGAATTCAGGGACAAACAATGGCTCTAATGTAGTAACTCCCTGTAGCAAACCAATTTAAAGGTTTTGAAATAGCAATATACTTTCACTTTCAATTTCCAGCTGGAATGATGATTTAAAATATCAGAATAAACTAAGAAAGTTGGCCATCCGTAAGATTTTATGTAACCTTCCTGCAGCAGGTACAAAATGGGGAAATGATCAATTCTTATGATGGTTAATTTTATGTGTCAGCTTTACTTGACGTGGGATACTCAGATAGCCATTCAAACATTTTCTTGGGTGTGTCTTTGAATGAGATTAATATTCTGAATCAATAGGCTGAGTAAAGTAGATGGCCCTCCCTAATGTGAGGGGCCCTCATCACATTGATTGAAGGGCCAAATATTAATAGAAGAAAAGGGCAGCCTACCTCCTTCCACAGGTAAGAGAAATCCTTCTTGCCTGTCTGCTTCAGCTAGGGCACTGGCCTTTTCCTGCCTTTGGACTTGGTCTGAAATATTCACTCTTCTTGGATCTTGAGACTGTTGGCTTTTGGACTAGAACTACACCATTAGCTCTTCTCCAGCCTGCCAATTTCAAACCTTGGACTTCTCAGCCTCAGTAATTATATTAGACAATTCCTTATACTAAGTGCTTCTCTTTCTCCCATTGGTTCTGAAGCACTTGTGAAAAATAGTGAAGCCCAGCCCCCAGCTCCAGCGGTTTAATTGTTCTGCGACATGGCACAGTCACAGTTCCAGTGAGTCTAATGAACAAATCAGGTTGATAATTACTGATCTAAATGGCACCCCACTCCAGAACTCTTGCCTGGAAAATCCCATGGACGGGGGAGCCTGATAGGCTGCAGTTCATGGGGTCGCGAACAGTTGGACACAACTAAGCGACTTCACTTTCACTTTTCACTTTCCTGCATTGGAGAAGGAAATGGCAACCCACTCCAGTGTTCTTGCCTGGAGAATCCCAGGGACAGGGGAGCCTGGTGGGCTGCCATCTCTGGGTCGCACAGAGTCAGACACGACTGAAGCGACTTAGCAGCAGCAGTAGCAGTAAGGTACCTAGAAACTATATGCATATTACTACCAGGTAGATTATTTTTAAATGTGTTCTTTTAAATAGTAAAGGCAAAAAAAAAAAATAGTAGTCCAAGGAAGATAATTTTCTGAGAAGATCAAATTGACCATCTGAATAGACATATATATATAT
>NW_011494695.1:1173183-1174591 GCF_000754665.1 Bison bison bison | reverse complement strand
TATATATATATATAATTTCTATTAATATAGAAGATTGACATGATCTGATCACCAGAGGGTGACAGGAATACAAACATTTTTTGAACAAGACAAATTTATTTAAGTTATTACACATAAAATGCCATTTTAATGACGATTCCTAAGAGAGGGAAAAGTTATCAGTTATAATTAACACCTGGTTCCTTTTAGCCCATGTCTAGTCAAGTAATAAGAGTAAATTAAAAATTCTTCTAGAAAATTCCCTGTATTCAACATGAAGATATTTTTAAATTTTGTCTTCAACTCTCTCTGAGCTTCACAGCTCTGAAACTAAAAGGATAGGACACATCCAAGTTTAGAAAGATCATGAACAGAGCATAGAAACTCCTGCCACAAGAACATTAGCAATAGCCCTGATCATCCCTCCCATGTTTCTATAAGAGTATTTCCCAAGTGAGAAGGCAAAGGATAAACCTGGTATGTAAACAGGGAAACAATAATAAAATAATACAAGGAAATGGACCTGAATTTGGATCTTTAGATAAAAAGAGCTCCTTCTGAGGACAGAACATGAATATTGATAGAAAATGGACACTTAGAGCCTAGGGGAAATTCTGAATTGCAACAGCAGAAGAAATCCCACAAGATTGCATAAAAAAATAGAACCAAAATAGGTTGTCTATGAAGGAAAGAAAATTAGACTGTCTTTATGATCTTCCATATAAAATTAATGCTAGCAAACAATGGAGAAATGTTATGGAGTGCTGGATAAAAAGGACTGTGACTATCGGTTGTACCCAGACAGATTTATCCCCAGCCATGGGCACAAAAAAAGGTGTATTCAGACACATCAGTATTCAGAATATATATTTTCACTTCACTTTTTGAAAATATTTCTTAAAGAATTACCCTGGGGAAATAAATCAAAATATCAGCATGGTTCTCAGTAGAATATTTTAACACTCTTAGAAAAATAACTTAATTGATTGTAATGGGAAAAAGTCGAGTTTATTAAGAGACTGATATTAAAATGGAAAATCCATTATGATTCATTATGATAATACTTTGAGTAAGATATGGATATATAGATAGATTCTACCTGAATTCCAAAAAGCAGCATAATTAGTGCTTCCATTTTTTTAAAGGGAAAGAAAAATAATAGACAAAAATGCCTGACATTGGCAGATCCTTGCTTTATTTTTTAATCTGATTCATCCACTTCAGTTCAGTCACTCAGTGATGTCCGACTCTTTGCGACCCCATGAACCGCAGCACACCAGGCCTCCCTGTCCATCACCAATTCCTGGAGTAAACCCAAACCCATGCCCATTGAATCAGTGATGCCATCCAACCATCTCATCCTCTGTCGTCCCCTTCTCCTCCTGCCCTCAATCTTTCCCAGCATCAGGGTCTTTTCAAATAAGTCAAC
>NW_011494695.1:1172148-1173083 GCF_000754665.1 Bison bison bison | reverse complement strand
TCCAACACCACAGTTCAAAAGCATCAATTCTTTAGCACTCAGCTTTCTTCACAGTCCAACTCTCACATCCATACATGACCACTGGAAAAACCAGAGCCTTGACTAGATGGACCTTTGTTGGCAAAGTAATGTCTCTGCTTTTGAATATGCTATCTAGGTTGGTCATAACTTTCCTCCCAAGGAGTAAGCATCTTTTAATTTCATGGCTGCAGTCACCATCTGCAGTGATTTTGGAGCCCAGAAAAATAAATTCAGCCAGTTTCCACTGTTTCTCCATCTATTTCCCATGAAGTGATGGGACCAGATGCCATGATCTTAGTTTTCCGCATGTTGAGCTTTAAGTCAACTTTTTCACTTTCCTGTTTCACTTTCATCAAGAGGCTCTTTAGTTCTTCTTCACTTTCTGCCAAAAGGGTGGTGTCATCTGCATATCTGAGGTTATTGATATTTCTCCCGGCAACTTTGATTCCAGCTTGTGCTTCCTCCAGCCCAGCATTTTTCATGATATACTCTGCATATTATTTAAATAAGCAGGGTGACAATATACAGCCTTGATGTACTCCTTTTCCTACTTGGAACCAGTCTGTTGTTCCATGTCCAGTTCTAACTGTTGCTTCCTGACCTGCATATAGGTTTCTCAAGAGGCAGGTCAGGTGGTCTGGTATTCCCATCTCTTTCAGAATTTTCCACAGTTTATTGTGATCCACACAGTCAAAGGCTTTGGCATAGTCAATAAAGCAGAAATACATGTTTTTCTGGAACTCTTTTGCTTTTTCGATGATCCAGCGGATGTTGGCAATTTGATCCCTGGTTCCTCTGCCTTTTCTAAAATCAGCTTGAACATCTGGAAGTTCATAGTTCACATATTGCTGAAGCCTGGCTTGGAGAATTTTAAGCATTACTTTAGTAGTGTGTGAGATGAGTGCAATTGCTGT
>NW_011494695.1:1167525-1171828 GCF_000754665.1 Bison bison bison | reverse complement strand
TGTTCATAGTGATGTTTCCTAAGGCCCACTTGACTTCACATTCCAGGATGTCTGGCTCTAGGTGAGGGATCACACCATTGTGATTATCTGGGTCATGAAGATCTTTCTGTACATTTCTTCTGAGTATTCTTGCCACCTCTTCTTAATATCTTCTCTTCTGTTAGGTCCATACCATTTCTGTCCTTTATTGAGCCCATCTTTGCATAAAATGTTCCCTTGGTATCTCTAATTTTCTTGAAGAGATCTCTAGTCTTTCCCATTCTATTGTTTTCCTCTATTTCTTTGCATTCATCGCTGAGGAAGGCTTTCTTATCTCTCCTTGATATTCTTTGGAACTCTGCATTCAAATTGGTATATCTTTCCTTTTCTCCTTTGCTTTTTGCTTCCCTTCTTTTCACAGTTATTTGTAAGGTCTCCTCAGACAGCCAATTTGCTTTTTTGTATTTCTTTTTCTTGGGGATGGTCTTGATTCCTGTCTCCTGTACAATGTCAGGAACCTCCATCCATAGATCATCAAGCACTCTGCCTATCAGATCTAGTCCCTTGAATCTATTTCTCACTTCCACTGTATAGTCATAAGGGATTTGATTTCAGAGTGTATCATGAGAAACGCTGGGCTGGAAGAAGCACAAGCTGGAATCAAGATTGCCGGGAGAAATATCAATAACCTCAGATATGCAGATGACACCACCCTTATGGCAGAAAGTGAAGAGGAACTAAAAAGCCTCTTGATGAAAGTGAAACAGGAGAGTGAAAAAATTGGCTTAAAGCTCAACATTCAGAAAACGAAGATCATGGCATCCGGTCCCATCACTTCATGGGAAATAGATGGGGAAACAGTGGAAACTGGCTGAATTTATTTTTCTGGGCTCCAAAATCACTGCAGATGGTGACTGCAGCCATGAAATTAAAAGATGCTTACTCCTTGGGAGGAAAGTTATGACCAACCTAGATAGCATATTCAAAAGTAGAGACGTTACTTTGCCAACAAAGGTCCATCTAGTCAAGGCTCTGGTTTTTCCAGTGGTCATGTATGGATGTGAGAGTTGGACTGTGAAGAAAGCTGAGTGCTAAAGAATTGATGCTTTTGAACTGTGGTGTTGGAGAAGACTCTTGAGAGTCCCTTGGACTGCAAGGAGATCCAACCAGTCCATTCGGAAGGAGATCAGCCCTGGGTGTTCTTTGGAAGGAATGATGCTGAAGCTGAAACTCCAGTACTTTGGCCACCTCATGCGGACAGTTGACTCACTGAAAAAGACTCTGATGCTGGGAGGGATTGGGGGCAGGAGGAGAAGGGGACGACAGAGGATGAGATGTCTCGATGGCAACACCGACTCGATGGATGTGAGTTTGAGTGAACCTGGGAGTTGGTGAAGGACAGGGAGGCCTGGCGTGTTGCAATTCATGGGGTCGCAAAGAGTCAGACACGACTGAGCGACTGAACTGAAATGAATAATAAATAGGACTTCATGTCTGCTCAGATTGGAGAAGCAGCTCTAAGATTTCTTATGGAGTTTAGATCAGGGAAGCCTTTTGCTGGCCCCAGCAGGATTATCAGAGCTCTGATTTGGGATTTAGAGACAAATCTCCTTCTGCACGCTGCTCTCTTTACACAACTCTTTTCCCCTCTTAGAGAACTTATGGGAAGAGTTTTTGTTGTTTAGTTGCTAAATCATGTCTGACTCTTTTTCAATGCTGTGGACTGTAGCTCACCAGGCTCCTCCTTCATGGGATTTCCCAGGCAAGAGTACTGGAGTGGGTTTACATTTCCTCTTCCAGAGGATCTTCCTGAACCAGGGATAGAACCTACATCTCCTACATTGGCAGACAGATTCTTTATCACTGATCCACCTAGGAAGCCCTGTGGGAAGGGTAATTGACTATGAATAAAGTACTCAAGTCTCCAAACAACATTACAAAGTCATCCTGATGTCATTATAGAATGGCACTTTGAGCTGAGCCAGGCATGCAGCCTGTTCTTCAGTCAAGACTGGTGGGAAAGATGTCTTAGCCTCCCTCAAGTTGTGTTCACCTTGATTTATATTCAAACCAGCACATACATGGTGAAAAAAATATATAATTTAAAGATACAAGTGAGAGAGTCTATGTAGATTTCTTGCCTTTGTGTTTTTTTCATGCAAAAAAGACTAAAGTTTGATGGCCAAAAGTGATTTTCATAGAGCTAGGAAACAGTCAGTCAGAGGCCTCACTGGATTTAACCTAAGCTGTTAAAGGCCTCCCTGGAGGCTCCCTGGTAAAGAATCTGCCTGCCAGTGCAGGAAACACAGAAGATGTGGATTTGACCCCTGAGTCGGAAGATCCCCTGGAGTAGGAAATGGCAACCCACTCAGTATTCTTGCCTGGAAAATCCCGTGGACAGAGAAGTCTGGTGGGCTGCAGTCCATGAAGTCACAGAAGAGTTGGACATGACTTGGCAAAACAACAACAGCAATAAATCTCAGAACTAAGAAAGAAATATTTAAAATCCATTCTTTAGAGAGATCACCTACAAGTAGAAGGCACCTCCAGACAACATATCTAGACTTAATACAGAAAAAGCAGGACTTAATTTCAGTTGAATGTTTTAAAATTAATTTAACAGAAGGAAAAGTATCTAAAGAAGGAAGAAATCAACAAAAAAGGATTTATTTGGTAAGAAGTCATGAGAAAATGAGATCAGTGGGGTAGAATTTGGTAATACCCATCCAGTACTGCCCTAGAGGAGAGAAACTATTCCAGCAAGGCGAAGAATGGTCCGCACACCAGGTCCAGCCCCACAGTGGGGGTAGGCACATTCAGTTATAATTACCTGGTGTCGTTAGCTACCACGGTTTTTAACTCATTGCCAAGAAGCAGCTGATTAGAGTCTTTGGAACCTTAATAAAGGCAGAAGTGTGCCCTTAAGGTTGTCATAAACATTCTGATCTAGATGGCTTTCTGTTAGTTTACACCGAGAAATAATGAATTAGCATTGTGCTCTATGTGACTGGTTGGTTACCAGAAGCCATCTACGAGGGACATAGGTCAGAAAATCTTGGAAGAAGTTATCATCAGTGATGTGCTTAGTCGCTCAGTCATGTTCCACTCTTTGCAACCCCATGGACTGCAGCCCGCCAGGCTTCTCTGTCCATGGGGATTCTCCAGGCAAGAATACTAGAATGGGTAGGCATGCCCTTCTCCAGGGGATCTTCCTGACCCAGGGACTGAACCCAGGTCTCCCGCAATGTAGGTGGATTCTTTACTGACTGAGCCACCAGGGAAGCCCTAACATCAGTGACAAACCTTTAAAGATAAATGAGCCTATGTTCTCCTCTAAGAGTTTTATAGCTTCTGGTTTATGTTTAGATCTTTAATCCATTTTGACATACATCACAGCAGGATCCTCTATGACCCACCTCCCAGAATATTGGAAATAAAAGCAAAAATAAACAAATGGGATCTAATTAAAATTAAAAGCTTCTGCACAACAAAAGAAACTATAAGCAAGGTGAAGAGACAGTCTTCAGAATGGGAGAAAATAATAGCGAATGAAGCAACTGACAAACAACTAATCTCAAAAATATACAAGCAACTCCTGCAGCTCAATTCCAGAAAAATAAACAACCCAATCAAAAAATGAGCCAAAGAACTAAACAGACATTTCTCCAAAGAAGACATATAGATGGCTAACAAACACAGGAAAAGATGCTCAACATCACTCATTATCAGAGAAATGCAAATCAAAACCACAATGAGGTGCCTTTTCACGCCAATCAGAATGGCTGCGATCCAAAAGTCTACAAGCAATAAATGCTGGAGAGGGTGTGGAGAAAAGGGAACCCTCTTACACTGTTGGTGGAAGTGCAAACTAGTACAGCCACTATGGAGAACAGTGTGGAGATTCCTTAAAAAACTGGAAATAGAACTGCCTTATGACCCAGCAATCCCATTGCTGGGCATACACACCAAGGAAACCAGAATTGAAAGAGACACGTGTACCCCAATGTTCATCACAGCACTGTTTATCATAGCCAGGACATGGAAGCAACCTAGATGCCCATCAGCAGATGAATGGATAAGAAATCGGTGGTACACATACACAATGGAGTATTACTCAGCCATTAAAAAGAATACATTTGAATCAGTTCTAATGAGGTGGATGAAACTGGAGCCTATTATGCAGAGTGAAGTAAGCCAGAAAGAAAAACACCAATACAGTATACTAACGCATATATATGGAATTTAGAAAGATGGTTACAACAACCCTGTATGCGAGACAGCAAAAGAGACACAGATGTATAGAACAGTCTTTTGGACTCTGTGG
>NW_011494695.1:1125142-1167414 GCF_000754665.1 Bison bison bison | reverse complement strand
AAGATACGGGAAGCTTGGGGCTGGAGCACTGGGATGACCCAGAGGGATGGTATGGGGAGGGAGGTGGGAGGGGGGTTCAGGATGGGGAACACGTGTACACCCGTGGCAGATTCATGTTGATGTATGGCAAAACCAATACAATATTGTAAAGTAAAAAAAAAAAAAATTTTGAATAATTAAAAAAAAATAAAAATAAAGTAAAAAATAAATAAAGATGAATGAGCTTTGGGTCTATTGACAGAAAACAGATTTTCATTTTCCTCAAGGCTTGGGATTCAAGTGATTGTAGGAAGAGTAGGTTCTAATTAAACGTGCAGTGAATTAGAGAAAGGACACTGTATGGCATTGCCACCATTACCACCACCACCCCATGCCTGGGAATCCAGTCTAAGCTGTAGAGACCAATGGGGTAAATTATGAAGTATGGCCACAGAAAGACACTTAAAAATATAAAGATAAAATTCCAAAACCTAAAGTGGGTTGCAATCTAATGTTTTGGAACCTCTAAATTAAAAGGAATATAATAAACTGCTCCTCTCAACCACAGCAAGCAAGAGTTACAATGATGTGCTTTGTACAAATTTTGGCAAATATCCCAGTGTAAGATGGGCCAGAAAGCAGCTTGATAATTTGAGAATTTTACACCCAACGAGGTGATGAAAAAGAGATACAATGTTGGTCTCTGGGGAGTTCTGGCTTACAAGTCAAGACAATCTTATCACTGTTAAAACTACTCTCATAAATAGTTCAGTCAATATATTTCTAAATAGAAATTAAAATATGCTTAGTTCATTAGAAGGAATATGTTATATAATGAATATTTTATGTTTTTTCTGGTAGCGCTTTTTTATTAGTATATTTTTTATTAAATATTGTTGGAAAGAATTAGAAAGTTTAAAAAAAGTTGTTAGCAGAAATAACTATTCTCCTTAACCATTTGAGAATAGATTAGTAAACTGATTCCCTGTTACCCCAAAAACTTTGATGGGTATTTCTCATAAATAAAGACATTCTTATTTATGCCAATAATGCAAGCAACAAAATCAGAAAAATTAATCTTAATACATTACTGCCATCAAATGCCACTCAAAGCTTGTCATGTTGAGATAAGATAGTTTTAATTGAGGTATAATTGACATATAATATTATATGAGTTTCAGGAATACAGCATAATGATTCATCAATATTTGTATATATTGCAAAATCATCTCCACAATAACTCTGGTTAACATCCGTCACCACAATAGCTACAGTATTTTTTCTTGTGATGAGAACTATTAATATCTAGCTGTTACCATATTTCAAATATATAGTACAGTATTATTAGCTATAGTCATCATGCATCATTACAACCTCAGGACATCTATTTTATGACTAAAGGTTTGTACATTTTGACCCTCTTCACCCATTTCACCTACCCCACCATCAGCAACCTCTGGCAACCACAAATCTGTTCTCTGTATCTCTGTATCTAGTTCATATTTTTGTTTCTTTGTTTATTGTTTTTTTAGATACCACATAAAATCGAGATCATTTGGTGTTTGTCTTTGTCTGACTTATGTCACTTAGCATAATGTCCTCAAGGTTATTCATGTGGTCACAAATGGCAATTTCCTTCTTTGGGGCCATATAATATAATATTCACTGCATACTTAAACCACCTTTCCTATATCCATTCATCCATCAACTGGGCAGTTAGGTTGCTTCCATGTCTTGGCTATTTCAGATAATGCTGCACTGAACATGAGGGTGCATGTATCTTTTCCAGTTAATACTGTCCTTTCCAGTATTATATGTATATTCACCTGAGTATTTCAGGTAAATATTCAGAAGTGAAATTGCCAGATTATATGCTACTGCTATTTTTAATTTTTTGAGGAGCCTCTACAATATCTGCACCAGTGTGTACATTCCCACCAACAGTGCACAGGGGTTCTCTCCCCTTCACATCTTACTAAGGCACCTGCTAAGGAGCTTTATGAGTGAAACTCCCAGTAAGTGTTTCTATTTATGAGATCACTGAACTTCTAAAAATAAAGCTTTTACATAGAGTATTTTTAAATGCCAACCCTTGTTATTTTTTTATAACAGCCATTTTAACAGGTGTGAGGTGATAATGTTGTCCTTTTGAGTTGCATTTTCCTGATAATTAGTGATGTTGAATACCTTTTCATTTATCTGTTGGCTATCTGTACATCTTCTTTGGAAAAAATGTCTCTCCAGATCCTCTGCCCATTTTTTACTCAGGCTTTTTGTATTTTGCTATTGAGCTCTAGATTATACATATTCTATATACTGAGCTAAACATAGAGCTCATGTAACTGCCAATTATACCCTCTAACTCATAACAGGAAGACTTAAACCTGAATTTAGGGCTTACATTGAAGTTATTCAGAATGTCAAGTTAGCAGAAGATAAATTACACACTATCAATTTCTTTGTTACAGATTTCATAAATAAATTACATGCCTCATCTACATGACATAAAATAATACTCCTGATTTTTTCCTTCATCTGACAAAATATATGCATATGTGCATATACATAGAGATATGCATATGAATATATACATATATGTATATGCATATATATTATACCATAAAGACTGAAGCATCCATTTATGGAATAAATTTCATAAATAACTCTTTTCTAATGTATTCTTCCTTCTCAGTGGCTGAATGTACAAAAATCAATCTACTGAAATACATTTCACATTGAGAATATCTTGCTACTATGTGGCAACTAAGAGCTCACATGCCACGACTAAAGATCTCACATGCCCCAACTAAGACCCGGTGCAGCCAAAAAATCAATAAGTATTTTTTTATAAAAAGAATATCTTGCTACTAATTACATATTTCTGACACATAAGGCATGAGTTATCCCCCAGGCATGCATGCTCAGTCACTTGAGTCATGTCCGACTCTTTGCAACCCTACAGACCGTAGCCCGCCAGGCTCCTCTGTCCGTGAGATTCTCCAGGCAAGAATACTGGAGTGGGTTGCCGTGCCTCCTCCACGTGATCTTTCCGACCCAGGGCTCAAACCCGCATCTCCTGTATTGCAGCAGATTCTTTACCATCTTGAGCCACCAGGGAAGTCCCGAGTTCTCCCCCAGGTGTCTATAATTTTTAACTGCTTAACTGTAAGCAACAGGAAGATTTTGGTGTCTCAGTATGTAACATATCATAACTCACTTCTCTTGGCGTTTAACCAGTGCATAGTAAGAATTCAATAGACTCACGGTGATGCCATGAGCAGAGTATTTTTATAATTAAGTATGGATGTACATTGATATTTTAAAATACAGATATTTCTTACAATATATACAGAACTAATATTAATTCATCCCAAACAAAACTATATGTGAATTTTATCTCTCTTGAATAATTTTAAGTCTATTGGAAAAATTAGAATAGATGTTGTTTGCCAAGTATATGAAACAATGGGAACACTTATGCAGTGCTAATTAATGTGGAAATTGGTAAAAGCCAACTGAGAGGACAATTTGACTTTAAAGAGTAAAATTGAACAAGCATATACCCAGTGGCCCAGAAGTTCCACTCCTAGCTATTGAACACCCAGTTCTGGAAAACCCGTATGTATGTACCAGGAATGTGTATAAGATGGATCTTTGTGGTTACAGTCGCACTGTTCTAAATGTGGAAAATGAGAAATAACTCATGTGTAGCAACAGCAAAATGGGTAAATAAACTGCTGTCTATTCATATGATGAAATGTAATGGGATTTGAACAATTCACACAACAGAATTTGGTGCATTCATTTAATGAGTTGTAGTGAAATGAAATAAAATAAGCTACACACATCAGGATGGATAAATCTCAAAAATACAATATTGAATGGGAAAAAAAAGCAGACTGCTGTACACACGTTGTACACACATTCTTTTATAGTTCAAAAACATCAAACTTTAACAATATGTCCAGAGCTGTCCCATATTTCCAGAGAACAGATAAAGAAAAGGAAATGAATCCTAGGTGATAATTACTCAGAGAGCAGAGGTCGAGAGAGATGATGGAGGGCTTCAGGAGCACTGGGTGGTGCTTTCATGGGTCTTACCTGTCAGGATCATCCTTGACACTGAGCATATATATTGTATACACCCTCTCTATAGCTTATGTTTCCCAGTGGGAACAAAAATTCAAAAGATACGTATCATTCTATCTGATGTGACTTTGGATATTTTAGGAAAAGAAAGATTAAAAAGTTTTTCTTCGACTTCTCTGAATTAACACTATTCAGACAAATAGATGTTGTAAAAATACCTCAAGAATTCAAAGAAAGCCTCAATTTGCCCTTCTCTGAAAGGTCTTTGAATGATCCTAAGTTGTCATATTTCCATACTGTGCCTACAACACTAGCAGATGCCCTAAAGTCTTTTAAGACTCCCAAATGCCGGGGCAGCAGCTTGAGTGGTAACATGATCTGCACTAGGGAACAGATGTGTAGACTTTCATTGTAAACTATGCTTCTCTCAATCCAAGACAACCCAACCATAATAGGAATTGGTTGAAAATTACATAAGGGAAATACAGCATGGCATTACTTTGATAGTTCCTGTGCTTTTTAAAAAATAATAAATATCATACTTTTTTGTATCTATTGTACTAATTCTGCCTTCCAAATCCTTATCAGTATCCAGAAATGACCTCTGTAGAAAGGATAGCTAACTCCTACTACAAATATGGAACTAATACATATCTCTTTGTATTTTCTCTATTCTTGAAATTATGAAAATGTATATTAAAGGTGCCTTTTTTTCTGTAAGTCTATGATTTTAATAGAGTTTATATGTAGTACTGATGGGATAGATTTTATGAATCTGTAAATACTTTAACTTAAATGCTATAATTCTGAATTGTGCTTTATCCAGTTTCACATTAGGAGTTTTAAAAACCATCATTTTAAAACCTTACAAATCAGGACCAGTTTTTCTGTCATATTGAAAAGTTATAGTAAATAAAGCCAAAACTCAAAAATAACTTGCCTCCCTCTCAGTTGATATTAAAAGACATCACTGCTTTTAGTCAGGATGATTTTAGTGTCTTAATTACAGTAAATTAGAATAATTAGAAATTTTATGAACCCTACAATTCCCCCAAAGCCTTTATCCTGCCTTTTATTCAGATAATGAATGTCAACATAAATAATTGATACATTCTGAGTGCCCCCAAATCATCGCACCTTACATTTTTCTTTTTAATTTGGCTCCAGATAGATGGTGAACCATGTCAGACATTATTTCTTTGCTCTAAAGAGTGCTAATAAAGCTTTTGGTGAACCCGATCACAAATTTAGCAAAACAATTCCATAGCAACAGAAAGGCTAATGCATTTCTTTTTATCTTCCTAGATTCAAGTAAGAGCAAGTCTTTCCAACACATGTAGTTAAAGCTTTCTGGTTCTGTTTGTTTCCACAAACATATTGCTTCACGCTTAAAATTTTTAGAAAATGCTTTGTTACACTTTAGACATGAAGGCACTGTCAGAATAACTGGAAATTATTAACATATTCAAGCAGGTAGAATGCCAGTGTTTAATATTGGCTTGTATATGTGCGAATACGATGCGCTAGGGTCTGCGCCGAGTACTAGAAAAATGGCGGCATTTTGTACACATCATATCACCTTTGCCAATGTAAATCCTATAAATAAGTGCAGGTGGGATGCACCTTACCAAAAAGGAGATACTGTGCTATAACCTGCTCAGTTGCTTCAGTCGTGTCTGACTCCTTGCGACCCTATGGTCAGTAGCACGCCAGGCTCCTCTTATCCATGGGATTCTCAAGGCAAGAATACTGGAGTGGGTTGCCCTGCCCTCCTCCAGCGGATCTTCCCGACCCAGGGATTGAACCCACGTCTCCTGTATCTCCTGCATTACAGGTGGTTTCTTTACTGCCCGGTCACCGGGGAAGCCCCATGTGCTACGAAGCAGGGTGAGACAAAAGGACTAACTCAGGCCTGAAAAGCCAGAGGAGACATTGCTGCAGAAGCAATAATGCAGGGGTGGTCCGGCAGAAACAGGGGCTATGGTGGCAGAAGAAACATTCTCGTGAAGGGAGCACTGGGCATAATTCTCTGGAGCAGAAAGATCATGTGTGATTCTGGGAACAAAGAGACTTTTAATGTGGCTGGAACAGAGAGTGAGGGGTGTGTCTGGAGTGAGATCAGTCTGGAAGGGGAGAGGTGGGGCAGGTAAAGCCTTAGAGACCATATTATGCCTCTTAGGGGAAAAAAATGCTCATTCTCAGGGCAATTAACAGAAATTCAAACATAAGAATGAAGTACCATTTTGCGCCTAGCTCACTTAGTTTTGATGGGAAGTGAAGTGAAAGCCTCTCAGTCATGTCCAACTCTTCACAACCCCTCGGACTATACAGTCCATGGAATTCTCCAGGCCAGAATATTGGAGTGGGTATCCTTTCCCTCCTCCAGGGGATTTTCCCAACGCAGGGGTCGAACCCAGGTCTCCCGCAATGCAGGCAGATTCTTTACCAGCTGAGCCACAAGAGAACCCCAAGAATACTGGAGTGGGTAGCCTATTCCTTCTCCTGGGTATCTTCCTGACCCAGGAATCAAACCAGGGTCTCCTGCATTACAGGAAGATTCTTTACCAACTGAGCTATTAGGGAAGCCCTTTGATGGAAAGAACCTTGGCAAATTATCTTCACACATGATAACTTATACTCTAGTACCCCTCCCCCCATCTTCTCTCCACCTGCAGGATCTAGGGTGATACAGTAAAGTGGCTCAGTCGTGTCTGACTCTTTGCGACCCCATGGACTGTAGCATCCATCCGTGGCTCCTCCGTCCATGGGATTTTCAAGGCAAGAGTACTGGAGTGGGTTGCCATTTCCTTCTCCAGGGGATCTTCCCAACCCAGGGATCGAACCCAGGTCTCCCGCATTGTAGGCAGATGCTCTTACTGTCTGAGCCACCATGGAAGTCCAAATGGTAAAACACATGTTAAAATACCAACTCAATACTGTGTCTGGCCATTGGAAATTATCTCACTTGTCTAAGCTTCAGTTTCCTCATCTGTAAATCTGACATGAACGTTATCTATCTCAGAGAGCTGTTGGGAAAACTGAATGAGGTAATGAATGTGAAAGACCAAGCCCAGGGTGAATCATTGGCACACAGTATATTAGGCCCTCAGTGAAAGCTGTTTCCTCTCAGCTTCCCTCACACCCACTGCTACATGTGCAAGATGCCAGAGGTGTGTTGTGTGAGACCATGGTCACTTATCCTCCAGTCCAGACAGACAGGCAAAGCCTAGAGCAAACCAGCAGCCCTCTTGTCCGTCCCAGCCTCTCCCTAAAGCACTTAAGGCATCAGGGGACTCATAGCATTAGCAGGGTGAGATACTGATCAGCCACTCCTGTTGCTAACACACCCACCCATCTTTATCATCAAAGGATAAGGTAGGAAGAATACAAGATCAATAAATCAGACATTCTTTTAGTTCTGATTCTGTAATTGGAATAACAATGTAATTAGGCTTCCTGGATGGCTTAGCAGTAAAAAATTCTCCTGCAATGCAGGAGATGAGGGTTCGATGGATCCTTGAGCCAGGAAGATCCCCTGGAGGAGGGTGTGGAAACCCACTCCAGTATTCTTGCCCTGGAGAATTTCAAGGACAGAGGAACCTGGCGACTTATGGTTCATAGGGTCGCACAAAGTCGGACAGAACTGAAGTGGCTTCACATGCATGCAAGGTCCTACTATATAGCACAGAGAACTCTGTTCAATGTTACCTCACAGCCTGGATGGGGAGAAGAATTTGGGGGACAATGGATACATGTGTATTATGGCTGAGACCCTTTGCCATCCACATGAAACTGTCACAACATTGTTAATTGGCTATACTCCAATATAAAATAAAGTTAAAAAAATAAATAATATATAAATATATATATGCAAAATATATATGCAAAATAAAAAATATATATAAATAATTAGTCCAGGACAATAGGGAAAGACTGGAGTAAACGGTCCCTGTAGCTATAACACACATCACAGATAACAAAAGAGGAGATAGTAAGGTCCACCCTGTACCAATCAATTGTAGCTGAGAGTGGAGAAGTGACTAAAATGCTAGTGAATTCTTGCTTTTCAGATTTTTCTCTTAATAGTGAGGGAACATAAAATTGAAGAATATCAGACCGATGCAAACCTAAAAATAATTTCTACCTTGGTCTCACACTTCTATCTGCTGCTAAGTCGCTTCAGTCGTGTCCGACTCTGTGCGACCCCATAGACGGCAGCCTACCAGGCTCCCCCGTCCCTGGGATTCTCCAGGCAAGAACACTGGAGTGGGTTGCCATTTCCTTCTCCAATGCATGAAAGTGAAAAGTGAAAGTGAAGTCACTCAGTCATGTCCGACCCTCAGTGACCCCATGGACTGCAGCCTTCCAAGCTCTTCTGTCCATGGGATTTGCCAGGCAAGAGTACTGGAGTGGGGTGCCATTGCCTTCTCCCACACTTCTATCAGTCTGATCTAAAAGAAAACACTTTGCCTTAACTTGTGATTTTAGATTGACTTTGGTATCAAATATAAATCCTATGAGTCATTAAGTCCTAACATGACATGTTAGTGAATATTATTATGGCTGCTGCCCTCTTAGCATTATTTGAAAAAGAATGCCTACTTCATGCTTATCTGCAGGATATTCACTTCTGTAAGATGTAGGATAAGTTTTGGTATTTTCTCATGTTCTTTTTAAATTATGCTGTTAAGTGGCAACTTCTTCAGGCAACAAATGTTTATGAAGAAACATAACAGATACTGTGCTAAGCACTGGGTGAGCAACAGACCCAGACCAGGTCCAGAGGAAAACTCTAACATCTCATGGCAAGCAGAAAAGTGACTAGCATCACAGCACACTTTGACAAGACTATAATGATGATAGTAGGAAAGTTCTAAGAATGTATTTGAGGAGTGGCTAACCCAGCGTCATAGTAATCAGGGCCATATGCTCTGACCCAAAGCATGAGTAAGATTTAGCTCTGAAAAATGGAGTACATGAAGATGATACTGAGAGTCAAAGAAGCAAGTGCACGGGTGTAGGGAGAGCATGAGATGTTAGGGGATGTTTTATCCAGGAAAAATCCACAGGTTCTAAATGATGCTGAGATTAGGCACTATTCCTTAAGCTAGAAAAAAGGGAGGAACTCAAGTCCAGATCAACCTCTCAACCAGACACCCTCACATCAGCAACCCAGAGTTTAAGGGACAATCCTAGTCTTTGCACAGAAACTCTGAAGCTCTACAATGAAAATGACACATTTTAAAGAAAATGCACAAAGACTACCTACTTATTAGGGAAATTAGAAAAAGGTATAATCAAAATATCAATCAAAGACAACTTGGGAAACACCTGGAAAGAAACTGTCTTATCTAATTGACAATGTTAACTGTGAATTAATGAAAATAGAAATTATGACTAAAAGCCTTGATATGTATGATCTGGAAAAGTATTTGCATTCTAAAAATTTTATCTCTTGTGAAACACAGTTTATAAGGCATGATGCTTTGTTTTAGGTTAGAATACACAGAAGTCAATCTGTTCCCTAAATATATTGCGTTCTATGGAATAAATGTCAGGCTATAATAGGGAAAGCTTATATTGCAATTGCCTTTATCTTCCACAAAAATTCAAGTTGGGACCCAATAGATAAATTACCTAATAAATTTCATAAAAATATTTTTCATAGGAGAGGCTCAAGTAAGTCAGTGTCTCCCTTGTCTATAAAATGGGAAATTTAAATTTAACAATATTTATCTTCCTCCTACATTCAAAATTCTAAACTATAGGAGTTAATGGAGAAGAAACAGGAGGGAATTTTCTTTAATATTAGAAACAAATCTGAATTAAAACCTAAATTAATAGATAATAAGATAAAACTAGTAATTTGGATTCTGATGGATATTTTTATATCATATTTATTCATTTATATAACTATATATTTATTCATTTAACCTATTGAACACTTTTTATATGCCAGGCATTGTCTTGGCCACCAGAAATGTAAGGAAAACCCAAACAATCATACTCCTCTCCTTCACAGAGTATGCATTCTAGAGGGATGGGGGCATTTAAAATGAATAAACACAGAAATACATACAATCTGAGTTCTAATAAAAAAGTAAAGGTTACAGAGAGACTTTATTTATTTTGGTGGATGAGAAAGGAACAGAAGGTAGATTGTCCCAAGTATGAGTAGGCTCTCTGGAGCCAGAACAAGTCGGGAGTGTATGAAAAATGGGGAAAAGGTGTCTGTGGCTGGAGCAGCATTAGGAGGGGCTCTGTGAGATGAGGCTGGGGGGACTCCATCACCCAGGCCTGTGGATGCTGTGTCTTGAATGTGGTTTTCATCCTCAATGCAATGTGACATCAGTCAAGAGGGTTAAACAAAGGAATCCCACAATGCCCTTTGGCATTAAAATGATTACTTAGTCTCTAGAATGGAGAAAGGATTTAGGAGGGGGCAAACCACAAATGGACAAAATTTTTAAAAGATTCTACCAAGATCTCAAGTGGGAGCTGATGGTGACTTACCAGAAGGGTGGCAGTGAAAGGTGGGGGGAAGTGGGAAGATTTGACAGGCAGAGCAAAAGGGAAATATAGGCAAGTCGTCAAACAAAATGACTTGGACCTTCCCTGGTAGTCCAGTGGTAAAGACTCCACGCTCCCAATGCAGGAGGCCCAGATTCCATCCCCGGTCAGGGAACTAGATTCCACATACTGCAACTGAGAGCCCTCATGCTGCAGCTAACACCCAATGCAGTCAAATAACTTTTTTTAAATGACCTTCACTTTCAGTTCAGTTCAGTTCAGTCACTCAGTCGTGTCTGACTCTTTGCGACCCCATGGACTGCAGCACATCAGGCCTCCCTGTCCATTGCCAACTCCCGGAGCTTACTCAGATAAGCTTGGAATAAGAGGATGTATCTCACGCCACCTATTTTGCAGATATCTATTGTTAATACATCAAGGTCTATAATCATTTCTGACATTTTACTATCTCAAAGTTCATTACATCTGCACTATTCTTCTTAAATAATCAGGTGTTTAATCTTCAGATTATAATTGCAACTTGACCATATATTTTAATCTAATTTATTGCCTCACATTCAAAGACACTTTGTGTTTTATTTAAAGTTAAAATGGGAGGCAGCAAATATTTACTTTATGAATCCTCACTTTCAATTTGACCTTTCCTTTGAGAATATTAAACATAAATTCTGCCACCCTGTTATCTACAACCTAATGAGTATTTTAAATATTTCATTATTGTGTAAGAGACAAAGTGAACATATTTATATAATTACCATCAAGATCAAACAATGGAAAAGTAACAGACTTTATTCCTTGGGCTCCAAAGTCTCTGCAGATGGTGACTGCTGCTGCTGCTGCTGCTGCTAAGTCGCTTCAGTCGTGTCCGACTCTGTGCGACCCCATAGACGGCAGCCCACCAGGCTCCCCCGTCCCTGGGATTCTCCAGGCAAGAACACTGGAGTGGGTTACCATTTCCTTCTCCAATGCATGAAAGTGAAAAGTGAAAGTGAAGTCGCTCAGTCGTGTCCGACTCTTAGCGACCCCATGGACTGCAGCCTGCCAGGCTCCTCCATCCATGGGATTTGCCAGGCAAGAGTACTGGAGTGGGGTGCCATTGCCTTCTCCGGATGGTGACTGCAGCCATGAAATTAAAAGATGCTTGCTCCTTGGAAGAAAAGCTATCACCAATCTAGACAGCATATTAAAAAGCAGAAGCATTACTCGGCCAACAAAAATCCATCTAGTCAAAGCTATGGTTTTTCCAGTAATCATGTATGGATGTGAGAGTTGGACCATAAAGAAAGCTGAGCACCAAAGAATTGATGATTTTTAACTGTGGTGTTGGAGAAGACTCTTGAGAGTCCCTTTGACTGTAGGGAAATCAAACCAGTCAATCCTAAAAGAAATCAGTTCTGAATATTCATTGGAAGGACTGATGCTGAAGCTGAAACTCCAATACTTTGGCCACCTGATGTGAAGAACTGTCTCACTGGAAAAGATCCTGATGCTGGGAAAGATTGAAGGCAAGAGGAGAAGGGGATGACAGAGGATGAGATGGTTGGATGACATCACCAACTCAATGGCCATGAGTTTGAGCAAGCTCCAGGAGTTGGTGACGGACAGGGAAGCCGGCATGCTGCAGTCCATGGGATTGCAAAGAGTCAGACGTGACTGAGCAACTGAACTGAACTGAACCACCAAGATCAAAACACTGAATATTACTAGCCACAAGAAGCCCACCTTCTTAGCATCCAAGTCATTAACAGTGTTACCAGAAATAATCATTATCTTGACTTCCAACATCATAGATTAATTTTGTGTATTATTCCTTATAAATATCATTGTATAATATATTCACTAGGTTTCTTCTTTCAACATTAATCTTGTGGAGTCAGTCATGTTATGCAGCAGTAACTCATTTGTTCTCAGTGCTATATATTATCCCATTGTATGATATAACAACTTTTACAGGCATGTTTTGTTAAATGACCTTTAGGCATTACCAGCTTGAGGCTATTAATATGTGCTGCTTTGAAAATTCTTGTACACATTTTTGTCAAACATTTCTGTGCATTTTTTCCTCTTGGGAGTATACCTAGGAGTGAAATTGATGGATCAAATGCTGAATATATCCACTTTTATTAGATACTGCTAAAACAATTTTCCAAGTGGTTCTACCATCCTAAATCCCTACCAGCAGTGGATGAGAGCTCCAGTGGCTCTGCATCCCCACCAACTCTTGGGATGATCAGTCTTTATTTTAGGCATTCTTGTGTATTACAATAGTATCTAATTTTGACATTGAAGTTTTAACTCTCATTTCCCTGAGCAACAGAAAGATTGAGTACATTACTGTTTGTTCATTGACCATGTGGATATCTTTGTTGGGAGTGAGAGAGACAGCTCATTTTGTTAACTGGGTTGTCTGTCTTTTTTTTCCCATTGAGTTATGGCAATTATATATTCTGGATATAAGACATTCCTCAGATAGATTATTGCAAATGTCTTCTCCAAGCCTGTGCTTTGTATTTCTATATTCTTAACATCATCCTTAAATGAATAATAGTTTTTTACTTAGGTGAAATCTGATATTTATATTTTTTCCTTTATCATTAATGCTTTTAATATTCTACAAAGAAATTTTCATCTACCACAGGTAATAAACATATTCTTTCATCATCTGTTCTGCTTTTAGCAATTAGGCCTATAATCCAGCAGAAATATATCTTCATGTATTTTACAAAGCAAGGGCCCATTTTTCTTCAGATAAGAATTAAAAAACCCAGCACAGTTTATTGAAAAGGCTATCCTTTTCCCATCAAACTGAAGCGGCATTTCTTTAAATGTATATAATCTGATGTATTTGAACATATGCATATACTTATGAAACCATCACCATAATCATGGTAAAAACATATCCATTATTTTCTCAAAAAATTAAAAACAGTACTACCACATAACCCAGAAATCCCACTCCTGGGTAATATATCCAAAAAAAGCCAAAAACACTAATTTGAAAAGATACGTGCACCTTAATGTTCAGAGCAGTGTTATTTACAGTTGCCAAGATAAGGAAGCAATTTAAGTGCCCACCAAGAGATGAACTGATAAAGAAGATATGATATATATATATACATTGTGTTTAGTTGCTCAGTCGTGTCTGGCTCTTTGCAACTCCATGAACTATAGCCTGAAATGCTCCTCTGTCCATGGGGGTTCTCCAGGCAAGAATACTAGAGTGGGTTCCCATGCCCTCCTCCAGGGACCTTCCCAACCCAGTGATCAAACCCAGGTCTCCCACATTGCAGGCAGATTTTTACTCTCTCAGCCACCAGGAAAGCCAATATGTATTATATATACATATATAAATTATATATGTGATCACAATAAACTGTGGAAAATTCTGAAAGAGATAGGAATACCATACCACCTGACCTGCCTCTTGAGAAACCTGTATGCAGGTCAGGAAGCAGCAATTAGAACTGGACATGGAACAACAGACTGGTTCCAAATAGGAAAAGGGGTACGTCAAGGCTGTATATTGTTACCCTGTTTATTTAACTTATATGCAGAGTACATCATGAGAAACGCTGGGCTGGAGGAAGCACAAGATGGAATCAAGATTGCTGGGAGAAATATCAATAACCTCAGATATGCAGATGACACCACTCTTATGGCAGAAAGTGAAGAGGAACTGAAAAGCCTCTTGATGAAAGTGAAAGTGGAGAGTGAAAAAGTTGGCTTAAAGCTCAACATTCAAAAAACGAAGATCATGGCATCCGGTCCCATCACTTCATGGGAAAGAGATGGGGAAACAGTGGAAACAGCGGCAGACTTCATTTTTTTGGGCTCTGAAAACACTGCAGATGGTGATAGCAGCCGTGAAATTAAAAGACGCTTACTCCTTGGAAGGAAAGTTATGACCAACCTAGACAGCATATTGAAAAGCAGAGACATTACTTTGCCAACAAAGGTCCATCTAGTCAAGGCTATGGTTTTCCAATGGTCATGTATGGATGTGAGAGTTGGAATATAAAGAAAGCTGAGTGCCAAAGAATTGATGCTTTTGAACTGTGGTGTTGGAGAAGACTCTTGAGAGTCCCTTGAACTGCAAGGGATCCAACCAGTCCATTCTAAAGGAGATCAGTCCTGGGTGTTCATTGGAAGGACTGATGCTGAGGCTGAGGCTCCAATACTTTGGCCACCTGATGCGAAGAGCTGACTCATTTGAAAAGACCCTGATGCTGGGAAAGATTGAGGGCAGGAGGAGAAGGGGACGACAGAAGATGAGATGGCTGGATGGCATCACTGACTCAATGGACATGAGTTTGGGTGAACTCCAGGAGTTGGTGATGGACAGGGAGGCCTGGCATGCTACGGTTCATGGGGTCACAAAGAGTCTTCTCCAACATCACAGTTCAAAAGCATCAATTCTTTGGTGTTCAGCTTTCTTTACGGTTCAACTCTCACATCCATACATGACTATTGGAAAAACCATAGCTTTGACTAGACAGACCTTTGTTGGCAAAGTAATGTCTCTGCTTTTTAATATGCTGTCTAGGTTGGTCATAGCTTTTCATCCAAGGAGCAAGCATCTTTTAATTTCATGGCTGCAATCACCATCTGCAGTGATTTTGGAGCCCCCCAAAATAGTCTCTGTTTCCATTGTTTCCCCATTTATTTGCCATGAATTAACGGGACTGGATGCCATGATCTTAGTTTTTTGAATGTTGAGTTTTAAGGAAAAAAAAGATATATAGATAGATAGGTATACCTAGATATAGATATATCTAGATATAGATAAAGATATACAGATATATCTAAATAGAATATATATAGAATAACTATTGGAGAAGGCAATGGCACCCCACTCCAGTACTTTTGCCTGGAAAAATCCCATGGGCGGAGGAGCCTGGTAGGCTGCAGTCCATGCGGTCGCTACGAGTCAGACACGACTGAGAGACTTCACTTTCACTTTTCACTTTCATGCATTGGAGAAGGAAATGGCAACCCACTCCAGTGTTCTTGCCTGGAGAATCCCAGGGATGGTGGAGCCTGGTGGGCTGCTGTCTATGGGGTCCCACAGAGTCGAACATGACTGAAGAGACTTAGCAGCAGTAGCAGCAGCAGCATTAGAGGATTGGGTTGGGAAGATCCCCTGGAGTAGGAAATGGCACCCCACTCCAGTATTCTTGCCTGGGTAATCCCATGAACAGAGGAGCCTGGTGGGCTACAGTCCATGGGGCCACAAAGAGTCAGACATGACTGAGTGAGCACATTAGTGGATGATATGAAATCATGTGTGTGAAACTAGAAAATATAAAGCACTGTAGAATTTAAAGAATCTCTCAGTCAATTAAAAAATAAAAACACCTATCCATTATCTCCAAGTTTCCTCCTGTCCCTTTTTATTGTAGTAAGAACACTTGAGATCTACTCTCTTAACAGATTTTTCAGAGTACAATGCAATACTGTTAACTATAGACATTATACTGTCCATCAGATCTCTAGAATTTATTCATCCTGCATAACTGAAACTTTAGACCCAATGAGTAATCACTACCTATTTCCCTCTTCCCCCAACCTTTGGGTTCCACCATTCTACTCTCTGCTTCTATGAGTTTGACGATTTTAGATACCTCTTGTAAATGGAATCATGCAGTATTTTTCCTTCCGGGACTGGTTTATTTCACTTAGCATAATGTCCTCCAGGCTCATGTCACAGTTAGCAGGATTTCCTTCTTTATTAAGGCTCAATAATATTCCATGATATGTATATCACATTTCTTTATGTTTCCGTATCTTGGCTATTGTTAATAATGATGCAATGAACATGAGAGTGTGAATATATCTTTGAGATCCTGACTTCAATTATTTTGGATGTATATCCAGAAGTAAGACTGCTGGATCATAAAGTAATTCTGTTTTTAATCTTTTGAAGAACTACAGCCTGTTTTCCATAGGAGCTGCACCATTTTACATCCCCACCAGCAGTATATAAGAGTTCCAGTTTCTCCACATCCTGACAACACAGAATTTGCATTGTATATAGTTCTTCATACTTTTAGCTTTTCCTGTTTGCTCATATTTAAGTTCTGTGTTTTGTAAGCAAACTTACAGGTATTTTTTTCCTTTTCATCCACTTGTAATCTTTGTCTTTCAACTAGAATATTTATCTTCTGGCATTTAACATAATTATCATAATATTTAGATTTAAATTTACCATGTGGTTATTTTACAGGTTGTTTCTTTTTACTCTTTTACTGTAATTTCTGAAAAGAATTGATTTTTTTATTCACATTTTCTCCTTGATTAGCTTCTTTATTTATTACTCTTTAAATAATGTCTTTGAGTTAAATTATAGTTCCTTGACTTATTATGATCTAATATACATATTCTTATATATATATACATTATTACTTATGTCATTTTCCTGATAGTGTTATGACCTTAGAATTACAACTCCATGTTTCTCATGTCTTGGATTATTGTTGTCATATATTTTATTCATTAATTTCTATTGGACTATAATTGCTTTACAATGTTGTTAGTTTCTGCTGTATAATGAAGTGAATCAGCCATAGGTACATATATGTGTGTGTGTGTGTGTGTGTGTGTGTGTGGTGTGTGTGCGCATATTCCCTCCCTCCCGGACCTCCCTCCCACCCCATCTCTCCCTCTAGATCATCACAAAGTAACAAGTTGAGCTTCCTGTGCTTTATAGCAGCTTCCTATTAGCTATCTATTTTATACATGGTGTGTGTATATATACATATATATCAATTCCAATCTCCCAATATGTCCTACCATCCCCTTCCCCACCACGTCCACATGCCCATTCGCTACATCTGCCTTTCTATTTACGCCCTCCAAATAGGTTTATCTGTATCATTTTTCTAGATAACATCATATGTATTTATATATGATATTTGTTTTTCTCTTTCTGACTTACTTTACTCTGTATGACAGACTTTAGGTCCATAAATATCTTTACAAATTACCCAGTTTCATTTCTTTTTAAGACTGAGTAATATTCCATTATACACACGGACCACATCTTCTAATCCATTCATCTTTTGATAGACACATAGGTTGTTTTCATGTCTTAGCTATTGGGAATGGTCCTGCAATGAACACTGGGGTACATGCATCTTTTTAAATTATGGTTTTCTCAGGGAATATGCCCAGTAGTGGGATTGCTGGGTTATGTGATAGTTCTATTTTTTATTTTTTTAAGGAACCTCCAGATGGTTCTCCATAATTAAAAGTTAGTATGGAAACGCTAAACAAAAAGAAGCAGCAAACAAAGATCACGGCATCCAGTCCCATCAGTTCATGGCAAATAGATGGGGAAACAATGGAAACAGTGACAGACTTTATTTTCTTGGGCCCCAAAATCATTGCAGATGGTATAGATCTAACATAGCAGATCTACAAGTGGAAGATAGGTCTTGAGATTCAATTCCTCTGAGATTCATACTGAAATCGAGCAGGACTCTGTGGGGCTCCTGGGCATGGAAGCCTTTTCTTATCCCCTGTTTTTTGTTTGTGGGAAATAGACTCCAGCCTCTATGACCTTCCTGAATTTCCAAAGAGTGGATCCAGATAGTTGTTAATCAGGGAAGGGAAGGGATACAGAGACAAGGGAGGGGCAGCCAAGAAACAAGAGTACAACTTTGGCAAGGTTCTGGTTCTGCCTCAGGGGATACACATAACATTATCTTTGAGCTCCTTACAGACCTAAAATCCCCAATAAATGGAAGATGTCAGCATTCTACATTCTAGAGAAGACCTCCTGAGGCCAGGTTAAAGGAACCAGAGAAGCTCATCAAAAGATTACCCGAGTACATATACACAATGGAATATTACTCAGCTATTAAAAATTCTTTTTTTGAATTTACATTTGAATCAGTTCTAATGAGGTGGATGAAACTGGAGCCTATTATACAGAGTGAAGTAAATCAGAAAGAAAAACATCAATACAGTATATTAACGCATATATAAGGAATTTAGAAAGATGATAATGATGGCCCTATATGCAAGACAGCAAAAGAGACACAGATGGAAAGAACAGACTTTTGAACTCTGTGGGAGAAGGCGAGGGTGGGATGATTTGAGAGAATAGCATTGTATATTATCACATGTGAAATAGATCACCAGTCCAGTTCAATGCATGAGACAGGACGCTCAGGGCTTGTGCACTGGGACGACCCTGAGGGATGGGATGGGGAGGGAGGTGGGAGGGGGGTTCAGGATGGGGAACACATGTATACTCATGGCTGATTCATGTGAATGTATGGTAAAAACCACCACAATATTGTAAATTAATTAGCCTCTAATTAAAATAAATTAAAAAAAATTTTTAAAAAGAGAGATTACCTGAGACCAGATTAAAGGAACGCAGCCCCTGCACAGAGCTTAATCTTTTCAGCAACCCCAACCCTTGCTGTAAAACTCCTCACCAAATCCTCTCAGGTGGGGACACAAAGTTTTTGAGGGCATGAACCTGCTGTGTCTCCCTTTGTCTGGAAAAGCAATAAAACTATTCTACTCTACCCAAAACTCTTGTCTTCAAGATTTGACTGGGCACTGGTACACAGAGGCCAAGTTTTCAGTATCAATACTTTTAATATTTTACCATTTCTGAAATCAAAATTACTAGCTTGCCTTATTTAATTGACAGAATTTGTTTAAAAAAATGATGATGCATAAAACAACAGTGTCTCTTATATTCACTATGGTATCATGCAGGGGATTACTTTCAATAGTAACAAAACACTATAGAGTTCTGTAAAAGCAGTCAGATGTAATAAATATGTTTCAACTAAATGATCTTTACCTTCTTGGGTTTGGGTTTCTTTTTTCTGTAATTTGTTGAAGACAAAGTCACAAGTATGTTGTTCCGTTATGTTTCTATCCCCCCAGAAACCTCGTATTGATTTTGAATTCCAGATGGGGTTTCCTCTCCTGCTCCTCGGTCCCTCTGGTTGTCACTTATCTCTGTATCTTTTCACATACCTCTCCCTCTTATTCTTGCGGTAACAAAATCCTGTTACCTTCCATTTCAGTGACCACAAAGCTGCTTTCCAACCTTGTCTCTCTCACTCATGTCATGTGTCCGACTATTTTATTGGCTTTGAAATAGGATGGGAAGACATGTTATCATAAGAAATATGCATACCCAACAATGTTCTTCTGAAGATTATTTTGGTGAAACTGATCAACAGATACTAAATTTAATACAAAGATACTCAATTTGGCTTTTTTATTTTTGCCATATTTGCTGTAAATAGCATTTACTATGCTGTAAAGAACACAGAATTCAGTTTGAGACACTCCTGCTCACTGGTGGGACTCAGACAGGTTCCGGCATGTTTAGCAAACTGATAAGATAGGCCTGTCAGAAGCCTATTTACAGGTCTTAGGACCCCTGAGAAAGCCTTGCGCTACACCATTTCCTGAAGTTCAGACATATCTGGGCAGGTCTGGCAAATTGAGGATCTGTAAGCAGGAACCTGAAAACTCTTTGTAGAAAAAAAAACCTTTCCTTTTTTAAAGCTTTAAAAAAAAAAAATATATATATATATATATATTTATATATGTATGTAATTGCTTTACAATGTTGTATTAGTTTCTGCTCTACGACATCATGAAATAGCCAGATGTATAAACATATCCCCTCCCTCTGGAGCCTCCCTCCTAACACTCCCCCATTCCACCCGTCTATATAATCAAACTCTTCCTCCATAAGAAGGAGTATAGCACAAGGAGTTTAAGCCAATGCAAGGCTCCAGTTGTCAGTGAAGAATAATAATGTTGAACTCAGCATGGTTGCAGGGACTCAAATCTCTCCTTAGGGTCAGTCCTGACCTCTGGGAGGTCTGTCACTAGGACAGCAAAGATTTTAAGTAAAAATCATTCCTCTCAGAAAGGTAACTGCAATTTGAAGACAAAAGAACAAGGAGGAGGAAATGTAGGAAGAGGAGAAGGTCAAACATTACCCAGCAGTTTAGTAAATACATTAAAATAGAGAAAAAGAACACCTGATTTCAAATATCAATCCCCTGCTACAAATCTCCCTCCCTACCACCTGGCTGCCTCTTATTGGTCTTCTTTATTGTCACAAAGAAATCTTTTTGAAGACAAGCTCTCACTATTTCACTCCCCTGTACTCTTAAATGGCCCACCATCTCTTCTCATGAGCTTTCCTGGTGGCTCAGAAGGTAAAGAATCTGCCTGCAATGTGGGAGACCTGGATTTAATCCCTGGGTCAGGAAGATCCCCTGGAAAAGGGCATGGCAACCCACTCCAGTATTCTTGTTTGGAGAATCGCCATGGACAGAAGAGCCTGGAGGGACATGACTAAGCAACTAAGCACACACATTTCCTTTCAAAAAATGTCCCAGTTATTTAGCCTATCACACAAGGCCCTTCTGTCTCAGACTGATTTTTTTTTAATTGGAGGAAAATTGCTTTACAATGCTGTATTGGTTTCTGCCATATAACAACATGAATTGGCCATAACTATATGTGTGTGTGTGTGTATTCCCTCCCTCTCAAGCCTCCCTCCCAACACCCAGTCCCAATCCCACCCCTCTAGATCATCATAGAGCCCTATAGCTCTAACACTGTGCTATATCGCAGCTTCCCACCAGCTGTCTCTATATGGTAATATACATATGCCAATGCTACTTTCTCAGTTCATCCCACCCTCTCCTTCCCACGCTGTGTCCACAACTCCATTCTCAACATGACTCATTTTTAACTCATAAAATAAGAATGAAATTAAGTAAGGGAAGAAGCATATAAATGGATCTTGTGATGTATTAGAATTTGGTTAAATATACTTCAACTTAAACAGAATGTACTTTTCTTTTTTCAAGATTTCTAGATTCAAATATTGATACTATACTGACATGGCCACCTACACATTTAGTCACAAATTTTGCTACTTCAGACAACTTCAGCAAAATAAGACAGCGTTATTGTTCACTTTTCATCCTTGGTATGATTTGTTGTGAAAGTGACCTTTTCACATTGCAGTTTTTTAACATGAGACTCAAAGTAAGATGCAAAATTGCTTTCACCTCAGGCAAAGCCAACCAAATCTTACTATGATAATAACATGATAAAGGCTTGATAGTTAAAATGCCCTTTGTCTTTGTCATTTTTTTTTCTGTTCAAGTTAATATCAGCCGTTTCAGAAGACTCTGTTTTTTCTTGTTTTGTTTGCTTTATTCCTTTTAAGGATCATTGCTCACTCCTGTTATTAATATTATTATTTTAGGTATGTAAAGTCCTCAAAGAAAAATTATTTTTCATAATGTAGGTGAGGAAAATTAGTTTTCCCTCTACCTTTCTAGGTTCTTGGCCGAATCCTCCCTGAAATAAAAATAAACAGAAGTTTAATGATGTGTAAATTTCTTGTACACACGGGAAATAGCCAGAAGACTGAGGAACCCCTTGAAAAGAACCAAGCCACCACCTTAAAATATCATCTCCAGTTAAAGAAAAAATAAGTCTTTTCTTGATGGGGGCCTAAACCATGAGTAAGGTTGTCACGAAAATTTAGGTTGTTGCCTTCCCCTTTGTAAGAGTTTCTACAGATTTTAGTCATCATCCTCTTCCTTCTTAGTACAGAGAGGGAGACATCCTTAAAAATGGAGATTTTCCTTATAAATATAAACATGTCTTACAAAAGGACAACTTCTACTCCGTTTGCAGAGCTTTGACTATGTCTGCTGTTTCTTAGGGCTTCCCAAGTGGCACCAGTGGTAAAGAACCCGCCTGCCCATGCAGGATACATATTAAGAAATGCAGGTTTGATCGCTGCGTTGGGAAGATCCTCTGGAGGAGGGCATGGCCACCCACTCCAGTATTTTTTCCTAGAGAATCCCATGGACAGAGGAGGTTGGCCGCTACAGTCTATACAGCTGCAAAGAGCTGGACATGACTCAAGCAACTTGGCACACATGCATACTGTTTCTTAAGCCAGTAAAAAGGTGGCTTAAAATTCATTCAAAAAACTAAGATCATGGCATCTGGTCGCATCACTTCATGGCAAAAGGATGGGGGGAAAGTGGAAACAGTGACAGATTTTTTCCCGCCTTGGGCTCCAAAGTCACTGTGGATGGTGATTGCAGCCATGAAATTAAAACATGTTTTCTCCTTGGAATAAAAGCTATGACAAACCTAGACAGTGTGTTAAAAAGCAGAGACATCGCCTTGCTGACAAAGGTCTGCCTAATCAAAGCTACAGTTTTTCCAGTAGTCATGTACAGATGTGAGAGTTGGACCATAAAGAAGGCTGAGTGCTGAAGAATTAATGCTATCAAATTGTGTGCTGGAGCAGACTCTTAAGAATCCCCTGGACAGCAAGGAGATCAAACCAGTCAATCCTAAAGGAAATTTCAACCCTAAATATTCATTGGAAGGACTGATGCTGAAGCTCCAATACTTTGGTCCTCTGCAGCGAAGAGCCAACTTATTGGAAAAGATTCTGATGCTGGGAAGAATTGAGCACAGGAGGAGAAGGGGATGACAGAGGATGAGATGGTTGGATGGCATCATCGACTCAATGGACATGAGTGAGCAAACTCTGAGAGACAGTTGAGGACAGGGAAGCCTGGTGTGCTGCAGTCCATGGGCTTGCAAAGAGTCAGACATGACTTAGTGATTGAACAACAACAAATGCTGTTTCTTAAAAATAATCACCTAAAATAATCCTATGTCAAAGAGATAAATTTAGAGGTTAAAAACTCTGTTCCCTTTTAATAACTTTCAAATGTGACTTCTTTATGTAGGATATTTATGTGATTAATGTTATAGAAAATGAGTTTTTTCACCAAGAATTTTATTTTTAATAGAAAATATTTATAATACTCAATGTCATTCATTTTTTAATCCTTTTAGTGTACCTACAAGTTTTAAATCAAGAAATACTTTTCCTATTAGTTTAAGCCTAACTTCCATCAGAAATCCATGTTTCTTTCAACATTCCAGAAATGTTTGCTTATAAAATGTTTACATTGTAAACTTAGCTATCTATAAATCCAAAAACAAGTTTCAAGACTCTTCTCTGAGGAATGTGTCAGGATTTTCTGTTTGTTTGAAAGAGACAATTATAACAGAAACTATGTTCAGCAGAATGGTGATTTTATGAAGAACCTGAGCGTCTCAGGGAATGGAAGGAGAGACCACAAGACCCAGGCAGCTCGAGGGTCCCCAGAAACACACCTGGGTGTCTCTCCCACTTCTTCCCTGTAACAGTACCTAGGGACTACCCCCAAAGGACCACCCTGATTTTCTTAGACAGTTCCCACCTCTGTGTTCCTCCTCTTGAAAAAATTTAAAATTCCTCAACTCTTCCTGCCTCGTCCTCATCAACACTTCCCTACCTTGAACTTCCCTGTTCTCCCACCTAGAGTAACAGAGTAACCTTTTTACCTTCCTCCTCCTGAAAAAGTGCCCCTAGTGACAGATGGGCATGGCTGACTGAGAACTGTGTCATCAATAAAAACAATTATTTACCTACATAGATAATGAGTGATAAAATAATCATTTAACTCTACAGTCATTGAGTAAGTACTACATGATGGCACTGTTCTAGAGCCCAAGGGTAAAAAGGAAAGAAAAATCACCAGTGTTCAAGAGTTCGGTGGGAAAGAGGAACAACCATTAAATTATTACACAAAAGGATTGCAGCAGGGCCTGCTGCTTGTCCTCCAATATCATTTCTTTCACCTTCTGATAAGTGAGTTTTTATATGAGCAGAATAAACACTGTATTTCCCAGACTTCCTTGCAGCTGGAAATTGTCACACTATAACAGGAAATTGCCTCCTTTCAGCTGGCAGGCTTGTGTACGTGATGATTACCTGTATGTGCACAGGAGGGCTATGACCCTGAGGGTCGAGTAATAAGATAGAAGGTGTTGTATCCCTAGATGGCCTCAAGGATCAGAGAGGCTCTGCCAGCCTACCTACGCACTATTACATGCAGGAGAAATAAGCTTCCCTCTTGCTTAAACCACTTACTTGAAGTCTCTATTACACAGAATGGAGGAAGAGAGAAAGAGTGTGTGTGTGTGTGTGTGTGTGCACATGCACACACACATCTGTGCATGCTAAGTCACTTCAGTGCTGTCTGGCTCTTTGCAACTCTATGAACCATATTCTGCCAGGCTCCTCTGTCCATAGGATTCTCCAGGCAAGAATATTAGAGTAGGTTGCCATGCCCTCCTCCAGGGGATCTTCCCAATCCAGGGATGGAATCCAAGACTCATGGCTCCGGCATTGACAGGTGGGTTCTTTACCACTAGTGCCACCGAGAAGCCTATGGTTGTGCATATACATACATATATATATAAGAGAGAGAGAGATTAATATTAGTGTGTATTTTCTAATTGTAATAAATTCTGTGAGATGTGGAAATGAGGACACTGCCCAGTTAGAAAGATCAAGGAATGCGTCATTCATTTAGTTAACTTTTTTTTTTTTTAATTACCTACTGCCTGTGAAGTGCCAGGCACTGTTCTAGGTGTGAGGTCTGCACAGTGAACAAAATAAACTTCTTGTTCTCATAGAACTTATTGTGTAAAACAGTAAGTGTATAAACTCCTAGTGCATAAACAGGCAATCAATCTATCAATAAATGGGCAAAAATACAGGTAGTAATAGTGCTGCAAAGAAAAACAAGGCCACATAAGAGGAAAGAAAGAGGGGGTGTAATTTGAAATAGGACTGTCAAGGAAGACCTCTCAGAGGTAGTGGTGCTGAAACTGAGGGCTAATCTGCTTGGGTCCCCTGTATCTAACTTGCCTTGCCTGCTTTTAGTTGCTTGGGTTTTTTGTTGTTGTTGTTGTTTTTAGTTGCTTGTTTTTAATTGATTTTAAACTAAACTTCCTCTAGCTTGGGGCTTCCCAGGTGGCGCAGTGGTAAAGAAACTGCCTGCCATTGCAAGAGATGCAGGATACACGGATTCAATCACTGGGTGAGGAAGATCCCCTGGAGAAGGAAATGGCAACCCACTCCAGTATTCTTGCCTGGAGGATCCCATGGTCCATCTAGGTCATGGAGAACACAGAAGGTCTTCAGCGTGGCCCACTAGCTTACTTAGATATAATACCTCCAACATATGGTTTACTATAGTAACAGTTGCTTAAATTGTTTTTCAGGAACTTAGAGCTAGTTCTTACCCAGTTCAGATCAGCTGAGACCATGAAACATTCAACCAGACCTGTACCAGTGTCCAATGGATGACCTTCTGACTTCAAAGGGCCAAAAACTCCACCCTCAAAACACACTAAAGCTATCATTTATGGCAGACTCTTATGCAATATATGGGTAATTCAAACCTCAGCTCATATGAGACCATGGAAGTGCTTTCTATAAGAAGCACAATTATAACAAATAATAAGCTAAAGGCTGTCAGGGAGGGAGAAATTTCCATCTCTACAGTTCATGAGTTCTTGTGGCTTGACTACTAATAAAGTTGACATAAGGCAGATTAATAGGAGAAAAAGATACAAATTTTAATTCATATGCATGGATGTCTTGGAAAAGGGACCTAATAAGTGGACAAAGGAGGCAGCTTTTATACTTTTTAGGCCAAGAAAAAATACATTTATGAGGAATTGACAGAATAAAAAAACTTGGGCTTTGAATGCTTAATTAGTGAGGAATCTAAACAGGGTTTGGCTTGGGGTAGTAAATTAAAGAATAACAAGGGCGTTTTAATCAGGCTTCTTGGCCCAAACTCCCCATCTCTGAAGATAAGATTGTCTATCGACCTTCATATATGCAGATGGCACTTTGCACGTGACAGATTTATTTCCTGCTTTCAGGGAGACCAAGAGTAGGGTCTTGCATTTGCTGTTTCTTAAGTAACTTTCATTTGAAATAATCAATATGCCAATGAGGCATATTTGGGGGCTGCCTGCCCTGGGCCTCCGACAAAGTGCTTAGTCCTTTAACAATAGGGAAATTTTTAGGACTAAAATTTCTTATGCAAAAGGTAATATTGTCTCATCCTAAAACATAAATGGATTAAAACATATTGATGAATTAATTGGCCTTGGGAATTTAGTTTCCAGTAAAATGTAGTAGCACTTCCAGTTTATTCTGGAAACCGGCTCAGCAACCTCCTTTCAGGTTCTCACCAAAATACTCAAAGACAGAAAAAGATAAATGCCCCAAACCACAAAGAAAACCATAACTATCAGACAGTCTCACACTATAATCTTGGAGGGATTGACAACAACTGCAAGGCTTATGGGGCTAGGCTTAGAAAAACAATTTGGAATTCAGCAAATGACGTACACTGGCTTCAATTTATGGGAAAATAAAAAGACAACCTAAAAATATAGGCAGGAAAATATTTGTTCTTTCACACTCTCTGTGCTTCTGACCCAGAAAACTAGGGACTGTGTCAATCAGAAAATCATCTAACTGTTCTTCTATGCCTGCCAGGTGCCAAAGGAATATAAATCCACTTATGCCCTGCTTCCATTTTCCTAAATTCAGAAAGATTACAAATCCCAGAGAACAATCATATTATAATATTAGTAGGAAATTTGGGAGTTTGTGAAAACTCAGAGAATTCTGAAAACTATATCCATGTATATACCATTATCAGTTCAGTTCAGTTCAGTCGCTCAGTCGTGTCTGACTCTTTGAGACCCCATGAATCGCATCATGCCAGGCCTCCCTGTCCATCACCAACTCCCGGAGTTCACTCAAACTCATGTCCATCAAGTCGGTGATGCCATCCAGCCATTTCATCCTCTGTCGTCCCCTTCTCCTCCTGCCCCCAATGCCTCCCAGCATCAGAGTCTTTTCCAATGAGTCAACTCTTTGCATGAGGTGGCCAAAGTATTGGAGTTTCAGCTTCAACATCAGTCCTTCCAATGAACACCCAGGACTGATCTCCTTTAGAATGGACTGGCTGGACCTCCTTGCAGTCCAAGGCACTCTCAAGAGTCTTCTCCAACACCACAGTTCAAAAGCATCAATTCTTCAGCACTCAGCTATCTTCACAGTCCAACTCTCGAATCCATACATGACTACTGGAAAAACCGTACCCTTGACTAGATGGACCTTTGTTGGCAGAATAATGTCTCTGCTTTTTAATATGCTGTCTAGGTTGGTCATAACTTTCCTTCCAAGGAGTAAGCATCTTTCAATATACTCTTTAATAAAGATCAGAAAGAAGTAATATCTTAATTCATAGATTACATTGCCATGTAAATAAAAACTTTTTACAGATTCTAAGAAGAAAATTACTAAGCTAATAAGTGAATTTTCCACTGATGCTAGACAAAAATGAATAAACAAAATTAACTGCATTTCTATAGATTATCAGATAACAATTTAAAATGAAATTTTTAAATACCACCTATAATATTAATAGCATCTCCAAAACACAAATTTTAACAAAAGATGATAGCAAGAACCCTGCTCTGAAAACTATACATTACCACATTACTGAGAGAAATTAAGGAAGACCAAATAAATGGAAAATCATACCATTTTAATGAATGAGAAGACTCAATATTGTTAAGATATCAGTTCTTGCTAAATTAGTCAATAAATGCAATGCAATCCAATGCAATGCAATCCCAATCAAAATACTACAAACACACACACACACACACACACCAAAATTACAAGGCTTTTTGTTGAAACCAGCAAGCTGCTAAAACTTACATGAAAATTCAAAGAACCTAGAATCAGATGAGGGAAAGAATATAATTTTATTAAATATTACTAAAACTTGGTGTTTGTCGTGCAGCATTCTTGTAGAAATGGTTAATTATACAGAAATTCATAATAAAAAGAAATAAAGCCATGTAGCTATGCCTTTGGGGCTGAGTGGAAATTAACAAACCTGTCAAAGGAGAATGAAGAATAATGAGAAAACCATTATAGGAAGCTAGAAAAAGCAAATCATGTTATATAGAGGCAAAAATTTGGTTCAATGTATTACCTATAATAACTAGGAAGATAGAAAATATACCTAATGAATTCATGACCTTGAGCAAGGTGGTATTTAGGTAAAATGCTAAAAGCATCAGCTGCTCATTGTAGCTGCGTGTGATAGGGTACAATAAGAGAGATTGTAGCTTCAATATAATTAGACACATTACAAACATAATGAGAAAACTCTGAAGGCTCAAAAATTCCCTTGCTGAGTTGGGAAGTAAAATTATGTCCTCTACACTCTATCAGTTCAGTTGCTCAGTCGTGTCTGACTCTTTGCGACCCTATGAATCACAGCACACCAGGCTTCCCTGTCCATCACCAACTCTCAGAGTCCACTCAAACCCATGTCCATTATGTCAGTGATGCCATCCAACCATCTCATCCTCTGTCGTCCCCTTCTCCTCCTGCCCTCAATCTTTCCCAGCATCAGGGTCTTTTCAAATGAGTCAGCTCTTTGCATCAGGTAGCCAAAGTTCTGGAGTTTCAGCTTCAACATCAGTCCTTCCAATGAACACCCAGGACTGATCTCCTTTAGGATGGACTGGCTGGATCTCCTTGCAGTCCAAGGGACTCTCTGTATCTACACTCTATATCTCTACATAAACACATGATATCTGTCTTTTCCTTTGTTCCTTTCTTTCACGTACATAAAGCTTATTACATATAGTTTTTGCTTGAATTTCCATGGTATAACCAGCCTTTGAGCCATTATAACTAACTGAGCTAAAGTATATTCATTGATTGGAAAATGTTTGACAATAAATTAACTGAGAGAAAAAAGATGTCCAATAAGTTAATATGTGAAGATCCAGTTTTTGGTTAAAAAAAAAATAAAGTACTTTCCCTAAAAGACATTACCAGATGACAAACACAGCATTTCAGTGGTTACCTCTGAATGGTTTGTAGTAAATGAAGGCATTTATTTTTAACTTACTGTTAGTTTTTCTTCATTTTAAATTTTCAAATATAAATGTACTTTGATTGTATATTAAGAAAAACAATAACCAAAAGAAAGTCAGGTTTTGACTGAGAAAAGAAGAAATTATGAAGATTGAAATCTTAAATGATGCCCATGTTATTTTCTACAGCCCAGCTATACGATGCGGAAAGTACATTTCTAGGCAAAAACAACAAAAGCTAGTAATGAAGAAAGTAATACCTGGCATATACTAATTAGATTGTAATTGCAGATTGTGAACAGGGACCATTAAATATAAAAATTGTTTCTCACTTAAATAACTAATGTGCGTTTAAGATGACACCTGATTAATGATTCTCCTGTCCCAGACTGAAGATGGTCAGTTAACTTACAACCACATTTATCTTCATATTTTATTCCTCCAAATTGCCAACAGCATATTGCAAAGGAAAGACCTTAACGATTATAAACTGTGAATAGCATGGCAAGTCCTTTAAGATCTGTGAGTTTCAGTTTGCTGATCATTAAAATGTGGATGACTTAAAAAATCCTACTTAAGATACCAAGTTTTAGAAAGAATCCAATTAAAATAAAAAATCACATCATAAAATACATTTTAAATTTTATTTTATCTCTTATTATGAATAATATTTCTAATAACAACTGTCTAATTACCATGTAATGAGAATCACATTTATCTGGGTCCATAATATTCCCACAAAAACTAATGTTCACACACAAAAAAGGACATATTCTATTAACATTATTAATAAAGCAGAAAACTTATTTTTTCTATCTTTGCATGTGTTTTCTTGAAAAGCATGTCACAGATGTAATTTTATACTGACATCAATTTTACAATGGCAAACTAGTGGGAAGACCTTTTCATATAAATAATTTCCTGGTCTCAATGTCAGTCAGGCTATCTCTTTACATTTAGGTATGCCTTCAATTCCTTTCACTAGAATTGTATCCTTTATTACTTTTAGTCCTGTGTCATCTGGTAGCATGCCTGAGTGTATGGAAAATTTGTGGAAAGTAAATTTTATGAATCAATTTAGGTTGTAAGTCCTCTAGATTACCTCATAACGCATTTCATAAATTTATTTCTTAATTTCTTAATTTAATTCTAATAGATGGATTTCTTAATTCATCTATTTTCAGACTCACTGTTACATTGGTTTTCTTAAAGGGGACGTGGCTGGGCGCAAAGGCGAAATTGGTAGTAAGAACACATTAGCTCATGGTACTCTTTGGACAATACATTCTTTTTACAGCAAAACTCACACACATGTAAAAAGCACGTTCTCAGTACTAATCATAGAGGAAAAAACAACCTACCATTTTACTCAGAAATGTCAATGACACAGGCTTTTACAATAGTTACTGAAACTTTAAATTTAACATTACTTTTTGCTGTGAAAATTTGTGTAATATTCATCTCTTTGTTTCTGCGCAAAGAAAGTAGGATTCATTTAATCTGTATAATACTCATCTCTAAGCTTCTGTGCAAAGAAAGTAGGATTCATTTTTGCAGATGTCACACCATAAAACATTAGCTACTTCCATAGAACATTAATTGCTTCCATAGCACAGGGTGATCCATTAAAACGTGAGTCAGCAAAAATTGACAAGTAAGCATTTTTCAAGACAGATGGGGTACTGCATGCCTTGCTTTGCTAATATTCTTTGTTATATTTATTATTGATTTCATGGTGATATTTAATACAGCAAATAAAAAATAGACTATTCAGAATAAAGGGCCAAAGAATTTTTCAAATAAACATAATATTCAGTCCACAAGATTCTTAGATTATGGGAGAGAGGGGTGATTGAGTGAGCTTTAGACAACACTTCACGCTTTCATATCTCCTTTTAATTTAATCTTTCATTAGAAGACCACAAGGTCTCTGTACACACATGGGACTGTCCATAAGAAACTATCTTCCCATAAAAAACCTCATTAAAATATGACTTGTAAATACAATGATGATAGGGTTATACTGACTCCTGAATCAGTGTGGAAATTGCCAATTTAAAATGTAATTAATGAAACATAAGCTATAAGACTGGATGTGACAATGCCGATAATTTGGGTAATTAAAAGAATCTTTACATGTGGATACTAAAGAATGTGCTCCAATAATATTGATAAGGGGAGAAGTTCTCTGGCTGATAAGGCAATTCTAGTTCATTATAACTATATGAATTATATAATTTATAATACATAAAGTGATATAAAGCCATCCTGCTATTTTGACACTATACTTATCAAAAACTACCATCCAAAATTGATTCTGTTTCTTAAATAATTGTCCTAAGGCAAAGAGAATGCACTGATCAAAGATATTCTAGGCTGTCTCTTCTCCAAATAATGATTAATCTATTTATGTTCTATTCTATAAAGACACCTATTATCAATTTGCTTGACATAGATTAACTACTCTTTCAAGACAAAATGTCACCCTGATGAGATAAGGAAGTCAAATCAATGAGAAATTAAACCCAAGACTGTTTAGGACCTAAACAAGAACTGGCTTTCCCACTACTGCATTTCCCAGATCCTGTAGAAAACAGCAAATGGCTTTTACTTATGTATTGAAATACTATACACTTGCAATGCAGGAGTCCCAGGTTCAAATCCCAGTCAGGAAGATGCCCTGGACAAGGAAATGGCAACTCACTCCAGTATTCTTGCCTGGAGAACCCCATGGACAGAGAGCCTGGTGGGCTACAGTCTATGGGGTTGCAAGAGTCAGACACGACTAAGCACATATCAGTTCAGTTCAGTTCAGTTCAGTCACTCAGTCGTGTCCGACTCTGCAACACCATGAATTGCAGCAAGCCAGGCCTCCCTGTCATTCACCAACTCCCGGAGTTCACTCAAACCCACGGCCACCCAGTCAGTGATGCCATCCAGCCATCTCATTCTTTGCCATCCCCTTTTCCTCCTGCCCCCAATCCCTCACAACATCAGAGTCTTTTCCAATGAGTCACTTATTTGCATCAGGTGAAATATTGGAGCTTCAGCTTCAGCATCAGTCCTTCCAATGAACACCCAGGACTGATCTCCTTTAGGATGGACTGGTTGGATCTCCTTGCAGTCCAAGGGACTCTCAAGAGTCTTCTCCAACACCACAGTTCAAAAGCATCAATTCTTCGGCTCTCAGCTTTCTTCACAGTCCAACTCTCACATCCATATATGACCAGTGGAAAAAACACAGATTCAACTAGATGGACCTTTGTTTGCAAAGTAATGTCTCTGCTTTTCAATATGCTATCTAGGTTGGTCATAACTTTCCTTCCCAGGAGTAAGCGTCTTTTAATGTCATGGCTGCAGTCACCATCTGTAGTGATTTTGGAGCCCAGAAAAATAAAGTCTGACACTGTTTCCACTGTTTCCCCATCTATTTCCCATGACAGAATGTGGTCCACTGGAGAAAGGAATGGCAAACCACTTCAGTATTCTTGCCTTAAAAACCCTATGAATAGTATGAAAAGGCAAAATGATAGGATACTGAAAGAGGAACTCCCCAGGTCACTAGGTGCCCGATATGCTATTGGACATCAGTGGAAAAATAACTCCAGAAAGAATCAAGGGATGGAGCCAAAGCAAAAACAATACCCAGTTGTGGATGTGACTGGTGATAGAATCAAGGTCCGATGCTGTAAAGAGCATATTGCATAGGAACCTGGAATGTTACGTCCATGAATCAAATCAAATTGGAAGTGGTCAAACAGGAGATGGCAACAGTGAACGTCAACATTCTAGGAATCAGCAAACTAAAATGGACGGGAATGTGTGAATTTAACTCAGATGGCCATTATATCTACGACTGTGGGCAGGAATCCCTTAGAAGAAATGGAGTAGCCATCATAGCAACAAAAGAGTCCAAAATGCAGTACTTGGATGCAATCTCAAAAATGACAGAATAATCTCTGTTCATTTCCAAGGCAAACCATTCAATATCACGGTAACCCAAGTCTATGCCCCAACCAGTAACGCTGAAGAAGCTGAAGTTGAATGGTTCTATGAAGACCTACAAGACCTTTTAGAACTAATACCCCAAAAAGATGTCCTTTTCATTATTGGGGACTGGAATGCAAAAGTAGGAAGTCAAAAAACACCTGGAGTAACAGGCAAATTTGGCCTTATTGTACGGAAAGAAGCAGGGCAAAGACTAATAGAGTTTTGCCAAGAGAATTCACTGGTCATAGCAAACACCCTCTTCCAACTACACAAGAGAAGACTCTACACATGGACATCACCAGATGGTCAACACCAAAATCAGATTGATTATATTCTTTGCAGCCAACGATGGAGAAGCTCTATACAGTCAGCAAAAACAAGACCGGGAGCTGACTGTGGCTCAGATCATGAGCTCCTTATTGCCAAATTCAGACTTAAATTGAAGAAAGTGGGGAAAACCACTAGACCATTCAGGTATGACCTAAATCAAATCCCTTATGATTATACAGTGGAAGTAAGAAATAGAATTAAGGGACTAGACCTGATAGATAGAGTGCCGGATGAACTATGGACAGAGCTTCATGACACTGTACAGGAGACAGGGATCAAGACCATCCCCATGGAAAAGAAATGCAAAAAATCAAAATGGCTGTCTGGGGAGGCCTTACAAATAGCTGTGAAAAGAAGGGAAGCGAAAAGAAAAGGAGAAAAGGAACGATATAAGCATCTGAATGCAGAGTTCCAAAGAATAGCAAGGAGAGATAAGAAAGCCTTCCTCAGCGATCAGTGCAAAGAAATAGCGGAAAACAACAGAATTGGAAAGCACATACAGTAAAGTATATATAAATAACACAAAGGATTAAATAATAATCAAGGAAACCTCAGCCATTTCAACTTACTGTCTTTAGCCACTCTGTTTTTTTCTTCCTTTATATTTTAAGGAATATATATGTCACTTAACATCACTTAACCTCACTCCGTCTTAGTTTCTACATCTATAAAAGAAATAATCCCATCCGCCTTCCAGCGTCGTTCTCAGGATTGTGGTGTACTGTTCAGCTCAGTTCAGTCACTCAGTCGAGTCCAACCCTTTGTGACCCCATGAATCGCAGCATGCCAGGCCTCCCTATCCATCATCAACTCCCAGAGTTTACCCAAACTCATGTGCATCGAGTCGGTGATGCCATCCAGCCATCTCATCCTCTGTCGTCCCCTTCTCCTCCTGACCCCAATCCCTCCCAGCATCAGAGTCTTTTCCAGTGAGTCAACTCTCCACACGAGGTGACCAAAGTATTGGAGTTTCAGCCTCAGCATCAGTCCTTCCAGTGAACACCCAGGACTGATCTCCTTTAGGATGGACTGGTTGGATCTCCTTGCAGTCCAAGAGACTCGCAAGAGTCCTCTCCAGTATCACAGCTCAAAAGCATCAATTCTTCAGCGCTCAGCTTTCTTCACAGTCCAACTCTCACATTTATACATGACCACTAGAAAAACCATAGCCTTGACTAGACAGATCTTTGTTGGCAAAGTAATATCTCTGTTTTTTAATATGCTATCTAGGTTGGTCATAACTTTCCTTCCAAGGAGTAAGTGTCTTTTAATTTCATGGCTGCAATCACCATCTGCAGTGATTTTGGAGCCCAAAAAATAAAGTCTGACACTGTTCCCACTGTTTCCCCATCTATTTCCCATGAAGTGATGGGACCGGATGCCATGATCTTCATTTTCTGAATGTTGAGCCTTAAGCCAACCTTTTCACTCTGCTCTTTCACTTTCATCAGGAGGCTTTTTAGTTCCTCTTCACTTTCTGCCATAAGGGTGGTATCATCTGCATATCTGAGGTTATTGATATTTCTCCTGACGATCTTGATTCCAGCTTGTGCTTCCTCCAGCCCAGCGTTTCTCATGATGTACTCTGCATATAAGTTAATAAGCAGGGTGACAATATACAGCCTTGACGTACTCCTTTCCCTATGTGGAATCAGTCTGTTGTTCCATGTCCAGTTCTAACTGTTGCTTCCTGACCTGCGTATAGGTTTCTCAGGAGGCAGGTCAGGTGGTCTGGTATTCCCATCTCACATCACAGTATATGTATTAAATATATTACAGTATGTATTTACATAAGAAGCATGGCACAAATCCTGGAATAAAGTTACTATTACCATCTGGGGGAAAAAGTCCCCAGATCTCAGCACTGATTTCTTCCAGCCACATCAGTATCACATGTTATTGTCTGTAACACCTCACCATCTTTGAATAGATGTAGTCTGGCAGCTTCAGTGCCCCACTACCGGCGCAGGCCACCACCCACACTTCCTCCAGGCTCATCACCTACTACTTGGCTAAGACACACTCCATGCCTGGCAGGTTCCTCCACACAGTCCATACCACCAATGCCACAGCTGCTCCATTAGGGACTGCTGCTGGCCACGCCTCTAAAATGGACCAACCTGTACCAGCTAGCAAGAAGCAATTATGTGTGTCTCTTCCCAATTCTGTTCAATGATTCCAAGTTGATAGTTGAAAATTGGCCATGGTGGAAATCTACGTCTCAGAAATTGGCAAATGCAACAAGCAAGGGTGATCCCCACACACACTTTGGGAGATGCCATTGTTAAAGAGTTATCAGAATACCACTGTCTGAAAGAGAGAAAGAAAAGACAGGACTGGGAAGAGAAAGAAGCGGATCCTACTCCACGGGCCAAGAAATTAAAACTGCTGCTGTGTCAAATAATATGTATATCCGCTCTAATTAGACTCAGAAACAGAGACTGGGTAATGACCACTGCTCCATGGCCCCTAGTGGACTTGCTCTTTGACCAACTTGGAGCAGAACTTTATCACCTGGCTAACCTATTCTAACCAAGGGATTATGATGACAATTTGGGTGCTAGGTATCAACATCAGCTGAGATTCTATGTCCAATAGTCCTTAAAATATCTGAGACTTCCCCTTTCCCTAGTGTAAGAGTTACCCAAGTAAATGACTTTATATATGATATAAAAATAACATCAACACAACTCCACATGAGGAACAGCAATGGTGTACCTATTTCAGGTCTAGAGATTTGGTGCAGAATGTCTGTAGGGACTGTGATCTGATCCCTCCTCATGGATAAGGATTACACAAAGAGAGAAAACAAACTAAGATATATAGCAACAGAATCAGCCAATCCCACAGGAACCAAAGTATAACCTTGACCAAGGTAGCTCCCCTCTGCCGAGGGAAGTTTCCATAGAGAGACTTAACCCAAGACGTGATGCCAAGAGTGGTTATAGGAAGCAGATTCAGCTCTGAGTCCTGGGCAGTTAGTCAGCTGGGAGATTGTCCTTAAGTAGGGAGTCTCAGCAGCATACTACAGTGTCCATTACACTGGGTCAGGTTAAAATAAGAGCCCCTACACTACATGCAGAACCATATTCTCCAACAATCTTAAGGATTTTATTTCAGCTTGGAACACCAATTTCCTTCTCTCAGCCTACATTCTCTCTCATCAACTGTTTAGGTTCTTTCTTAAAATTCTGCATACCCAAAGGCTTTCAGAGATGTTTATACATTGATCAATTTCACTTGGGTTTGTTTGTTTTCCAGAGGTTTTTCAACTACCATATACAATGAGTTAATTCAGTAATATACCAAAGATGAGGGAGATTTTCCAGCCTCACACAACCTATACTAATGATGCTTTTGCAGGACTATCTATTACAATTATTGTCATGGTCCATTACTGGTAATCTTTAGTTATGGTGAAGATATTTTTATAGTCGATATATTTAGCTTACAAACTGAATGAGGTGCAGTCAGCAGGAGAAAGAAAAAATAACTCTCTCATTAGGATAACCAGGCAGTTAGGGAAAGACCTTGACATATGGGTAACACTTTTAGAAAGTTTCAGAGACACAGTTATATGGCAGTTACAATTAGCATCTAACAAGGAATTAGATTTGTACACACTTCAGGGGGAAGAAAGATTATGGAGGCTATTTTGAAGGCACCCATTGTGCTGGAAATTGATGAAATATTGAATAACCTCCTTAAAAAATAATTTATCTAGAACTGATACTCAGGTCTGTATAAAGGGCCATGCTGAGAGAGGAGTGAGTTAATAGGTTTCTGGGTGATTTTCTATCCAAACAGGTTTGGAGTAGCTTAAGCAATTAACAAGCTTTCTGAACTGATTCAAGACTACAGGAAAAAGTTATAATGTGCAATATGCTCTCGGGGGATTCTTAAAAACCGTCTCTGTGATTGTCAAGTGATGACGCCATAATAACAATGCTGGCATCTGCAGACCTGACCCAGAGATTTCTGTGAATGCAGTACTCTCATTAATTTTATTCCTTTTAGAGATCTGCATCAAGAGCTAGAAAACAAAATGGGTTTTTATGCTTTCTGGCAAGATATGATGTCTTAATGTGAATCTATACAGATTCTTGACTTCATATTAGGGTTGACATTTTGTGATTGGATTTGTAAGGGGGAGACAGTGCCTTACTCCCACCAAACAGGTGGTAGATGAGGAAGACAAAACCCAGGAAAACCTACCTCGTGAATACAAGACCAGTTCTGGGTCAGGCCATTTGTAAAACCACAGAGCCAATGACATAACGTGTTGTGTGAAAACCATCTGTGCTGAAGACATGATATGTGATACTACCTTATATGGATTTTATTATATTCAGGACAACACAGAAGATTCTCTGCATACTATAGACGGCAGAAAGCTGTATATCCACTTTTGCTCATGAACAACAGCTTTAAATTAGGTAGGGAAAGTATGAGTTAAAGAGAATTTAGCAATGCATTTATTTATTCATCCTAGTATTAAAAATAGCTCAGGGTACACTTTCCGTTTCCCACTTTCTGTCATAAATAGTTCTATTTAAAAAAAAAAAATACAGAATTTAGTTTTCCTTCGGTGCTTTGGGTCTAGGCAACAAAGAATGAAATATGGATATGGCTTGGACTCAGATTAGTCTATGATATGCACCCCTCTTTTTGCTCTCTGCCTCCATCCAGGCTGTGATATGAGTACTATAAAGCCCCTAGCACATGGGTTCTATGTACTATGGCAGGAAGCAAGTCCTAGAATATCTTTTGGTATTAAGGTGGGGCAGGGGGTGAGTTGGGAGATAAACTTTCATGAGCATATTTCAGGAGACTTCAACCTATAAAATGTGAAGAGCTGTGTTATTACCCTAAGGGATGTATAAGTCACACTGTATCAAGTTCCTCTGTCAAGATACTATTTTCAATTGTTACTACTGCGATACTTCAGACTTAGTTTTCATCCAGGACACAGTAACACATATATAATAGTGCTGATAATCACACTGATGCTGTCATTTCACAAATGGCCTGGTCCAGAACTAGCCTCCCTGTACACAGTCAGCTATTTCAGGAGTTAGGTTTGCCTGGGCTTTGTCTTCTCCAGGCACTACCTGTCTGGTGATTTCTCTAAATATCTGAGATGGCTGACAATGACACCAGCTCAAGGTACATTCATTTCTCATTTTATCTCTTACACTTTTCCATTGTCCTTGTGATCTAAGCAGCTAGAGGTATTTTGGATTCCCTAGAATCTGAGGCTAAGAGTAGCCAGTAAACCATAATAACACCCCCAAGAAGAACAGCATTATCTTTTCTGAAAACTTTAGGAGTCCTCTGGGGTGGGGGGAGGCGGGGGTGGTAGTACATCAGTATTTAACACTGGTTTCTCTGCTAACAAATGAGTAGGCCTTCTGGAACTATAGTCTCAGTGGCCCAATTTTGCACCGTGTCAACATCCACAAAGGTGAACCAAGGATCCACAAAAAGAAAAGCTATTTGTCCTCCTCTCCACATGGATGACCAATCATTTGATGTTTTATTTTTTTCCTTCAGGCCCTTTGTTATGTCCACTTCTGACTTAACCCAGCTCAGATTCTTTACTCTGTTGTGTATGACACGCTCTTATCAGTATATTCAACTTTTCTCTCCAACTATTCTTCTATCACAACCGGTTGAAAGCCCATGGCTTGGATAAACAGAGCTGCTAGTTTTCTCCAGGATTATATCTAAAACCCTGAATGATACTCAAGATAATCATACACATTTTCAGATTGGCATCAGGTTAAGTTCATGGTTTAAATTTAGATCATCTGCCTATGAGGTCCAGCAATTCAGACATTCGGGACCTTGTAAGTTTGAAAAGTCAAATCTTCCTGTGTTGCAAGCCATAAAGTGTAAGACTTTTTTTAAAAGGCACTAAGGAAAAACATCCCATAAAACTTTTCAGCTGGATAAAATTACTCAGAATAAAGGTGAGAATAAAGGATTTATCCACTCTTCAGGAGCCTGACATCTGCATTGTAGCTCTCATTAAGTAGAGAGAGGAAAAAAAATGATATGCAGAGAAGAAAAAGAGATATAGAGAATGTCTGGAGGATATTACTTTGAAACGAACTCTAGAAGTAATTACTGGCATATGGAACTGACTTCAACCAAATAAAAATGAAGTCTAACAAATTTTGATGGAGATTTACTAAAAAGCTTGAATTAAAAAAATGCATGTGACTGTTCAAGCTTTAAAATAAACCTGAGCATCCAAGTTTCTATGAGCAGGTAGCATAATGAGAAAGCAATATATCTCCCAAGGACAGCATATTTCACGACAGCACTTCAGATGTGGCTAAGGGGAATATGCAACAAAAAGGAAGCACCTTGCCATAAGGAGACGCCATAAAGTAGAGAAAGGAGTGGTAAGAAAGCCCCTTCCGAGGTCAGAATTGGGCCTGATTAAGGAACATTCCCCGCCACTAGGCTAGCATGTCCTCATAATGTCTGCCATCAGGATTTCAGTTATTACAGACAAGTGACTGCTGTGCATTTTATATCAGCCCCATTTCTAATCGGAAGTACTTATCGTACACAAGCAAAGCTCATTCCACCATCACCAGTTGTGTCTTAAGAGAGGAGAACTTGGTATCAGAGTTCCCTCAGTCCAAGAAGAGCTATGTGCATGCATGCTGTCACTTCAAATGATTCTTTGCAATCCCATAGCCTGTAGCCCTCCAGGCTCTTCTTGTCCATGGGATTCTTCAGGCAAGAATACTGGAGTGGGTTGCCATGCTCTCCTCCAGAGCATCTTCCTGATCCAGGGATAAAACCCACATCTCTTATGTCTCCTACCCTGGTGGGTGGGTTCTTTACTATTAGTGCCTTCTGCTATACCTGGATCTAATTGAGGGAAGACTTTGCATCTTCCAGAGATCTTGGACCTAGACCATAATCTTGTGACTGAATAAGACATTTGGGTTTTCTCAGTTAAGGAGTGGATTAGTGGGGCTTCTCTGGTGATTCAGTAGTAAAGAATCCACCTGCCAGTGCAGGGGACACAGTTTGAACTCTGATCCAGGAAGACCCACAGGCTGCCAAGCAACTAAGACCATGGGCCACAATCATTGAGCCTGTGCTCTGCAGCCCAGGAACCGCAACTACTGAGCCCATGTGCCACAGCTACTGAAGCTCACCTGCCCCAGAACCTGTTCTCCACAACAGGAGAAGCCATTGCAGTGAGAAGCCTGCACACTGAAATGAGAAAGTAGCCCCCGCTTGCTGCAATTAGAGAAAAGCCCATGCAGCAACAAAGACTCAAAAAACAAAAATAAATAAAAAACTAAAAATAAATGGCCAAATACTAAAAATAAATAAATAAAATTCTTTTTAAAAAAGGAGAAAGGGATTAGTAAGCTCTGTGTTTGGGAAGAAGCGTGAACTGAAGATCTGATGACAAGAGAGCTGAACAATGGTAGAAATTGTTAGTGCTCACAATGCCCAGTCTGCCTCTTTCTCCAGGCAAGTGAAAGACACACTTTCCCAATGTTAATATCCCTTAAAACTAGGTGGGCTAATTGCCTGGTTCTGGCCAATGGACCGTGAGTAGAAGTGACATATGTCAATTCTGAGCTGAAGCAGAAGAGACACAGAAAACCTCTCTGTGTCCCTTTCTCTCCAGCTGCTAAAAAAAAGAAAAAATGGAGGCCTCTTGGTGAGTTTCTAGAACCAAGAGTTAGGAGTAGCCAGCATTAAGGAGCCAATGCATGGAGAAAAGTTAATCTGGATATTTCTGCAGCAAATTGAGTGAGAATGAGAAACTTTCATTCCATTAGACCACTGAGACTTCTGTTAAATCCACAGAATAACCTAAGCTATTCAGATTCCATTTTAATGAAATCATGCATATTTAATTTAGAATTTAAGTCACCATCCAACAGTATTTTCCTTCACTATTTTGAGGGTGTAAACCCATTATATTTTGAGAACTATTGCTACCGATGAGAAAGATATTGCAATTTAAAATGTATGCTTATAAGCCATCTTTATTTTCTTTCTGATAACTTCTATCAGTTCAGTTCAGTTCAATCGCTCAGTCATGTCTCACATTTTCCAACCCCATGGACTTCAGCACACCAGGCTTCCAGGTCCATCACCAACTCCCAGAGCTTGCTCAAACTCATGTCCATTGAGTTGGTGATATCATCCAACTATCCCATCCTCTGTTGTCCCCTTCTCCTCTGGCCTTCAATAATTCCCAGCACCAGACTCTTTTCAAATGAGTTGGTTTATCACATCAGGTGACCAAAGTATTGGAGTTTCAACTTCAGCATCAGTCCCTCTAGTGAATATTCAGGACTGATTTCCTTTAAGATGGACTGGTTGGATTTCCTTGCTGTCCAAGGGATTCTCAAGAGTCTACTCCAACATCACAGTTCAAAAGCATCAATTCTTTGGTGCTCAGCTTTCTTTATGGTCCAACTCTTACATCCATACATGACTACTGG
>NW_011494695.1:1089934-1125042 GCF_000754665.1 Bison bison bison | reverse complement strand
TGCTGTCCAAGGGATTCTCAAGAGTCTACTCCAACATCACAGTTCAAAAGCATCAATTCTTTGGTGCTCAGCTTTCTTTATGGTCCAACTCTTACATCCATACATGACTACTGGAAAAACAATAGCTTTGACTAGATGGACCTTTGTTGGCAAAGTAATGTCTCTGCTTTTTAATATGCTGTCTAGGTTGGTCACAGCTTTTCTTCCAAGGAGCAAGCATCTTTTACTTTCATGGCTGCAGTCACCATCTGCAGTGATTTTGAAGCGCCCAAAAATAAAGTCTACCACTGTTTCCATTGTTTTCCCATCTATTTGCTATGAAGTGATGGGACCAGATGCCATGATCTTCGTTTTCTGAATGTTGAGTTTAAGCCAACTTTTTCACTCTCCTTTTTCACTTTCATCAAGAGGCTCTTTAGTTTTTCTTTGCTTTCTGCCATAAGGGTGGTATCATCTGCATATCTGAGGTTATTGATATTTCTCCCGGCAATCTTGATTCCAGTCTGTGTTTCATCCAGTCCAGTATTTCTCATGATGTACTCTGTATGTTAAATAAGCAGGGTGACAATACACAGCCTTGATGTACTCCTTTCCTGATTTGGAACCAGTCTGTTGTTCCATGTCCAGTTCTAACTGTTGCTTGTTGACCTACATACAGATTTCTCAGGAGGTAGGTCAGACAGTCTGGTATTCCCATTTCTTTCAGAATTTTGCACACTTTGTTGTGATCTACACAGTCAAAGGCTTTGACATAGTAAGTAAAGCAGAAGTAGATGTTTTTCTGGCACTCTCTTGCTTTTTCAGTGATTCAACAGATGGTGGCAATTAGATCTCTGGCTCCTCTGCCTTTTCTTTAAATCCAGCTTGAACATCTGGAAGTTCAAGGTTCATGTACTGTTGAAGCCTGGCTTGGAGAATTTTGAGCATTACTTTTCTAGCATGTGAGATGAGTGCAATTGTGTGGTAGTTTTAGCATTATTTGGCATTGCCTTTCTTTGGGATTAGAATGAAAACTGACCTTTTCCAGTCCTGTGGCCACTGCTGAGTTTTCCAAATTTGCTGGCATATTGAGTGCAGCACTTTCACAGCATCATCTTTTAGGATTTGAAATAGCTCCACTGGAATTCCATCACCTCCACTAGCTTTGTTCATAGTGATGCTTCTTAAGGCCCACTTGACTGCATTCCAGGATGTCTGGCTCTAGGTGAGTGATAATACCATCATAATTATCTGTGTCGTTAAGATCTTTTTTGTATAGTTATTCTGTGTATTCTTGCCACCTCTAATTAATATCTTCTTCTTCTGTTAGGTCCATACTATTTCTGTCCTTTATTTTCCCCTTCTTTCCATGAAAAGTTCCCTTGGTATCTCTAATTTTCTTGAAGAGATCTCTAGTCTTTCCCATTCTATTGTTTTCCTCTATTTCTTTGCTCTGATCACTGAGAAAGGCTTTCCTATCTCTCCTTGCTATTCTTTGGAATTCTGCATTCAGATGGGTATATCATTCCTTTTCTCCTTTGCCTTTCATGTCTTTTCTTTTCTCAGCTATTTGTAAGGGCTCCTCAGACAACCATTTTGCCTTTCTGCATTTCTTTTGCTTGGGGATGGTCTTGATCACTGCTTGCTGTACAGTGTCACAAACCTCCATTCATAGTTCTTCAGGCACTCTGTCTATCGGATCTAATCCCTTGAATCTATTTGTCACTTCTACTGTATAATCGTAAGGGATTTGATTCAGGTCATACCTGAATGGTCTACTGTTTTCCCTACTTTCTTCAACTTAAGTCTGAATTTGGCAATAAGCAGTTCATGATCTGAGCCACAGTCAGCTCCTGGTCTTGTTTTTGCTGACTGTATAGAGTTCTCCATCTTTGGCTGCAAAGAATATAATCAATCTGATTTTGGTGTTGACCATCTGGTGATGTCCATGTGTAGAGTCTTCTCTTGTGTTGTTGGAAAAGGGTCCTTGTGATGATCAGTGTGTCCTCTTGGAAAAACTCTGTTAGCCTTTGCTTTTATACTCCAAGGCCAAATTTGCCTGTTACTCCAGGTATCTCTTGACTTTCTACTTTTGCATTCCAGTCCCCTGTAATGAAAAGTGTAATGAAAAGGGTGTTAGTTCTAAAAGGTCTTGTAGGTCTTCATAGAACTGTTAAACTTCAGCTTCTTCAGCATTACTGGTCAGGGCATACACTTGGATTACTGTGATATTGAATGGTTTGCCTTGGAACAGAGATAGTTCTGTCATTTTTGAGACTGCATCCAAGTACTGCATTTTGGACTCTTGTTGACTATGATGGCTACTCCATTTCTTCTAAGGGATTCTTGCCCACAGCAGTAGATATAGTGCTCATCTGAGTTAAATTCACCCATTCCAGTCTATTTTAGTTTGCTGATTCCTAAAATGTCAGCATTCACTCTTGCCATCTCATTTGATCACTTTGAATCTCCCTTGATTCACAGATCTAACATCAGGTTCCTATGTAATATTGCTCTTTACAGCACTGGACTTTATTTCGATCACCAGTCATATCCACAACTGGGTATTATTTTCACTTTGGCTCTGTCTTTTCATTCTTTCTGAAGTTATTACTCCACTGATCTCTAGTAGTATATTGGGCACCTACCAACTTGGGGAGTTCCTCTTTCAGTGTCCTATCTTTTTGCCTTTCATACTGTTCATGGGGTTCTCAAAGCAAGAATACTGAAGTGGTTTGCCATTCCCTTCTCCAGTGGACTACGTTTTGTCAGAACTCTTCACCATGACATGTTCGTCTTGGGTGGCCCTACCAGGCATGGCTCATAGTTTCACTGAGTTAGACAAGGCTGTGGTCCATGTGATCAGACTAGTTAGTTTTCTATGATTGTGGTTTTCCATCTGTCTGCCTTCTGATGAGGATAAGAGGTTTATGGAAGCTTCCTGATGGGAGAGACTGAGGGGGAAACTGGGTCTTGTTCTGATGGGTGGGGCCATGCTCAGTAAACCTTTAATCCAATTTTCTGTTGATGGGCGGATCAAACAGATCCCTGTTGTTTGATCTGAGGCCAAACTATGATGGAGGTAATGAAGATAAGGGTGACCTTCTTCAAAAGGTCCCATGCAGGCACTGCTGCACTCAGTGCCCCCACCCTGCAGCAGGCCACGGCTGACCCATGCCTCCACCGGAGACTCCTGCACACTCACGGGCAAGTCAACTTTATAAAACTCTTCTTCAACTTTATAAAATTCTTACCCATTACTAACAAAATACTGCCTATTAGACACATACTGTCTCTCATACTTCCATATTCCTTAAATAATATTTTGAAGTTTTCCATCATTTTCTGTCCTAATGGTGCAGTTGAAGTCATTTTCTCAGACTCACTGTCCAGTTTATGAATTCTCTTTTCAGTTGTTTAACTTACTGTTCAGTCTTTGGATTCAGAATTCTTTTTTTTAATTTTTTGTTTATCTTACTGTGTTGAGTCTTAGTTGGGGCCTGTGGGATCTTTAGTTGCATCATGCAAACTCTTAGCTGTGGAATGTAGGATATAGTTCCCTGGCCAGGGATGGAACCTAGGTCTCCTGTGTTGAGGGCACAGAGTCTTAGCCACTGGATCATCAGGAAAGTCCCCAGAATATGTTTTATACAGAGACCTTTAAAAAACTTTCTAATTAATCATTTTTGGTTCTTGTCTCATGATTTATGTGTTTTTATCTCTTTGAATAATTTAAATAAACTTTGTGAACTTTTTTCAGATTGTTTAGTTATTTCTAGTTCTAAGCATCTAAGTTCTCCACTTACTGGATCTGTGACTCTCTTCCATAATGGTTCATTCTGTGTGATTTGAACACTTTTACTAGGAGCTCATCTTTAACTTATTATGTATTCCTTTTGGGGGAAGGAAAATATGTTCTGGACTGTTTCCTGCTCAACACAGCAAGTCCCAGGGATTTCACTGGCTCTTAATTTCTTGACCCTTCACATTCATCTGACATAATCTGAAGTTCTCATTTTTCAAGGGCATTTTGTGCCCACTGACAAGCTAATGGAAGATAAACTTTCTTGCATTTCCTATAGGCTGAGGTTGGAGCCTTTCTGGTGTTCATTTCTGGGATAGGGCAACCCTTGATCATTCTGACTTTTGGCAAGATACTTAGTACTAGTACCCTAGCCATTTGATATCTATGGTTAAAAAAATTCTCTTTCTGTGTGTATCTAAAACACAGAACCAAACTGCTAAGATATCAATATATTTTTAATAACCTATGGAGATGTTGGCAGAAGCCCCTGCTCACACCTTTGATGTCACATGTTTTCTACATTTTTGTCTCATGGAGATTTCTCTCTCTTGGTGTTGAATTTGGCTATGTTTCCAAATATTCTTTGGCTTATGTTAAAAAGCATTTGCATGTATGCAGAGCTATTTGTATCCTATTTGATGTATTTTTGTGAAATATAAAACTCAATCTTCATGACACTTTAATTGGGATTGAACTAGAAATATGAAATAGAGAGAAAATAGGTATCTATCACATCTAAGAGAATGTCATGGGTCTGCATTTACTCAATATTTCTAATATCACTTTCAACATTCTAATAAAGTTCTGAGGTTTAATTTATGCCAAAACATGAACATCTGTCATTGTTTATTCCTGAGAATTTTTTAAACTGTATTTTCCGCCTACTTACTGGTGCTGCATTGTCTTAGCAAACTCTACATCTATTAGAAACAGATATTAACCCATCCGGAGGCCACCTTATTGGTCCAATTGGAAGAAAATGTGTCTTGAAATAAAGTAGCAACCAGGAAATGTAGGAAAGCTCAAAGTTAAGAGATATTTTAAAATCATGATTAACAAGATTTGATAGTCAGATATAAGAAGTGAAAAAGACAGAGGTATCGAGGATAATGTTTGCATTAGTGCCTTGATGATGGATAGAGGTCCCACTGAAGCCTAGTAAAGGGATAGATGTGGGGTGAGAAAGGAAGATTAGAATATGAAGATGGAAAGTTGGTAATACATTTATACTAAGCTATTTTTTGCTGAATAATTTATTGTGCCATTGAAGGAAAATATTTTGGAATAAGTTACAGCTTCATGGAAACATAAGAGCCACTAGGGAATTTTGAGTTATTAGAAAGGACAGGAATACAGGGCTAATAAGAAGTCAGGGTCTAGACAGGATATCTGAATGTCTTCTCCCAAAGGAGTTACTGTAATGAGGTCAGGAGGTCACGAGCAGGTTTTTTTCATGCAGTTGAAAAAAAATATTGAGATGACATTCAGAACATTCTATTTCCATATCTGACCCATCACAACTATTACAGTCTTCAGTGATGAAAAAATAAAATGTATCTTCCTATACTGAAAACATACAGAGCCAGAGACTTTTCACAAAAATAAAATGTTCAATTGCTTGAAATTGAAATTCTAAATAGATATGGCAGTGGAGAAACATTTCCTTCTCAGTAGCACTCCAGCATCTTTAGCTGGAGCTATCAGCATCTTAATTTGGCTGTGGGGACTTTGTGTGTGAAATATATGGAGTGTGTTTTTTAAAGGTTTTTGCTGGACAGTCAGGTTGTGATGGAGAGTTGAAATGTAGCCTGTGGCACTTCTTGTCCAATATTGTGCACGTCCCTAACAAGAGACAAATGATTTCATTGTGAGATGAATACGTGTGAGGGACTAATAAACTAGTTAGAGCTATTATCAGAGTAGAGGAGCCGCCTAAGTGACGGCATGACTGAAACACAGACCCCATTCTCCTCTGCATTTGCCGAAAACGTGAATTCATATGCAAGCATGCTCTTTGGTGGTCTTAAGGACATCAGTGTGAAATTTAAGCATTCCAAACTTTAGAGTCGGCTTTTTTCTAGGCAGAGAGTCACACCAAAAATGAACTCACAGAAACAATCAATTCCATCACAAGAAAAGGTAAAGATCATATTGCTATATTAATTGCTTTATTGCCCTCCCCACCAAAATCCCTCAGTCAGGAAGATGCCCTGGAGAAGGGAATGGCTATCCACTCCAGTATTCTTGCCTGGAGAATCCCATGGACAGAGGAGCCTGGCGGGCTACAGTCTCAGTTCAGTTCAGTCACTCAGCCGTGTTTGACTCTGCAACCCATGGACGGCAGCATGGCAGGCCTCCCTGTCCAGCACCAACTCCCGGGCTACAGTCCACGTGGTTGCAAAGAGTAGGGCACAAGTGAGTGACTAACACTTTCACTTTCACCAAAAAACAAAGGACAAGGTCCATAGCATTATAGACTTCATAATTATCTCTGCCCTAATGGAGAGAGAAGTCAGGGGAAAGGGAAAGAAGAAAAATCTCCCCAATATAGCTTCTTTTACAGAGTGTAAGGACTTTTGGAGAAGATAAGAATGTCTTAATTAGTTAATTATTTCTACAAACATACATTAATGTCCCACTACTAATGATGTTTTTGTATGCTCACGTGAATAAAAACGAGAAAAACTTCATCTCCAATCAAGTTCAGGGATGTATGGCCAGCCATTAACAAACTTATAAAACAATACTTTCAGGGTCTTTAGCCTCTTTTTTTCCCCTACTATTTCTTATTTTCTATTACTGTTTTCTCCTTTCAGTCATTTGCCTTCAAAGCTCCTTTCAGAATAATCCTGACAATATTCAGTGACCTGTTTAAATGGCCTATTTCAAACAACCACAAAAGGAAAAGACAGAATCTTCCTCATGGCAATGAAAAGTTTAAATTTAAACAAAAAGACTGCAATGTTATACACATTACTGAAAATCTTAACAAGAATGGTTGATCACAATATTTTTAATTCTCACTTGTTTCTTTCTAATCTACTTCACAGCTTCTCTGGTGGCTCAGTAGTAAAGAATCCGCCTGTTAATGCAGGAGACATGGGTTCGATGCCTGGGTCAGGGAAAGATACCCTGGAGAAAGAAATGAAAATCCACTCCCATATTCTTGCCTGGGAAATCCCACAGAGGAGCCTGGTGGGCTACAGTGAGTCCATAGGGTCGCAAAAGATTTGAACACATCTCAGCAAATGAACAACAATAACAAATCTACTTCACAGAGAGCTGAGAGAGTAAACACAATAAAATGTGATTCTAGTCACGTCACCTCTCCCGTGAAATTCTTTCCACAGCTTCTTATGAACCTAAGATAAAAATCAAATCCTTAAAGGAGACTTACAAGCCTTGTATGACCTCCTATGCCATCTAGTGCCCTTCTCCTTTTAGCTCAATAAGCATAAGCCAACTGGGCTTTCTTTTAGTTGTTACAGAGTAGATCTTTCCACATCAAGAGTTTTTATACTCCTTTGCCTGCGCTGGTTCACTGGGTCCTCCACGCTTCCAATTCTCAAGCCACTTCACACACACACACACACACACACACACACACACCCCTTCTCTCTCACCATCTGCATAATTCATCTTTCAGGTCTCCATTCAAAATATCAGTTCCTTGAAGAAAGAGATCAGTCTTCCTTCTTGTCCATTATTTTCTTCCTAGTACCATGCCTTCCCTAGCCCTATAAGACTATTCACATGTGCTGACTATACTTCTAACATAATTACTGATTAATTTATTTCTCCCCTCTGTACTGTAATCTCTATAGGGGTAAGGACCATGTCTGTTTTAATACCATATGCCTGTCTAATACTCTATATATTTGCGGCCTGGTACACAGCAGGTATTCAATATGTATTTATGGAATGAAAAAAATGAATAACTAGAATATTAAGATCAATAAAAATGAATACATCATAATTTATGAAATTAGACTCAAATTAGGTCTGAGTTTCTTGGCAAATAGAATAAAAAGAAGAAAACTGATCCATTTTAATCAGTTGTATATCTATGTGTTCAGTCTCTCAGTTATGTTTGACTCTTCTGTGACCCCATGGACTATAGTCCACCAGGCTCTTCTGTCCATGGAAGTTTTCAGGCAAGAATACTGGAGGGGGTTGCCATTTCCTACTCTAGGAGATCTTCCTGATCCAGGGATCAAACCCATGTCTCTTGCATCTCCTGCATTGGCAGGCGAATCCTTAACAACTGCACCACCCAGGAAAATCAAACCATTTTTTTCAAGGCAACAAAACTTTTCCTTTTTCTACAGAATGTAGAAAACTTTCTCAAAGAGATAATTTTCCTTCACAGTTCAAATCACAGTTTATATATGTGTATGATCATGAATGAGTCTGATTCCATTAGACTCCAAACTTCTGAAAGGTACAGACCTTGTCTGACTTGCCAAAACATCCCAGCATATAACACAGGGTCTGAAATAGAAAAGGCTCTGCTAGTAACCCATTTATTCTTTCATTCAGCAAATATCTACCAGACAATTACTAGGTATTTAGCACCAAGATAAAAAAAACCACGAATAACTGATGTAAATAGTATACCTTATCATTTTACAGCAACAGTAGTCATAAATTTCACATGGCTGTTTTAGGCTTTTCTTGTTTATGCTGACATTGTTGGCATTTGATAAAGTCTGAAGGAAAACATTAAAACATGGTAAATGTTTTACATAATGAGGAGCATAACAAAGGTTTTCCACATACTTCGCTTTTTAAAGGCTCAACCTGTTTTAGGATAGAATTTGGAGTAACTGGAGGAACTAGGAAAGACCCTTACTTCTCTGAGTTTATGCCAGAACCAGGAGAAGAAAAAAACACTCAAGTCTGAGCTTGCTGATGACAGTTGGAGTTCCTCTGTGCTCACATTTGTGCTAAAATATCCTGCAGATTGAGGCTGTTTCATCAAATTTTCTTTTCCTAGTAGCAGCAGTCAATAAAGAGTCAAACTACTTTTCTTTCTTCTCTCAAGCCAATATTGTGTTTTTTTAAGTTTATGGTTACCAAGGCGGGGGAAGGGCTAAATTAAGAGTTTGGAATTAAAAAAAAAAAAAAAGAGTTTGGAATTAAAATATACATATAGCTAATACTGTATATAAAATAGATAACCAACAAAGACCTACGGTATAGCACAGGGAACTATATTCAATTGTCTAATAATCTATAATGGAAGAGGATATAAAAAAAGAATATATTTATTTATATATATGCATAACTGAATCACTTTACACCTGAAACTGGCAGAACATTGTAAATCAATGATATTAAAATAAAACAATATTAATCTAGTGTTTCCAGCAGCCCAGCACCAGGAAGTTCTTTTCATTTGAAGGGCTTTATAGCAGAGGAGCCTGGAGGGCTAGGAGGGTCCATGAGGGTCATCAAAGAGTCAGACGCAACTTAGTGACTGAACAACAAGTTCAGTTCTGTTCAGTTCAGTCGCTCAGTCATGTCCAACTCTTTGCAACCCCATGAATTGCAGCACGCCAGGCCTCCCTGTCCATCACCAACTCCCGGAGTTCACTCAAACTCACGTCCATCGACTCCGTGATGCCATCCAGCCATCTCATCCTCTGTCGTCCCCTTTTCCTCCTGCCCCCAATCCTCCCAGCATCAGAGTCTTTTCCAGTGAGTCAACTCTTTGCATGAGGTGGCCAAAGTACTGGAGTTTCAGCTTTAGCATCATTCCTTCCAAAGAACACCCAGGATTGATCTACTTTAGGATGGACTGGTTGGATCTCCTTGCAGTCCACGGGACTCTCAAGAGTCTTCTCCAACACCACAGTTCAAAAGCATCAATTCTTCGGCGCTCAGCTTTCTTCACAGTCCAACTCTCACATCCATACATGACTACTGGAAAAACCACAGATTCAACTAGACGGACCTTTGTTGGCAAAATAATGTCTCTGCTTTTTAATATGCTATCTAGGTTGGTCAAAACTATCCTTCCAAGGAGTAAGCATCAGTTATTCAGAAATGTGTAGAAGGAGAATGGGAGAGGAAAAACAAGATCATGATTCTTGGGCTACTGTTCCTGATATCACCCTCAATTTAGGCCATTCTATTTTAGTTTCCTAAAGCAGAATACACAAGTCATCAAAAAAAAAATTAATAACTGAGTCATCTGACCTCTTCTCCTTTAGGACTTGTGTTGAAGCATGAAGTTTGGCAGAAGCAACCAAAGATAACTCACTCATGTTTCCAGCGGATTTTTGCACATGTAAAGACATCCTTCACAGTGATCCATTTCATAATTCCTCTGAACCTCATGAAATCTGATTATGAACATCAATGAGCCTCCTGAGGGTTCTGCAGAGATCACACCACTTTACATGAAGTGAGTCAGGCAATAGGTGAACTCAGTGTTCCTCATAAAGTGAGACTGAATGGCTGAGTTCCACTGAATGGATGCCTCCTTACCAGAATGGCAGCTTTAGTGGAATCATTTAGTCACTGCAGACATCATTACCCTTTACTGTAAGATGGAGGAAAAAATATGTCTTGTCTATTTCACAGGATATTCTAAGGATAAAGCGATATTAGGCACATGAAATTACTCTCTGACATTTCCAGGGGAGGAAAGGATATGAAGTTACCTCCTCAGTCTCCGTTAGCAACTACTCTATCTTTTCCAGGTCTGTTTCATCCCTCTCCCACTCAGCCTTCCCACAGAATGTGTGTGAAGTTTTGGGGTTGAGGGTTAAAGGAAAGCTTGTACCTTTTCCTCCCATCAGTGTTTATCACCAGAAATATATTTTACATACACAGTAGATTCCACTTTTGCCTGAAAATATGCATACTGACATCTCTCTAGGTAAAGATGTTAGAAAACGTTCAATGTGATTTTAAAATGAAATTTAATTTTATTCCAGTTATTACCAAAACACTAAATCTTTTTGGACACTTGAAAAAATAATGCAGGATAGGCAAGCTTCACTTATTTCTTTCTTTATTTTTGCAAAGCAGGAGAGAACATCAAACCAGAAAAACAAGAAGAACTTCAAATATGTATAAAATTACACATCCCACTTTTGGTGAAATAGTCCAAATGCAAGAATCAAATTGCTCTTACTCTCACTTAAATAGCTCAGCAATATCTAAAACAAATGAGTCACAAGCTTGTTTTTGTATCACTTACCTCAGATTTCTTTTTTCAGGAGAATTTTTGAGAGGAGATATAATGTCACTGATAGTTTCATCTCATGTCCTGGGAAAAAATAGAGCAGAAAATTACCCACCTCTGGTGCATTAGATGTAGGCATGCCTAAACTATTCAAATAATCCATAGCACCTATGTCTGCACAGACTTTTGAGTGATTCTCTTTGATAGGAGTTACTTCCCTACAGTGGGCATTCAGCCCTAATCTTCACTGCCCTTCATTTCTCAGATTTTTTCCCTCTATAGTTCTGTTTATTTATCCTAGGATTGTCAAAGCCCTAGTTGATTTCTTGACTACCAAATGGGGAGGAATGTATCAAACCTGTTTTCAGTGGTTTTACCTAGCCAGGAAAATAAGCGCCATTCAGTCACTCCATCACTCAAAAACACTTTCTCATATTTTCATACATTTGTGTGTACTAGAACAATGCTAAACACATGAGGATCAGAGATTAAAAGCCAGAGTTCTTGCTTTCAAGGGTGTCACCATTTGGTTGGTATAGACAGTTAAGGAGGTAATTACTATGTAGATACATAGAAAACAATCACACACACACACACACACACAAATAGGGGGAGATACACACAAATTACTATCAAAGCACACAAAAAGGAGCACTAACTCAGACTGAGGGTAAAATCAGTCAAACCTTAACGGAGATCATATTTGAGCTGAGTCACAATTAGGCGTAAATTTGGTCCCCAGTGGATATCTGACAATATCCAGAGGTATCTTCACTCATCACAACTGGGAGCTTGGTCCTAACTCTACTGAGTAGAGGGAAGGCATGCTATTAAACACCTTACGAAGCACCAGGCAACCCCCCACAACAAGGAATCTACGGCCTCAAATGCCAAAAGTGCCAAGTTCGAGAAACCTTGTTGTAAAGGATGAAAATGCAATTTAGATTGCTTTATATCAAGAAAAAGGGCCATATATTTGAAAACTCCAATGATATACTCATTCACTGAACAAGTGAACATCAAGTGCCCACTAGGTTTGGGTAATGTCATAGGTACAGGAGACAAAGTGTGACCAAAACAGGAAAAGTCCAGGCCTCCACGGAACATATACTTCACTGAAAAGAGATAAGCCATAAAACAAAGTGCAAATAGGTAAATAAATAATATATCAAACAGTAGACATCCTAAGATGCAAAATTAAGTAGAATAAGGGATGAAAGTCATGTTAGAGAACCAGGGGATAGTGGGTATACAGTGATCAGAAAACAGCTTCCTTCAGGGGGCGGTACACCACCTAGCATGCAGGGATCTTAGTTCCCTGACCAGGCATCGAACCCTCACCTCCTGCGGTGGAAGCACAGAGTCTTAAGCACTGGACGATCAGAGAAGTCCCAACAGTTTCCTGTTTTAGGCAGGATGGTCAGAGAAGTTCTCGCTTATATGTCCACATTTGAACAAGGATTTGAAAGAAATGAGGGGGAAAACCATGTGAATACTTGGAGAAAGAATATTCTAGTCCAGAATGTACAAAAGTTCTCTGAGAGAAAAGTCACAGGAATAGCAGTGATAATCACTCAGTCGTAGCCGACTGTGACCCCACGGACTGTAGCCCGCCAGGCTCCTCTGTCCATGGTATTCTCCAGGCAATACTGAAGTGGGCTGCCATTCCCTTCTCCAGGGGATCTTCCTGACCGAGGAATCGAACCCAGGTCTCGTGCATTGTGGGCAGATTCTTTACCGTCTGAGCTACCAGGGAAGAAGGAACTGCAATAAGGCCCATTTGACAGGAGTACACATGGATGACAGGGAGACTGGGAGGAGGTGATATTAGGGTGCAGAGGAGAGCTGGTCTGCCTTCCCTGCCCATGGTACCCAGGCAACTGCATTCACTGTGGGTGAGATGGGAAGGTTGTGAGCAGTGGCTAACAAGACAGGTAAGTTTGAGTCAGAGGATGATGCAACTGGAGATGTGTGTAACAGACTGACTCCACCATTCTGTCAATTAGACTTAGAGCGGGAGACCAGGTAGGGAGCTACAACAGTAATCACGGCAAAAGAGGATGAAGGCTTGGATAAGGATGTTACGGCAGAAGGTGTAAGAAGTGGTTAGAGGCTGAACATATTTTGCAAGCAGAGTTGATCAACTTTATGGGTAGAATGGACATAAGATATGGTGGGAAGAGAAAAGTCAGTGATGATCTTGGAGACTTTTGCTTTCTGAGCCAAGTATAAGTATTTGTTGGGGGTGCAGGTGAGGTGGAGACTGACATGTTTAAGAAACAGAATGGACAGTAAAGCTTTGGTCTATCATGTGAAGCAGAAGACAGAACAAAGTGAGATCAGAGAGGCCAGAGGAAGCATCCCTAAGTACGTTATTCTAAGTGGAAAGGGAAACTATGGCAGGGTATATATATGTGTGTGTACATATATATATAATGTATATAATGTGTATATATATATATGTACACACATTATTTTTTATTGTGTATATATATATAATTCTTTATTATATATAATGTATATATATATACATATATATTCTTTTTCATTATGGTTTATTACATGATATTAAACATATAATTCCCTGTGCTATACAGTAGGGCCTTGTTGTTTATCCATCCTATATATAATAGTTAGCATCTGCTAACCCCAAACTCCCAATCCATCCCTCCCCCACCCCTCCTTGCCAACCACAAGTCCATTTTCTGTGTCTGTGAGCGTCTGTTTCTGCTTCATAGATAAGTTAATTGAAGTCATGTTTCAGATTCCACTTACAGTGATATCATAGAGTATTTATCTTTCTCTTTCTTACTTCCCTTAGTATGATAATTTCTAGGTCCATTCATGTTACTGCAACTGGTATTATTTCAATCTTTTTATGACTGAGTAATATTGCATTGTGTACATATTCTGTATCTTCTTTATCCATTCATCTGTCAGTGGACATTTAGATTATTTCCACAACTTTGCTCTTGTGAATAGTGCTGCTATAAACACAGGGATACATGTATCTTTTGAAATTACAGTTTTGTCCAAGTATATGCCCAGGAGAGGGGTTTATCAATCATATGACAAATCTATTTTTAGTTTTCTGAGGATATTCCATGCTGCCTCCCACAGTAACTGCACCAATTTACACTCCTTCCAACAACGTAGGAAGGTTCCCTTTTGTTCACACCCTTTCTAGCATTTGTTATTTGTAGATTTTTAACGATGAGAAAGGCCACATTCTAAAACATAACTATAACAAATACTTCAGTTCAGTTCAGTCGTTCAGTCATGTCCGACTCTTTGCGACCCCATGGACCACAGCACGCTAGGCCTCTCTGTCCATCACCAACTCCCAGAGTTTACTCAAACTCATGTCCACTGAGTCAGTGATGCCATCCAACCAACTCATTCTCTGACGTCCCGTTCTTCTCCCTCCCTCAATCTTTCCCAGCATCAGGGTCTTTTCAAATGAGTCAGTTCTTCACATCAGGTGGCCAAAGTATTGGAGTTTCAGCTTCAGCATCAGTCCTTCCAATGAACACTCAGGACTGATCTCCTTTAGGATGGACTGGTTGGATCTCCTTGCAGTCCAAGGGACTCTCAAGAGTCTTCTCCAACACCACAGTTCAAAAGCATCAATTCTTCGGAGTACTGGAGTTTCAGCTTTAGCATCATTCCTTCCAAAGAATATCCAGGACTTATCTTCTTTAGAATGGACTGGTTGGATCTCCTTGCAGTCCAAGGGACTCTCAAGAGTCTTCTCCAATACCACACTTCAAAAGCATCAATTTTTCAGAGCTCAGCTTTCTTTATAGTCCAACTCTCATATCCATACATCACTACTGGAAAAACCAAAGCTTTGACGAGACAGACCTTTGTTGGCAAAGTAATGTCTCTACTATTCAATATGTGGTCTAGGCTGGTCATAACTTTCCTGCCAAGGAGTAAGTGTCTTTTAATTTCATGACTGCAATCACCATCTGCAGTGATTTTGGAGCCCAAAAAAATAAAGTCTGACACTGTTTCTACTGTTTCCCCATCTATTTGCCATGAAGTGATGGAACCGGATGACATGATCTTCGTTTTCTGAATGTTGAGTTTAAGCCAACTTTTTCACTCTCCTCTTTCACTTTCATCAAGAGGCTCTTTAGTTCTTCTTCACTTTCTGCCATAAGGGTGGTGTTATCTGCATATCTGAGGTTATTGATATTTCTCCTAGCAATCTTGATTCCAGCTTGAGCTTCATCCACCCCAGCATTTCTCATTATGTACTCTGCATATAAATTAAATAATTAAGGTAACAATATACAGCCTTGCCATACTCCGTTTCCTATTTGGAACCAGTCTGTTGTCCCATGTCCAGTTCTAACTGTTGCTTCCTGACCTGCATACAGGTTTCTCAAGAGACAGGTCAGGTGGTCTGGTATTCCTATCACTTTCAGAATTTTCCACAGTTTGTTGTGATCCATACAGTCAAAGGCTTGGCATAGTCAATAAAGCAGAAATAGATGTTTTTCTGGCACTCTTTAATTGCATTAAAGATTTACTGAGCATGGCCCCGCCCATCAAAGCAAGACCCAGTTTCCCGCTCAGTCAGTCTCTCCCATCAGGAAGCTTCCATAAACCTCTTTTCCTTCTCCATCAGAGGGCAGACAGACAAAACCACAATCACAGAAAACTAACCAATCTAATCACATGGACCAGAGCCTTGTCTAACAAATACCTCAGTCATCTTTATTTCCTGCTAGACTAGAAACTGGGTGAACTGGCTTAATGGATGTTAGAAAGGTTTCCATTGATAATATTAGTAGCTCATAAACAGTAAAGTAGATACTATAAACGGTGTCTCATGGGTGTATGGAAGTAAAAATCACCCAAATGAGAGCAAGTAACAGGTATTATTCATAGCTTTATATAAGAAGGGATCCAGTCATCATCACTCACATGTGGCAGAGAATCAAAGGCCGACAGAGGAGAAAGAAACCTTCATAGGGGAGAAATGGGAATGCTTTGATTAGAGGCTGTTGGCATGGGGAACATGCAGGTAGACTAACCAGAAGCATGCTCAGTTCAGTTCACTCCAGTCACTCAGCCTTGTCCCACTCTTTGCAATCCCATGGACTGCAGCAAACCAGGCTTCTCTGTCCATCACCAACTCCTGGAGCTTACTCAAACTCATGTCCATTGAGTCCGTGATGTCATTCAACCATCTCATTCTCTGTCGTCCCCTTCTCCTCCCGCCTTCAATGTTTCCCAGCATCAGGGTCTTTTCCAAGGAGTCAGTTCTTCACATCAGATGGCCAAAATATTGAAGTTTCAGCTTCAGCATAAGTCCTTCCAGAAGCATGTATCTTATATAATTGGTTTATTTCAACAATAATTACGTTTTATAATGTCTATTTAAAAATGGTTTCCAAAATCCTTTTGGTGACTGACCATCTTAGACTTATGCTAAATAAACTAATAGCTATTCACTAAATGTCTAGATCATTTCTAAGTAAGATTAAATACTGAAACATTAATTGCTAAGCATAATTAAATTTCTTGTGCTTTAGCTTCTTATTTTATATGCTACAGAAAGGTAGATATTTGAGAAGCTATAAGGAAGCAAATCCTGGTAAAAACTATGGGATGGTATACTCGTAACTTTTGCCAGTCTGTTATAAAATGCTGGCATATGATATATAATTCATAATTATCTATTCCTTAGTTCTCTAGAAAAGTTAGTACTTAAAATTTATCATCAATGTGTATAAACTATTAGAAACAATAGGGCAAATGGAAACATTATGTTAAAAGTATGCAAAGTGTGTAGGATGGAACAGTTGTTCCAGAACAAGAAAGAGGAAAATGTAGGAACAGCCAGAATGCACATGAAATGTAGAAGTATTGCAGAAAAAAAATTCAATTTCTAGTGGTCAAATCTGGCTAAAAATTTACAAGTTTCTACAAAGGAACTTGCCTTTCATACTGTTTACCTTAAAAATAGCTGAGAAAAGAAGAGAAGTGAAAGGCAAAGGAGAAAAGGAAAGTATACTCATCTGAATGCAGAGTCCCAAAGAATAGCAAGGAGAGATAAGAAAGCCTTCCTCAATGATCAATACAAAGAAATAGAGGAAAAAAAATAGAATGGGAAAGACTAGAGATCTCTTCAAGAAAATTAGAGATACCAAGGGAACATTTCATGCAAAGATGGGCTCAATAAAGGACAGAAATGGTATGGACCTAACAGAAGCAAGAGATAGTAAGAACAGGTGGCAAGAAAACACAGAAGAATTATACAAAAATGTTCTCAATGATCCAGATAACCATGATGGTGTCATCACTCACCTAGAGCCAGATATCCTGGAATGCAAGGTCAAGTGGGCCTTAGGAAGCATCGCTATGAACAAAGCTAGTGGAGGTGATGGAATCCCAGGTGAGCTATTTCAAATCCTAAAAGATGATGCTATTAAAGTGTTGCACTCAATACACCAGCAAATTTGGAAAACTCAGCAGTGGCCACAGGACTGGAAATGGTCAGTTTTCATTCCAATACCAAAGAAAGGCAATGCCAAAGAATGTTCAAACTACCACACAACTGCACTCATCTCACACACTAGCAAAGTAATACTCAAAATTCTCCAAGCTAGACTTCAACAGTATGTGAACCAAGAACTTCCAGATGTTCAAGCTGGATTCAGAAAAGGTAGAAGAACCAGAGATCAAATTGCCAACATCTGTGGATCACAGAGAAAGCAAAAGAATTTCAGAAAAACATCTACTTCTTCTTCATTCTCTATGCTAAAGCCTTTGTGTGTGTGGATCACAACAAACTGTGGAAAATTCTTTAAGAGATGGGAATACCAGACCACCTCACCTGCCTCCCGAGAAATCTGTAGGTCAAGAAACAACATTTAGAACTGGACACAGAACAATGGACGTGTTCCAAATTGTGAAAGGAGTACATCAAGGATGTATATTGTCACCCTGCTTATTTAACTTCTATGCAGAGTACATCACGTGAAATTCTGGGTTGAATGAAGCACAAGCTGAATCAAGATTGCCGCCAGAAATATCAATAACCTCAGATACACAGATGACACCACCTTTATGGCAGAAAGTGAAGAGGAACTAAAGAGCCTCTTAATGAAAGTGAAAAGGTTGACTTACAACTTAACATTCGGAAAACTAAGATCATGTCATCTGGTCCCATCACTTCATGGCAAATAGATGGGGAAACAATGGAAACAGTAGCAGATTTTATTTTCTTGGGCTCAAAAATCACTGCAGATGGAAATTAAATTTCATGACTGCAGCCATGAAATTAAAAGACATTTCCTCCTTGGAAGAAAAGGTATGACAAACCTAGACAGCATATTAAAAAGCAGAGACATTACTTTATCAACAAAGGTCTGTCTAGTCAAAGCTATGGTTTTTCCAGTAATCATGTATGGATGTAAGAGCTTGGACCATAAAGAAAGCTGAGCACCAAAGAATTGATGCTTTTAAACCGTGGTGTTGGAGAAGACTCTTGAGAGTCCCTTGGACTGCAAGGAGATCCAACCAGTCCATCCTAAAGGAAATCAGTCCTGAATATCATTGGAAGGACTGATGCTGAAGCTGAAGCTCCAATGCTTTGGTAACTTGATGTGAAGAACTGACACACTGGAAAAGACTCTGATGCTGGGAAAGATTGAAGGCCAGAAGAGAAGGGGACGACAGAGGATGAGACAGTTGGATGGCATCACTGACTAAGTGGACGTGCGTTTGAGCAAGCTCCATGAGATGGTGAAGGACAGGGAAGCCTGGCATACTGCAGTCCATGGGGCAGCAAAGAGTTTAATACGACTGAGTGACTAAACAACAACAACTATATATGAACTAATCAACAGTAAACTGTTGAAAAACTAGTTTGGTTTCCTCTCTGATAAAATTACAAAAGTTTCTTAGGTTATTGGTTTGCTCTTTGTTGTTCAGTCACGAAGTCACGTCCGACTCTTTGCAGTCCCATGAACTGTCACACACCAGGCTTCCCTGTCTTTCACTCTGTCTCACAGTTTGCTCTTAAGAGGCTATAAAAGGTTTTCTTTACCTTCTGACTCATCCACCTAGGAAGTAAAGACTGTCTAGAATAATCTCTCTGCTTTATGTTGACTATATCATGTCCTTGATTATTTAAAAGAACCAAGTTTTATCACTTTTGATAAAGCTAAGAATTTTATTTTACAATTATGTTACCTCCTATATTTACTTTTGAAATCTTTTATTGTCATTTTAATTAAATAGGCAGCCAAGCATGGTTTCTGAATGACTCATGATTCAGTTTAACCAGGTGTTCAAACCTTCTAACAACATTTGATATTTTGCCTTTCCCAAAGCTAATCCTAAATTATATCTTTTACATCTAAAATTGTATGTGAGATTTCCCAGAGGGCCCCAGAAAAGGTCACAAAGGATCTTTTACCTTGCTAAAAAAAAAAAAAAAGATTAAAAAAAAAAAGACTAGGATTTTTTAATATGTTAAATTGCTTAGGAATCACTGTCAAATAAGAAAAGATACCTAATCTTCCCTAGGTTGTGTTTGTATAGGTAAATGGGTAAATATATATGTGTGTGTGTGTGTGTGTGTGTGTGTGTGTGTGTGTGTATTTCAAAAATTATATGAATTCCTAGAAATGTGTCAATGTCCCTGATGTCCATAATAAGTCCTGGTGCTGCTATGGCTGATCACAAACAACAGTACGGTTTTGTCAAATTGTAATTCCAAGATTTTCTTTAATGTATGTCTCAGAAACAGCAGAATATCCTTGTCAGTTGCGTTATTTTTGCAATTAATTCTCATAATATCTTTATACACAGCCATTTTAAGTCTCTTGTCATTCACAGAGAAACGATGCTTCCCTGAAAGCTCTTACAATCCTTTGTCCCATACCTGACCTTCAGGTACAGGACACAGTGCATCATCTTCAACCTAAAGGGACTGTCTCAGAGATGCAGGGAAGAACTCTGTTGGATTCTGATGACATTGCTCAAATAACACTGAGCGCACCATGCTACCAAACTGCGTCAGGATTTCCAGAACTCTGGTAGAGAAACTGCTGGGTTCATGAGATTGCTAACCCCAGATCAAGCAGGACAAGAATTAGTCCACAGGACTGTATGAACTGATAAAGGAAGATTATGCGTCTTGTTTGGAACATTATTGGTACTTTAATATCTTTCCTTGAGATAAAGAACCCCTTTCTGTTTTCTCCTAAGCTATAACTCATAAAAATTTATTAAATAATCTTTTACAAACAAAAATGAAACATTTATCTTTTCTCCCTGCCTGATTTCCCTAGAATTCAGAAATTTTTGAGTATTCTTATTTTCATAGCAATATAATTATCTGCTTATGTTCACCAAAAATCTGTCCTCCTTTTAACAGAACATAATTAGAAATATTAATTAAATAACCGAGGCTTTGACTATACTGTCACATTTGAGAATGATTTGCATAAAATCAGATATGACTAGATAATTTTAAGGAATTTTAAGATCAACTTTATGGAACCAATTCCAAAATCCTCTTGGGAAAACTAGCCTGGAACCCAGGTTATATGTTCCCAGCCTTAGAGATGAGTAAGAAAAGTCACTCCTGGCAAGCCAAGAAAATAGGAGATATTGGGGATCCCCAAAAGAGAGGAATTCATCCAAATCTATAAGTACTGCACATAAAATCTGGTGACAAGTTCAGCTTCCTGCGCTCAAGAGGCTTTTAAAGTTCCAATCTGAAATTCCCTATAAAAGCTTTCATCAAAGCAAAATTTAAAAGGCATATGTGGTTAATTGCCATTCTTGCTATACCTCTGTAAATAATCAGGTCAAACCTAATGAGGCCAGATTTCTTTTATGATGGAAAATACTGTTACTTTGATTATCACTGATCAGAAGTGAGGTGACTGTGGACAGAAATTTTTTGTTTCAGTAGAAAACTACATCACAGCCTTGCGCATTGTCAGATCCTGGTCCTATTCATTGTCTTCAAGCTATTTTCTTTTTACCTTTTTGTAAACTGCATGGTATTGATACCTATCTGTAAATTATACTAGATCCTGTCATCTTGCACAAATTGTCAGTTCCTGCTGCTGCTGCTGCTAAGTCGCCTCAGTCATGTCTGACTCTGTGCGACCCCAGAGACGGCAGCCCACCAGGCTCCTCTGTCCCTGGGATTCTCCAGGCAAGAACACTGGAGTGGGTTGCCATTTCCTTCTCCAATGCATGAAAGTGAAAAGTGAAAGTGAAGTCGCTCAGTCGTGTCCGACTCCTCCTGACCCCATGGACTGCAGCCTAACCAGGCTCCTCCGTCCATGGGATTTTCCAGGCAAGAGTACTGGAGTGGGGTGCCCTTGCCTTCTCCAGTTCCTACCAAATTTTAAATTTTTGCAGTTTCCTTCAGCATCTAACTTCAACCCTCCAAACTTACATTTTTAATTCTTCTCCCACCCTTCTGACTTGGAGTCACTGAAAACTAAAACTTGACACTGCCACCGCCACCCCCAAATCCTTCCTGGACCCTAGATTGCCTTGTAGCTCGCCTCTCCCCCAGGCTATGAAGAAGCCCTGTGACCTGAAGCTGGGTCTCTTTGTACAAACTTTGAGGTCTCATCATTCAGCAGATCATGCATGGATAACCTTCATGCCTGAAGCTGCTGCTTTGTGGGCTCTTAGGAAATTCAGTGCAACTCCCACATCTTCCATGCTCTGCTCTGGAAAATAATCATGAATATGAACAATCTCACCAAAACATCTCTAATGTCTAAAGTGAAAGTGTTAGTCACTCATTCATATCTGACTCTTTGCAACCGCGTGGACTGTAATCCATCAGGTACCTCTGTCCATGGGATTCCCCAGGCAAGAATACTGGAATGGGTTGCTTACACCATCCAGCAAATATTCTCTACTGCCAAGACTCAGCAGATGTTTCAACTAGTCCTTCAATCACAGAAATTCGCTGAGCAAACTACATGGGACTCATTTTTTTAAGCTTTTTGATGGATGCCTGGCTTCTCTGGAACAAAAGGGAGGACTGGCCAAGGCCCAGCGCCTCAGCATTTCCCTCAGCCTGACTAAATTTCAGACATGCTCCTTCCTGCTTCCAGACGCCTGACCTATTTCTTAGAGCATTTACCTCAAAAAATTTGTAATTGTAAATGTAAATTTTTTCAAAAGCTTCTTGCTAGTCTTACAACCCAGGAATATCCTTCTCAGAGACCTGAGAGCCATCCTTCTGAAATGCAATCACTGAGGTAGATAAAGACCCTGTCTCCCAGTTTCCATGGGAGGATAGGAGCCTAACTCTGGAGGGCATCTTACTCCAGGTTGTGAAATTATCTCCTGCCATAAACATACAAAAAAGTTTATTTTTCCTTTGAATAAAGCCAATTAGCAAACAAAGATGACCTAAGATCCTCCTAACTCAGCTCTTTGTTACAGCAGAGTTGAGCTCAGATACAATTGTTGTCTCCTACAACTGCAGTCACAATCTTGAATAAAATCTTCCTCACCGTTTAGCATTATCCCACCGAATTTTTTGCTTTGACAGTGGCTATCATGATTTATCACTGGAGAAGGAAATGGAAACCCACTCCAGTGTTCTTGCCTGGAGAATCCCAGGGACGGAGGAGCCTGGTGGGCTGCCGTCTATGGGGTCGCACAGAGGCGGACACGACTGAAGCGACTTAGCAGCAGCATCATGATTTATAAAAAAAAAAAAAAAAGAAGAAGAACCAAATAGTTAAGACGGAGCAAATAGACTAAGCTCATTTACAGCAATCTGAACAACCTTGGACCAAGTATCCTCTTTAAGTAGTCTGCTCACACTTTCAATCATGGATATTATCATAGGATTTTTGTACAGATTAAAGTCACTAACATTTACAAAACCTAGCACACTGCCCAAAGAACCTGACCATCTAAAGCACTGTTAATGCCTCTTCCTAACTCATCTCCTTAGTCACTTAACACACTTCAAGATGACTTATTGGTTTTATATGTTCTATGTCAGAAACTGATACTCCTTTTAAGAGACTGCATGTGATCTGCAGGTATTTCTTTTCTTTTAATGGATAAACGTCAGATATAAACTCCCTGGAGAGATCATGGCTCCCGTTGCTTAAGGCAGGCTCGCCTAGAGGTACCATTTTGGTAGGCTGTGTGTGTGTGTGTTTCGTCACTCAGGCGTGTCTGACTCCTCTCAACTCTAGGACCAGTAGTAGCCTGTCAGGCTTCTTTGTCTGTGGAATTCTCCAGGCAAGAATACTGGAGTGGGTTCCCATTCCCTTCTCCAAGGGGATCTTCCCAACCCAGGGATTGAACCTGGGTCTCCTGCACTGCAGGCAGCTTCTTTACCACCTGAACCGCCAGGGAAGCCCTTGGTAGTCCATAGGTATACAAAAATCTGGAGCAGCTGAAAACACTGTAAACTGGAAATGTGGAGAGAACAGAACAGAAGTGAATAGAAGACCTAAAATTGGGAAGCAGATATTTACACACTTCTACAACTCTACAAAAGCCTTTCCCTAGCTTAGACGCTCTCTCAGGACCCAGTTGGAGAAGGCAATGGCACCCCCCTCCAGTACTCTTGCCTGGAAAATCCCATGGATGGAGGAGCCTGGTGGGCTGCAGTCCATGGGGTCGCTGAGAGTCAGACACGACTGAGTGACTTCACTTTCACTTTTTCACTTTCATGCATTGGAGAAGGAAATGGCAACCCACACCAGTGTTCTTGCCTGGAGAATCCCAGGGGCAGGAGAGCCTGGTGGGCTGATGTCTATGGGGTCACACAGAGTCGGACACGACTGAAGTGACTTAGCAGCAGCAGCAGCAGCAGCAGGACCCAGTTCTGCTTCAGGCAGTTGAGGCTGACCTCTCTCTCCACAGCAGTATCTGGAGGCATTCTCCCTGGAAGCTGCTCTGACCTCATTCTCTTTTAAGCCGAATTAAAAGAGATGTATTGTTTTAGACTAATAACCTACAACCCTATTTTATAAAACATTTTCAATAAATGCAATCTTTTGGGGACAAGTATAATTTTCTAAAATTAACTCTCACCCTTTATTAGTACTTGTTGTCTCAAATTGGGAAATGGGAACATTAAGTGCCCTTTTCATGGGTTTCATTCATCTGTTAAGTATCTAGAGGCCAGCACTTCAATCAATACCTGCAATCTTTTGGAATTAAATTGCCTCTGTTAAGAAGCTAGAGAAAATGTCTTCAGATGATGAAATACTTTGCGTTTATCTCCATTTCCTTTGTTCAGTTGTTTTGGAACAAATACACATTTTTGCCTAATTTCAATATCACCTGTGAATGTTTGTAATCATCCTCAGGCAGCATTATGCACAGGAGTAGGAGTGGGGAGCATTTCCCACTTCTAAAAATAGTACTACACTTCTGAAAGCTGCTTTTTTTTTTTTTCAATTATTTTGGTAAATTGAATCATATTTAATATGATTAAGTGTGGAACAGACACAGACTGTTTAAATAACACCTGTAAGGATTGATTGGATTAAGGAAATGATTTGTCTCCTCAAAACTCAGATCATTGTTTACCCAGGAAAAAAGGGCACACTCTCAATGGAGGATGGCTACGAAACTATTCCCATCTCTCACACAACCAGGTTGGAAGTGTTGACCTGAAACAAACAGACCACCAAATATTTCTCCAGCAAACAAATATTTGGTGGTCTGTTTGTTTCAGGTCAACACTTGGAATCAACATTTGGAATCAGCAGAGAACTGCAATTTGGGGTCTGCAACCATGACAGCCATGTGTAGGTCCCCTCATCACAAGGGAAGAGAATTCTTTTCCAGAGGGGAAAGGAGGCTGGGAGGGCTTAGTAAACAAAGAGTTCTCAGCTTCTCATTGGCAGAGCCCTTACCAGGAAAAAAAAGAGGAGTCTGTTTTTTCTCTTGTGCTCTGCTACAGTCAGAGGGTGTAAGAGCTCCCCCTTCTGATTTTTTATTTAATTGGGGTTTCTGTTTGTTAATTTTTAACATGTGTTTGATTTTCCCCACTCAGTGAAACAGAATGCTGTTTGTATTGATTGGAGCACATGGTATTATTTGTGTAGGAAGGAAAAAGACAAATGATTGTTAATGAAGTACAACTTTGGGCACTGTCATAGGACAACCAGTTATCACAGTTTTCCTGGATTGTCCCAATTTTAGCACTGAAAATCACGCATCCCAGACACACTCTGTGCTGTGTGGTTGGTCGCTCAGTTGTATCTAACTCTTTGTGACCCCATGGACTGTAGTCCACCAGGTTCCTCTGTCCTGGGGATTCTCCAGGCAAGAATACTGGAGTGGGTTGCCATGCCCTCCTCCAGGGAATCTTCCCAACCCAGGGATCAAACCCAGGTCTCCTGCATTGCAGGCGACTTTTTTTTTTAACCATCTGAGCCACCAAAGCAAGTCTGAGTTGGTCACTGTCAGGGATGAAGAAATTGTTCTCTACCCTCTAGGTTCTTCTGGCAGGTTGGAGAATTAAATTAGCATGAGACAGATTAACAGGAGAAAAACAACAAATTCAATAGCATGGATGCACACAAGAGACCCAGGAAAACTGAGTAACTTGGCAAAACAGCTGAAGCTCTCACCTTAAATGCCATCTACCATTAAAGACAGAGAGGATACTGGGTAGGGGGAGTGGTTTGGGACTTCAAAGGTGAAGAAGGCAATTTATTTCAAGACGGAAAAGCAAATACTTGGTAAGTAAATGTTTACTGGGTCATGCAGAGGCAATGGACACAGAACTGACTCTGATCCCTAGGCCCTGCCAAGTCTCCCTGACCCTACCTAGACCATATACTTTGTTATCTCTGGTGATAGCTCTAGTCCCAGAGCAAGCCCTTTCCCTAAATTCTTTTAGGCAGTAAAGAGGGAAGTAACAAGAAAAACTTCCTGATGCCTCTGTTTCTTAAAAAATAATCAGCCTAAATCAATCCTCAAGACAAATAAACACATTTGTGGGTAGGAAATTTTGTTCTTCTGTATCATCCTACCACTGGACCGTCTTCCATCCTTTCTAAGTATTTCATCTTTATGGAGAACTTTACAGTGGCTTTTGATCATTTAAATACCCGGCCAATAGTTTACTCAATTATTTCTTATTATAAGAAACTATTTAAGGTTAACTATATTAGCCATGAAATTTTAAAGGTTAACTATATCAACCATTAACTTCTTAAGGTTAACTATATTAACCATTAACTGTGGGAACACAGCTTGGGGCTCCCCTGGTAGCTCAGTTGGTAAAGAATCTGCCTGCAATGCAGGACACCCCGATTCAATTCCTGGCTTGGGAAGATGCCCTGGAGAAGGGATAGGCTATCCATTCGAGTATTCTTGGGCTTCTGTGGTGGCTCAGCTGGTAAAGAATCTGCCTGCAATGCGGGAGACCTGGGTTCGATCGCTGGGTTGGGAAGATCCCCTGGAGAAGGGAACGGCTACCCACTCCAGTATTCTGGCCTGGAGAATTCCATGGACAGAGGAGCCTGGCAGGCTACAGTCCTTGGGGTCACAAAGAGTCAAATATGACTGAGTGACTTTAAAGAAAAAAAATGGGCACATAGCTTAGTGATTTCAACAGCGTCCCCCTAGGCAACAGTGAACGTACCAGTTATTTTAATAGAGAGAACTTAATATAAAGAACTGTTGGGGTTCCCTGGAGGTCCAGTGGTTAAGAATCTGTCTTGCAATGCAGAGGACACCAGTTCGGTCCCTGACTGGGAAGATCCCCCATGCTGCAGAACAACTAAGCCAAGGCATCGAAACTACTGCTCCCACACTCTAGAGACTTCAGCCACGACTCTGAAAGCCTGAGTTCCCAGAGCCTGTGCACTGCAACAGCAGAAGCCACCCCACCAAGAGGCCAGCGAACCACCACCAGAGAGTAGCCCCCACTCGCCACAACGAGAGAAAAGCCCCTGCACAGCAGTGAAGACCCAGCACAACCCAAAACAGTAAATTAATAAATGATTGTAAGTGGTTAACATTTATTAGAAATATTTTTAAATAAATAAAAAGAACTGTTAACAGTGAGAGATTGGATACACAAACAGGCAATGGTTAGACCATATGTGACAACGGAACTCCGACCCCACAACTACTACAGCGATCAACCCAAGTTTGGTCAGGAGTTAGTTGGTGACAACCAGCTTCCATATTTTTGCCCCCGCTTCCAACTCACAAGCAATCAGAGAAAGCCAAATATGCCCTTGAAATCAGCCACACAAGAAGGCCCACTTCTAACGAGCCCACCTCCAGCTTTTTCATACAGAAACCTCCCATCAGGGCATGCCCAAAGCCCTTCCTTTGTTTTCTCACTATCCAGCTTCCCCACTCACATTCCCGCCTTCAGGACTCTGCCAAATGCAGGTGACGGTGGATGACCTTGAGTAAACAGAGTAAACAGCCTGTATTTGTTCTCATCCAGGTGATCTTTGCTTATTTCTACACCAGGTTTTGCTTACCCAAAAAGGCACAAAGGGAGCACTTTAGTTATCACAGGAAGCAGCTGCTAGTACTCAGTCTGGGGTAATGAAGGGAAGAGATTCAAATTATTAATAGGTAGAAACTTGGAGAGAGGGCCTTTCCCACAGACCCAGGCTGATAACGTACCATGAACTCAACCCTCCACACCATAGGTTGAAAGATGAGCTACATACACAGACATGATAAAATATTTACATTCTAGTAATGGAATTGATGTCAATTAATTCTCAGGGCCTATTCTGTCCTAGGTCGGGTAATATCTAATGCTACTCAAAATATGGTTTAAGAACCCCTGGGACCCTCAAGACCTATCAAGGACTCTATAAAGTCAAAACTATTTTTAGAATAATGCTAAGAAGTAATATGTCTGTCTTCATTATGCTGGCATTTGTATTGGTGATGTAAGAATAACCAAGGGAAAAACTGATGGCACCTTGGTATGAATCAAGGCACCAAAATTAAAATGTATCATACTAATTGTACTCTTCATAGCAATGCACTTGTAAGAAAAAATTAAAGACTTTAATGGACATGAACTTGGGCAAACTCCAGGAGATGGTGAGGAACGGGGAGCTTGGCGAGCTGCAGTCCACAGGACTGCAAAGAGTTGGATATGACTGAGCAACTGAACAGCAAAGACTTTAATTTTGAAAATTAAAAGACAAAAAAAAATTAAAAACTAAAAGCCAGCTTCATTTAAGATTGTTTTTAATGAAGCAGTAGGAATTAATTTTGCTAAGTTTTACCCCTGAGTGCCCGTTTTTTAATATAGTATATGATTAAATGAAAAGTGCACACAGAGTTCATCTGCTACATACTGAAGTGCATGCTATGGTTGTCTCGAGGAAAGGGACTCGTCTCATCATTTGAGCCGCAAGCTGCACTTGCCACTTCTTTCATGGGATACCATTTGTACTTGAATGAGCAGCTAAAGCACAAAATGATGTTTTTCAGACTTGAGTATTTGGCAGACACTTTCTTGAAAATGAACATAGTAAACCTGTCACCTCAAGAAAAACAGCTAACAGTATTTGTGGCCACTGATAAAATTTGAACTTTCAAGTGAAAATTAGAATGTTGAAGACTTGTATTTACCACCACAAGCTTGACAGTTTTCCAATACTTAAAGACATTGTTGATCCAATGGATAGTGAGCTTAACAAATGTGATCTTTTTTTTTTAATATCCTATGACAAAATATGTCAACATTTGGATGACCTGCACAACTCAGTAAACCAATATTTTCCAACTGACCCATGCACAATGCATTAAACCGTACTTAAATGAAGGATCCATTCAAAGCACAAGCCAGATCAATGGATTTGAATATTACAAAGTATGAATGTTTTTTGATACAGTTTAAGATTCCAGAATGCACCTAACCTTCTTATAAACCATCATTTGTTGAGTTTGCGTAGAATATCTATAATAGAGCATATCCATGATTACCTAAAAAGGCTATAAGAGCAATTTTCTCTTTTCTAGCAACATATCTATATGAAGCCACATTCTTTTCATGTATGTCAACCAAAACAATATATTTCAAAAGATCAAATGCAGAGGAATATACAAGAATCCAGCTTTCTTCAAGACATTAAAGAGATTGACAAAATACAAAATAATGCCACTCACTAAAGTTCTGGCTTGGGGCTGGTGCACTGGGACGACCCAGAGGGATGGTACAGGGAGGGAGGAAGAAGGAGGGTTCAGGATGGGGAACACATGTATACCTGTGGTGGATTCATGTTGATATATGGCAAAACCAATACAATATTGTAAAGTTAAAAAATAAAATAAAATTTTAAAAAATAAAAAAGTACATGGTTATTTTAATTTCATTTATGTTAACATGTCATGGGTTTATTATTGCTTTATGTAAATAAATTAACAAATAAGTGCTTTAAAAAATACTTCTCAGTTTTAAGAGTAAGTATAAACAGAACTCATGTAAATAAGTTTTTTGAGATCCTCAATAATTTTTAAGAATGAAAGGAGCTTTGAGTCAAAACTGTTTGAGAACTGCTGCTTAGATATATCCCCTCAGTTTATCTTCAATCATTCTTTGAGATTATTATTGGATTTTCAGATGAACTGCCTGAGATTCAGAGAGAATAAGTAAGTTGCTTAAGGTCATTTAGCCAGTTGGTGGGTGCCAGAGTTTCTATAATTAGCTACTGGATGTGTACACAATTGACTAAAATAGTACAAAATATCCAGGTAAGGAAAATCAGGGAAAAAAGAGCAGGTTAGTAGGCATCTGATAGTAGTTGATCAAGAGGTAAAATTGTAGGAAACTGAGGTTTATAGAGCATATATTTTTGTGACTAATATCAGAAATTTTTGCATTCTCTTAAATTCTACTGGGGAATCTTGTTATCATTCAGAGGGACAATCCAACATCACGCTAGCTTTTGGGAGGGTCATAGGGCATTTGGCTGGGATGTGTGTGCCCGGTACTGGTTATATATTTGGAGCTTCCAAATGCTATAGCAGATGGCTGAACAGATTTGTCATCAAATGACTTCAATCGTTGGGATGATAAGCACAACATTTGGCCTTCAGTAAATGCCTAGAAAGAGAAGGCACGACAGCAGGGCCTTGCCGCGCATTAGAGTACCTGTGGTCTAGGTGGTTCACGTAAATTACATCTTATTTCATCCTCACAACAGCCCCTAAGAGGTAAGAGGCTCTCTCATGTTTAAAATAGGAGCAACGAGAGACTTCTATGGTGGTGCAGTGGTTAAGAATCTGCCTTCCAAAACAGAGGATGCATGTTTGATCCCTGGTCAGGGAACTAAGATCCCACACACTGCAGGGCAACGAAGCCTACATGCCACAACTAGAGAAGCCCACGTGCTTCAGCTGGAGAAAACTGCACACCTAATGAAGAGCCCACACACTGCAGTGAAGAAGACCCAGCACAGCTAAATAAAACAGGACACATGGTAGGACTTAAAAAGTATTGTGAAATGCTCTCAGGGGGGAAACTAGTAAGAGCAAAGAGGACCCCCCTTGGAAGTTTGGGTCCTACGTGTAAGCCAAAAGCTGAGAATGAGGGGCAAAAGCTCAGTTATCAGAACCGGAATAATCAAGACCTGATTACCCACATGGCCGCCTCCATTTTAAATCACAAAGGCTTGATTTAAGTGATAACCTGAAGTGTGCAGCCAGATATCTCTAGTTATGGGAAGTGAAAGGGCAGTAGAGATCAAGACCCAAGCGAGACTTGACAATGAGAGTCATTATCTAAAGTTATCACCTTTGAAGATTATTAGCATTCTACTGTGCTCACCTCCCTACTCTCACTTGAGATGAATTTTTAATGTACTAAATTTGAATAATATATAAGTCTAGATTTCTTTATTTTCCTGACAACTAGCTAAGTAAAGATTGTAAGGAGGGCTAAAATTCTACTATATTTGAACGTGTGTTGTCTAAAAGATTTTCACAACATTGAGGAGTCACATCATGATGATGTGTCTCCTAATTATGTTTACAAGGCATAACATGGCTACATTAAAAATAATTTGTGCTTCCCTTCGAAGATGTGTGGGGAAGACAGAGATGGATGTGTTTCCATGAATGCAAGCCCATCAAGTCATTTTTTCTCTATGCCCAGGCAGGAGGAGAGATCTTTACCTGATTTTAAACTTGTAGTGCTGCTCAAAGAAACTACCTTCTTCAGGTTGCTCCTTATGTCATCACTACCTGCTGCACGGTCCCACAAGAAGGCTGGATGATCCAGCAGATCACCACCTGCCTTGTGGCCTAAAACAATGTCCAGAATTCACTCCTTTGAGACCACAACTTGCCAAGATATTACTCTTAATTAGAAGATGAACCAGAAAAGTATGTTGGATTAGAAGTACTAAGATCCAGTTGTGACCACTTGTGCATTTTAAGAGCCTTAGAAAAAATTTTATAAGTGATACCAGACCACCTGACCTGCCTCTTGAGAACCTATACACAGGTCAGGAAGCAACAGTTAGAACTGGACATGGAACAACAGACTGGTTCCAAATAGAAAAAGGAGTACGTCAGGCTGTATATTGTCACCCTGCTTATTTAACTTATATGCAGAGTACATCATGAGAAACGCTGGGCTGGAAGAAGCACAAGCTGGAATCAAGATTGCCGGGAGAAATATCAATAACCTCAGATATGCAGATGACACCACCTTTATGGCAGAAATTGAAGAGGAAATAAAGAGCCTCTTGATGAAAGTGAAAGAGGAGAGTGAAAAAGTTGGCTTAAAGCTCAACATTCATAAAACTAAGATCATGGCATCCGGTCCCATCACTTCATGGCAAACAGTGGAAACAGTGGCTGACTTTATTTTTCTGGACTCCAAAATCACTGCAGATGGTGATTGCAGCCATGAAATTAAAAGACGCTTACTCCTTGGAAGGAAAGTTATGACCAACCTAGATAGCATATTCAAAAGCAGAGACATTACTTTGTCAACAAAGGTCCATCTAGTCAAGGCTATGGTTTTTCCAGTGGTCATGTATGGATGTGAGAGTTGGACTATAAAAAAAGCTGAGCGCCAAAGAATTGATGCTTTTGAACTGTGATGTTGGAGAAGATTCTTGAGAGTCCCTTGGACTGCAAGGAGATCCAACCAGTCCATCCTAAAGGAGATCAGTCCTGGGTATTCATTGGAAGGACTGACATTGAAGCTGAAACTCCAATACTATGGCCACCTGATGGGAAGAACTGACTCATTTGAAAAGACCCTGATGCTGGGAAAGATTGAGGGCAGGAGGAAAAGGGGATAACAGAGGATGAGATGGCTATATGGCATCACTGACTCAATGGATATGGGTTTGAGTTGGTGATGGACAGGGAGGCCTGGCGTGCTGCGGTTCATGAGGTCGCAAAGAGTCAGACATGACTGAGCGACTTAACTGAACTGAATAACAACTAGGATTAACTTGATAATCAGGATGAGATGAGCTAACCAAGGGTGGAGTAAGGCAGTGGAGCTTAAATTGTGATGACAGAATTGAGAAGATTCACATCACCATCAGCTTTCCTATCTTACTCTCTTGCAATATTTATGCCAAGGATGCCTCTACAATTTCCCTGCTTTGAGCTGTGTCTCCTGTCCTCTAAGGTCTAATGTTTATATTTATTCCTACTTATTTTAAGGTCCTGGTCAATGATTTTCCCCACTCTCATATTTCCCCTTATATCATTTGTTCTTATTAATACATTTTTTTTTAAATAACTGGCTACTTCATCAAAGTTTCTTGAGTTTTTAAAAAGATCTAATGTGAGAGCTGTCTTCCTCATGACAATGATCGTAAGTGAATCCTTCTTTCTTCCTTAGAAGTAAGGAACTAAAGCAGCTGAGTTTGTTTTTAAGAGGTCCTTCATCCTTGTTGGTATAAAGGATATCTGGATTCATGTCTTACCTCCTTTGTTAAAGGGAACCCCCTCCTTTCTGGCTTCCTGTTCTCATATTGAGGGACTCCTGTTACTGGAACACTCTTAGGAAAGTGACAAGATGATTGATAAATTTGGGATAAAACCTAAGAAATGCCAGCCAGACTTTAGGAAGCACATGCTGTGGTCTGCTCAGAAGCTGGCTGCTTCACTCCTCAAGAATTGCCTATACTTTCTAAGGTTGTCTTGATAAACCTATCTACTTCTGGGATGCGGCATTAAAAAGATCACGGTTCTCATACAACTAAGTCGTATTTTCCAAACACCTATTAGTAATGAGTTGGTGTTTTGGTCTCTAATTCCTTTGTCTAATTCCTCTGTCTTTAATTGAATGGGCAAAGGAACTGTTAGATACTGTCCTTCTAATGTCCTAGTTCAAGGACCAGAAAAAAGACGAAGACTGGAACTTGGGTGGTAAAATAATAACTGGAGACTGAGGTATCTGGTATGGCCCAAGCAAAGACTGCTTCTGGACATTTGGTTTCAGCAGTCCACATTGTGCCATGTAACTTGGAAGGTTTTTTGTTTGTTTACTTTGTTTTGCTCATTGTTTTTATCTGTTTGTAAATGGATAACCTTAAAATTTGAGCTTTAGCAAGTGATTCCCATGGGGCACTTGAACCTTGTCAGGTCATCAAAGTTTATGACAGCTCCAAACACAGGTAAATGGGCTCTTTCATAAAGGCTGAGCTGTAGGCACCGCAACATTTCCAAAGATCTGCCCTGTGGTCCTCACAGGGGACTGCTGACGTCTGACCCTGAATTCCGTATCTGTGGCTTGTCTTCATGTTGAGTGCAATGTTGTAGTAGGGTGAGCTTTCCTAAAGCATCAGTGGATAGGCAAAATTATTTTAGTTTACCACTTTTGCAGACAGATCTATTCTGCAATGGAGTTCTACAGAACCACAGTTAGGGTCTAGCTATTAATGTTAGTATCATGTCCGGTTGATCTACAGTCCTTCAGGAATCAGAAGACTATGAAAAAAATAATCTTAAATTCATGAAATTCGCCCATAGGTCTAAGAACCACCCCAACATTTGGGCTGAAACTGGCTTTAAATTTTAGATCCAAATCAGGCTTTACCCAAAGAAGAGATTCCTGGGTCAGGAAGATTCCATGTAGAAGGGATAGGCTACCTACTCCAGTATTCCTGGGCATCCCTGGTGGCTCAGCTAGCTGGTAAAGAATCTGCCTGCAATGTGGAATACCTGGCTTCTATCCCTGGGTTGGAAAGATCCCCTGGAAAAGGGAATGGCTACCCACTCCAATATTCTGGCTTGGAGAATTACATGGACTGTACAGTCCATGGGGTCGCAAAGAGTCAGACATGACTGAACGACTTTCAGTTTCAAAGGAGAGAATATTTTGTTAGCTACCAAATAAAGAAACATGTGAACTTCCAGATGTTCAAGCTGGATTTAGAAAAGGCAGAGGAACCAGAGATCAAATTGCCAACATCTATTGAATCATGGAAAAAGCAAGAGTTCCAGAAAAACATCTATTTCTGCTTTATTGACTTTGCCAAAGCTTTTGACTGTGTGGATCACAACAAACTGTGGAAAATTCTTCAAGAGATGAGAATACCAGACCACCTGACCTGCCTCTTGAGAAATCTGTACGTAGGCCAACAAACAACAGTTAGAACTGGACATGAAACAACAGACTGGTTCCAAATTGGGAAAGGAGGACATCAAGGCTGTATATTGTCACCCTGCTTATTTAACTTATATGCTGAGTACATCATGAGAAATGCTGGGCTGCAGGAAGCACAAGCTGGAATCAAGATTGTTGGGAGAAATATCAATAACCTCAGATATGCAGATGACACCACCCTTATGGCAGAAAGCAAAGAACTAAAGGGCTTCTTGATGAACGTGAAAGAGGAGAGTTAAAAAGTTGGCTTAAAGCTCAATATTCAGAAAACTAAGATCATGGCATCTGGTCCCATCACTTCATGGCAAATAGATGGGGAAACAGTGGAAATAGTAACAGACTATTTTGGGGGGCTCCAAAATCACTGCAGATGGTGACTGCAGCCATGAAATTAAAAGACACTTACGAGGGGAAGGCGCCAAGATGGCGGAGGAGTAGGACGGGGAAAACACTTTCTCCCCCACAAATTCATTAAAAGAGCATTTAAACGTTGAGTAAATTCCACAAAACAACTT
>NW_011494695.1:1089439-1089640 GCF_000754665.1 Bison bison bison | reverse complement strand
GGAGATCCAACCAGTCCATCCTAAAGGAAACTGGTCCTGAATATTCATTGGAAGGACTGATGCTAAAGCTGAAATTCCAATACTTTGGCCACCTGCTGCTAAGAAGTGACTCATTTGAAAAGACCCTGATGCTGGGAAAGATTGAAGGCAGGAGGAGAAGGGGATGACAGAGGATGAGATGGTTGGATGGCATCACCAACT
>NW_011494695.1:1079643-1088959 GCF_000754665.1 Bison bison bison | reverse complement strand
AAAGACCCTGATGCTGGGAAAGATTGAAGGCAGGAGGAGAAGGGGATGACAGAGGATGAGATGGTTGGATGGCATCACCAACTCGATGGACATGAGTTTAAGTAAGCTCCAGGAGTTGGTGATGGACAGGGAAGCCTGACGTGCTGCAGTCCATGGGGTCGCAAGAGTTGGACATGACCGAGCAACTGAACTATGATGAAGAAAATATGGCAACTTCTTGCATTGCTTCAGTCCTCCTATTAGAATAGGAATGGTTGAAGAATGAAAATCAAATAATGAAAATCAAATAAAGAAAAGCACACACGTTAAGCAGAAATGACAGAGAGATGTCTTAGGGGGTGACTGAGATATTAGCAGACAGACTAAACAGATATGAAAGAAGTCAGACATAAAAGTTAAAACAGATGATCATAGAGTGCAAGCGTCATCAATACTTCAGGCACTTAGTGGTGGGTCTTGTGATCCAAAATTCAAGATCATTAGTAACGGCATGCCTGCTGTAGAGTGTGGCCTCAATAGTGATGAGATGTGTCGTCTACAACTCTGGCTCAGTAGTGGAAAGATGCATGGCAAATTTTGTTCCTCTACAGCACCAACGACTCCTCCATTTTACTCTGCTTGAACACCTTCACTGTGCGAAACCCCCCACCCCCAATGAAACAGAAACTTTGTTCTATGGATATATGCCCAAATTATCTCTTTTTATTATATGTACTCTATATGCACTCTATTTATTTTGAGGCCTGAGTACTTTTTTCCTTTCTTCACATTCATTGGATCGACCTGAATTTCAAAAGATGTTTAAAGAAAAAACTGCCCCACTCTATTTCTTATATATGCAAATTATTTTCCCTTTGACTTTCTAAAATTGTGACTTAATTCATGTTTCAGTCACAAAAGCCTTGTTACTCTGCCTTAGCTTAGGCTCAGAGTCATCAACCTCAAACTGCTAAGTCCTTTGGTATTCAGCACACAGACTACTTCATTTAATGACAAGTTTTACTTCTGAATTTTAATAGGGCCTACCTAACTTTTAATTGCTTTGAAAAACATGATTTTTTTTTAAATCTACACATATTTGGCACAATTACAAATATTTCAAAAAGAAAAATCTCATGTGCAGACCCAGGAAAGACTTATCAGTTAAAGTAAATAGAAAAGAACAGTTGCAGGATTAAATTTGCTTTATTTCACATCCAGTTGGGGCAATTAAAATGTTAAACTATAGTTAACATTAAATGCAAAGGGCATGTTAACTTGTCTCTTAAATTATTAATTGCCTAAAATCATTTAATTACCAGTTCTCTAATTTCTATTTCTATAGAAACATACTTCCTGGCTTTGGTCACTGAATTGTGGAGCTGGAGGCTTTTGGAGGCTTCCCTGGTGGTCCAGTGGTTAAGAATCCACCTTGCAATGCAGGGGATGCCAGTTCAGTCCCTGGTCCAGGAAGATCCCACATGCCGCGGGGCAACTGAGCCTGTGCACCACAACTATTGAAGCCCGAGTGCCCTAGACCCTGTGCCTCGTAACAAGAGGAGCCGCCACAGTGAGAAGCCTGCGCACCGCACCTAGTGAGTAGCCCCCACTCACAGCAACTAGAGAAAGCCCACGCTCAGCAGCAAAGAACCGGCACAGCCAAACACAAATATTTTTTAATTAAATATTTTTCCCTATTGATACGGATTAGATTCTTCAAATGGCTTCATTCTACTATGATCAAAGTTCATACAGCTCTAGGCAGATAATCCTTGCCTTTTACCTGCTGTCATATAGCACCTTGTACCAAAAATAAGAGGTCAAGAGAAAGACCTCTTTTCTCTGAGAACTAAAAGAACTTCAGGGGAGTACTCTGCCTCTCAGATGTTACCACTTCTATTTTTCTTTCACTTGCATATCTATTTATGTTGGGAAAGACTTGTCAACAAGACTAACAAAGGTGAGGGGATGACAGGGTAAATATAGAAACACTGCATTTAAAAGGTAATCTCTTCTCAGATTGCATTGATGATTACTATAGATGGTGAGGGCAGGTGAGGGAATTGTATGAAGGTGGTCAGAGGTACCAACTCCGAGTTGTAAGATGTATAGTTACTAGGGATATAATATACAACATGATAAATACAATTATGATTAACATTGCTGTGTGTTATATATGAAAAGTGTTGAGAGTAATCCTAAGAGTTTTCATCACAAGGAAAAAATTTTTCTCTATTTCTTTAATTTTGTATCTATACGAGAGGATGGCTGTTCACTAAGCTTATCGTGATACCATCTCACAATGCATGTAGGTCACATCATTAAGCTGTATACCTTAAACTTATAAAGTGCTGAGTGTCAATTATATCTCAAATAAAGCTAGAAGAAAAAGTAAAAAATAATCTCGCCTTTCCGCATACTTGGGTTGCATGAATTCACACAGAAAACTTTTATTTCTCTTTGGGCACTATAGTATACTATACTTCAAAAATGAGCCTCCCGTGGCAGAGTCACTCCTATGTGTGGGGAAGCACAGACTATGAGTTGTGATTAAACTCCATGTTCACCTGAAAGTTGTTCTGTTTTTCATATTTTAAATATTTTCCTATATTTTAAATTGTGAAAAATTTTAAACACACCCGAAAATAAAGTACAATAAAAATTCTCTCTCTTCTAGGAATATAAACTGTTATTTTTGCTTCAGTTTTTCAATATAAGTAAATAAGACATTACAGATACACTAGAAGATCCAGCTGAAAATGGCCCAAGTTTAATTTTTCTCCACCTCTCCCCAGGAGCAACTGTTAACACGGTTTAAAGTTTGTGTGATTCTCTCTCTCCGTGGTTTTACATTTTAATTACTTATTATCTATCCAAGAGCATATTGTATTGTATTATGGGATGTGAATGTTATCATGCAATATGCAGTAGTTTGCTTTCATTTTCAATGCTTCTTTTAAAAAAAAAATCTGTCTCGATTACTACTTACTGATGTTATTCATTTTCAACTACACTAGTTAAGTACACCATTGTATAAACACAACAGAATCTGCTCTTTCATCCAGTTATTGTATTTGTTTCCAATTGTTTATTTATGCCTCACTGTGATTATGATAGATTAGGACTTAATATTAGTAGCTAAATATTCTATTTTTTTAGTGTCCCCTTGCTTTTAAACTCCTAAATATGTTATTGGTGTTATTGTTGCTTCCAAATTTAAAGTCCTATTCATTTATCTTTTATTTTGATAATTCCTACTTGGTTCTTTTATATAAACTTTTCCTTTTTTATATAATGTCCTGTTTTTATGTTTGGTTTCTATTCTTCTTTCATCTCTGATCATCCTTTTAAAATACTTAGCGTCCTCTCTAGATTGCTCTTTATTGGAAATTGTTGGGTTGTTAACACATCCACTTGTGACTGTATTTTCATAGAATGACTTGTTTCCTTCCTCAAGAATTTCTTGATACTTTTTGACATCTTCAGTGGGAATTCTTTTCATCATGAGAGCTAACCTCATAGGGAAGCTCCACCCACATTTACCCAGCCTGGGTCTTCAGCTTTTGTGAATTAGACTTTAGTTTTACCTCACTGCTCAGGTTTGAACTCCTCGCGGTGTATGAAAATGGGATTTCTCTTCCTTATCTTTGAGATCGACACTCTCTTAAGGTTTCCTGTGGTTGTATATTTCATCCAGCATTTCTGGGTTTGGAAGAGCTGTGGGGGACTTCTACTTTCTAATGATTACTTTCAAATCCTTTCTCCAAGCTCTGTGGCCCCTGTGCCCTGGGCACAATCAACCCCTGTGCCAACAGAACCCTCCTGTGACTATAATGTAAAAGGAAGAGACTTTCTATTTATAACTTGTGATTTCTAGAAATTTCACTTACCCATTTTATCTGTTTCAATATCATTTTCCTTATTTATGCAATTTATTTTCCCTCTGAAATTTGAAATTCTTTTCTACATCTCATCCCTTGGATAAGAAACATTGAAAGGAAAACCTAAGGCTTCCAGAAAATGTGCATGGTTTTATTCATAAATTTAATTTATAGGAACATCATTTGTTTGAAAGAAATTATAGACATATTACTTTCTAAACTTATTTCATGTATATATTTGTTGTGATTCTTTTCTTAAGATTGTGTCCTTTAAAAACAAAATAGTCTTTGTAAATACCTTCTAGAAGTAAAAACCTTGTAACAATTTTCAAGGTAAGAGTTGAAATTAAATATGTAACAAGGGAGAATATCCTTGAGACTTTTTACTTGAGAGTTATACTCCCAATTGGAGGTTAATAGGAAAGAATACAACTTTACTAACCTGAGGTATTAGTCTGAATAACTGCCTTAAAATTGGGCAAGAGGAAAAGTACACTGCGTGGTGTTTTTTCCCCTAACATTCAATACCATTCAGGAAATTATCTCATTACATTCCAAGGCCTGATAGTATCAGCTATTTGCCAGTACTGACATAAGGATTTCAAAAACTGTAAGATTAAAAAAAATCTAAATCTACTTTAAATTAAGATAAAAGTTAAGCCGCCAGGATAAGCTGGCATCTGTTATACTGTTTTCCTGAAGCTGAAGAAAAATTGTATCTTTAGACCCTCCTGAAAAATTAACTGCACAGAATTAGGAAACAACACTCATCTAAAGATACTCAATGGCCTCACCGAGGAAAAGAAACTCACAGACATCAATTCAGTGGCATTGCCAGGATTTGGTCCTGATTTTATCAAATTCCACATTCTGCACATTGTCCACTTCGTTGGTTTTCTCACATTACAGACGTCCGTGGTCTGGTATGCAGTAATGAGAAGGCCTCCGTCCTGGAACTCAAGAGATTTACGGTCAAGTCTGGACACTACCACCCCTAGTCTTCCCATTTGGGTGTCTTAATGAGAAACAGCACAGAAGTCTTGAGAGCTGTAAGCTGGGAGCTGGCCTGGTACTGCTAGAATATGGTTTTCTATTGGACACGAATGGTATTACAGAGTACCAACACAGTCTGATCTCACTCTAGCGTGGTGATGGAGTGAGAAAAACACAAGAGCACTTTGCAATCGTATCTGATCCTAGACAAACAGAAGAACAACATGCAAATCACAGAAATATCCAAACATCTCCCACTCCCAGCTACAATGAGTGCCATATGCTGTTTTTGAAAAATCAGTTACAGCCTTATCCCCACTCTGCTCCTCTTGCATCCTAAATACAATTCAAATAGAATTATTCCTTTTCCTGATAATACCTATGCATAGCAAAATTCTACTCCTTGAACCCTCCTTCAAGTCATCGAACTTAAAGCCAAACTCTGTAACAAATCTTCCTGGAGCCTCTTATTCTGATGCCCATACCTACCCATCAGGTTAATCGCCCCTGTTGCATCAAGTAATAAACCCAACTGCTTGTGACCTGAACTGTCTCTGGTGGCCCTTTGACTGGTGGGCATCAATACAGTTCCCTGCAATTTTACAGTTTACCCATCTACCAAAAGAGGAAACTGGACTAACAGCATCAGTCTAATACTCTCTAGGGCCTTTCCAGTTCTGCCATGCCACAACCACCAAATAGTTTGCTATTTCTACCCCTTCTGATTTTGTATGATATTCACCAAACTCCTGAGAAACTACAATAATGATTGTTCCTATTTTTCACGAGAGAAAATTTACAATAATTAGCACAAGCACTGAGCTACAAGACAATTCTCCAGTGGTCTCAGAGAGAATGATTGAGAGTAATGTTGTTATATAACCTCTACAACTTTGAAGTCAGAAGTGCCAGATTCACACTATAAATAATCCTGTAATCATATATGCAGGCTTTATCATCTCTTCCTTCCTCTGGGGTTTTAACCATTTTATGGAAAGTTTGAAAGTAAAATTTTTGGCATGACAGTTTATAAATTAAATGTGGTTAAAAGTAACCAAGTGATTAAGCTTCATTCATGCAGCTGTAATGATGAAGTCAGTAAATAACATGCAATTTAATTACATTTCTGATACACATGATATGTAAGTTATGCATCATAATAATCACTTGAATTAGAAACCTTTTTCTATCTCTCATTGAAACTTGGTTGAATGGATCATTTGGAGTTAATAAGTTTTGATTAGAGAATGAAGATTACTCTCTCTGTAATTGGGATACATTTATTTAAATTCCAAAGAAGAAAGATATGAGAGGAAATGGTGCTAGTGAAGAGAAGAGATCCATATAGAATAATCAGAAGCAGATTGACAGCCAGACCAAAGAAGAATATGAACAAGGAGAGAGCAGCAGCATTGGCACAAGGAAACACCTGCAAAGATAACTTGTAAAGAAGCAGATCTTACTAACAATAAGAGGGCTATGCATTAAGATGGCCCTTTTGAATTATGGAAGCAAAGACATTCTTTGGAAAAGTTCTAAAGCATCCAGGAAGAAATCTGGGTAAAACAGAAATCTGGGCAATGGAATAACTAAAGTGTTTCTAGGAAACATGTATTTCCTCATATCAAAGGATATTTTAAAATGAAAATTTCAATCATTCTGCCAAATACATTTGCTGCTGGTGGTCTGAAAAGTGACTTCCTTTATTTTATCAAATAGGTGCATTTTTTTTTAGGCAGCTGTAGGGCAGTACAGTCAGACCTGGGTAATAATTGCAGATCTACTTGATGCTAAACAGATCATTCCTCTTCCATGTCCTCAATAAAGTAAGTCTTGAGCAGCCCACTGCCACCCAATGTCCACCTAAAGGATTATTCAAGAAGCAGTATTTGAGAGAGACCACCCAGGACCAAAAGATTACCTTTAGAGGACATATGAACTCCTCACCATGGGGATTTTCTAAGTTCCGCAACTTTACCAGTTTGGAGTTCCAGAAATAATATATATTAGTTTAACCTCCTAAAAAGGAGCTGGGTGGCTTATAGTCATTATCACACCTTCACCTTTTCCTTCTGAGAACATACTGAGAAGTTTCCTTACTCAGTATCCCTGACACGAGAATCAGTGGAGTAAATTCCTTTGGGGATTGAGCATTTTGGATCATTTCTATAGCTACATTTTCAAATTCACTAACCTTTTCTTCTGTAATGTCTGCATGCGTACATGCTAAGTCACTTCAGCTGTGTCTGACTCTTCGTGATCCTGTGGACTGTAGCCCACCAGGATCCTCCGTCCATGGGATTCTCCAGGCAAGAATCCTGAAGTGGGTTGCTATGCCTCCTCTAGGGGATCTTCCAGATCCAAGGACCAAACCCACGTGTCTTATGTCTCCTACATTGGCAGGTGGGTTCTTTACCACAAGGCCACCTGGGAAGCCCCCTATAATGTATAGTCAGCAGTTAATCTATCCAGTGTAATTTTCTTTTTAGATAATGTATATTTCATTTTCAGAAGCTCGATTTGTCTTCTTTATATCCTCCTTATCTCCCTTTGACTTGCTCGTATTTCTCTCTTCTTTCTTGAACATATACATTTATAACAAATATTTTAACATCCTTCTCTACTTATTCTGTCATTCTTCATTCTTGTCATTTATATATATACACTTCTATTAAATACTTTTTCTCCTGTTTATGGATGAAGTTATCTTGCTTCTTGCAACAAGTGGTAGCTTATATTGGATTCTAGACATTATGAATTATACACTGTTGGGTTGAATGGCTTTTTTTAAAATTGTACTTTCTATAACTTTAAATATTTTGGGGACTCTGTTCAGGAGTGCAGTAACATTACTTGGAATTAGTTTGATTCTTTGAACTTTTATTTTCTTAGAGTGAATCCAAAATGCCTTTAGTATAAATTTTGCCAAACTACTGAGGCAATACCTTTCTGAGGACTCTACTAAAGAATTTATGTGTTTCAGTTGTAAAGAACAGACTTTTGGACTATATGGGAGAAGGCGAAGGTGGGGTGGTTTGAGAGAATAGCCTTGAAACAGGTATATTATGTAAAATAGATGGCCAGTGCAAGTTTGATGCATGAAGCAGGACACTCAAAGCCAGTGCTCTGGAACAACCCAGAGGGATGCAGTGAGGAGAGAGACGGGAGGAGGGTTCAGGACTGGGGGACACATGTGCACCCACAGCTGATTCATGTCAATGTATGGCAAAAACCATCACAATACTGTAAAATAATTATCTTACAATTAAAATAAATCAATTAATTTAAAAATTTATGTGCTTGGTCATTTTTCACTTTAACTTATACCTAATGGAAAGACAGACTATGCACATGTTACATGTATTAGCTCACTTACTCCTTTAGTCTTCGGAGGTAGGTACACTGTTACTACTACCATTTCACAGATGATGAAACCGAGGCACCAAGATATCGAGGTCAGATAGCAGCTAAGAAGAAAAGCTATAATTGAACAAAAGCAATCTGGTTGCAAAGCTTATATTTTTAATCACTGTGTAATCTATTGTTGCTGTTTTCCTATCACTATTATTAATGGCAGGCAGAGATATCAACTTTTAAGTTGATATCAAAGTGTACAAAGTAGTATGGCCTACTAAGGGAAATGGGATAAGACTTACCCTCTAAGCAGGTAACATATGGAGATATAGACAAGTAGGCAAATTAACAAGCACCCATGAGAGTGTGAAATGAAAGTGTTGGTAGCTCAGTTGTGTCTGACTCTGTGTGACCCTATGGACCATAGACTGCCAGGTTCCTCTGCCCATGGGATTTTCCAGGCAAGAATACTGGAGTTGCTGCCATTTCCTTCTCCAGGGGATCTTCCCGGCCCAGGGATCAAAGTCATATCTCCTGTGTCATTGGCAGGCAGACTTTTAACCACTGAGCCACCTGGGAATCCTTCTCAGAACTGGACATTGTCACAAACCAAGGGATGGGGAAGGAAGCCATACTTCTGGGGAGATGTTCTGCAAAGTCACACAACAGAGGCTGTAGATGTGTAATAGTAACACAGGAAGGGAGTGAAGAAATGAGAGTTTTCATCCAACCTACCATACTATTGCCCATTTTATTTTGTAAAGCAAGATTGTATTCACAATGGATATCAGGGACAAAAAAAAGAATAAAAGAGTGGGCCCTTGGGAACACAGAAATACTGACATGGAAAAACACCAATACAGTATACTAACGCATATATATGGAATTTAGAAAGATGATAACAATAACCCTGTGTACGAGACAGCAAAAGTGACGCTGATGTATGGAACAGTCTTATGGACTCTGTGGGAGAGGGAGAGGGTGGGAAGATTTGGGAGAATGGCATTGAAACATGTAAAATATCATGTATAAAACGAGATGCCAGTCCAGGTTCGATGCACGATACTGGATGCTTGGGGCTAGTGCACTGGGACGACCCAGAGGGATGG
>NW_011494695.1:1056545-1079543 GCF_000754665.1 Bison bison bison | reverse complement strand
GAGATGCCAGTCCAGGTTCGATGCACGATACTGGATGCTTGGGGCTAGTGCACTGGGACGACCCAGAGGGATGGTATGGGGAGGGAGGAGGGAGGAGGGTTCAGGAGGGGGAGCACATGTATACCTGTGATGGATTCATTTTGATGTTTGGCAAAACTAATACAATTATGTAAAGTTTAAAAGTAAAATAAAATTTAAAAAAAATAAATAAATACTGACTTGACTTCTGCTGCTACTTCTACTTAGAAACAGAGAGAATCCATTTTAAAGCCTGCAGAGCCCACTCACTAGGACTGGGTATCATATGAACTGTGATTGTGTCATTTCATAACTTAAGAGTTACTTTGTACTAAAATCTCTCCTGGAATCTTAAGGAAGATTACACAGTTCAAATAGAGGTGAATTTCTGGTGAAAGTCTGCTGGAGACACATCTAGCAAAATTTTACACTCATACTAAAACAAAGTCGCCTATAAAATCTGAGCCTGCGTGCAAAGTGCTCTGCTATAAACGAAGAGCACACTCAGCATTACGGAATCTATATTCACATCCATCACCTCCTTTGCTTTTCAGAACAAATACTACATCATCTACCCCCACGTAGCCACCACCTAGAGAAGAGACACCCCCAAAACCACATACACCTGCACAGGAATATTAACACAGAAGAGTAAAAGAATGAAAGCATCTGGAATCCCAACTCCTTTCAGTTAAAGGGGGCACACCAAGTTGGATCAACCTCACTCTCAGCTTAAAAATAAACAGTCGCAACAAAAACCTAAAAATTGAAAACGGACTTCTTATCTCTACATCATAACATGTGAGATCTTATGATCTTGTTTACCTTAGGACACTGATGCTGATGATCGTTTTTCCACATTGGGTATCAGAATTATAAATAGATATGGTGAGCATGTGCTATGCTGTGCTTAGTCACTCAGTTGTGTTTGACTTTTTGTGACCCCCACGGACTGTAGCCCACCAGGCTCCTCTGTCCATGGGGATTCTCCAGGCAAGAATACTGGAGTGGGTTGCTATGCCTGAGCATACATCCTTCTAATTCCTGTAATTCATGTCTACGTGTCCTGTGTTAACTCTGCCTCTGGGAAGAAATCTTCTGCCAAACAAGCCTCACTAAGGTATGATGTTGTTGTATAAAGTATCTAACATTTATCCCCTGAAAATTATGTCTAAAGACCTGGCCCTGGTGCAGGGTCTCATCACCTTCTGTCTATATTATTACAATAGTTTCCTTCTTTCTCCTCCTCCTCCTCTTTCCTCTCCTTCTAACACCAGCTTCTCTCCATGGTTTTAGATATCTGCCACTCTCTCTAAAACACAGGTCTGATGATGTGTGTACTCTACTTCATCAGAGTAGCTGACAGTTAACTGGGATGCTGCCCTTCCCTGCCTGTCCCGCATTACCTCTAGTTATTCATTAAAATCCTTCCACGCGTCACTGTTTTCCTCCAACCTGCATTTCCAGCCTCCTCTCCCATTAATTCCTTGATAGACCTGGGCCTCATGCAGTCAGTGTGCATGAGGCCCAGGTCTATCAAGAAATTAATAGACTGCTTATAGCATACTGACTGCTTGCTCTGGAGAAGGGAATGGCAACCCACTCCAGTATTCTTCCCTGAAGAATTCCATGGACAGAGGAGCCTGGCAGGCAAAAGTCCATGGAGTCACTAAGAATCAGACATGACTGAGCAACTAACACAACACTCCATTAATTCCTTGATAGACCCAGGTCTCCTGCACACAGACTGCTTGCTCTGTGACACTGTCCTCCTCAACTTGGAGCCATTTGATCACACCGCCTCCCCAGCCTGGGAAACTCCCCCATCAGAACCCAGGCCAAGAGCACTGGTCCTGCAGTAGCTTTGCAGCCCACCAAAATGCTATAGTGTTGCAGCAGCTCCTGCAACCGTCTCCAGCAGTTTCCTGTCCTCATTAACCTGTCCCCAAGATCTTTCTTAAAGTCCAGACCACCTGACTTGCCTCTTGAGAAACTTATATGCAGGTCAGGAAGCAACAGTTAGAACTGGACATGGGACAACAGACTGGTTCCAAACTGGAAAAGGAGTACGTCAAGCCTGTATGTTGTCACCCTGCTTATTTAACTTCTATGCAGAGTACATCATGAGAAATGCTGGGCTGGATGAAGCACAAGCTGGAATCAAGATTGCCGGGAGAAATATCAATAACCTCAGATATGCAGAGGACACCTTGAGAACCCCATGAACAGTATGAAAAGGCAAAATGATAGGATACTGAAAGGGGAATTCCCCGGGTCAGTAGGTGCCCAATATGCTACTGGATATCAGTGGAGAAATAACTCCAGAAAGAATGAAGGGATGGAGCCAAAGCACTTAGACACTATATATCTGCATTTCAGGCCCTCTTTCCGCATGCTTTGAACCCAATGTGTCTGTCTGTAGGAGGAAACCACAGGATGAGTTTATGAACATTTTTCTGCAGATAATTTGCATACAACAGCAGCAGCAACAATGTAACAAGAAGCATCTGTTGGCATTTTTCACGTGCACATTTATCATGTGCTCAAAAGCACTTTATGGGAATGACCTCATTTAATCCTTATAAAATACCTCATATATAAAAATGAACAATACTTCCTTTTGTAGATGAGCAAAGAGAGGCCCAAGAGGTTGAGCAACTCCTCATTATCACTCAGTGAGAAAGTGGCCAGGCCAGGACCTGAAGCCAGCTCACTAGATTCCAATGCACATTCTCTTGTGTGCTTCACGCCACTCTGCCTCCCATGAATGTGTCGTTTGCAAGTGTCTTGAGCAAGCTGCCTTTGAAAACTCAGGGATTATTTTTAGCTTTTCACATAGCATTTGTTGACTGAATGATTCGGGATTAAGTGCCTTATCTATAAATGTTATCGATAGTAATGCCTGGAACTGAGGTATCGGAAATCACCTTGTGATTCTAGGAAAGAGAACTGGATGTGAAAAAGAAAGCTGTACAGAGGTGCTTGCCCTCATCTGATGCTCTGGGGTTAATACCCTGTTGGAGTTATTTCTCCACTGATCTCCAGTAGCATATTGGGCACATACTGGCCTGGGGAGTTCATCTTTCAGTGCCCTATCTTTTTGCCTTTTCATACTGTTCATGGGGTTCTCAAGGCAAGAATACTGAAATGGTTTGCCATTCCCTTCTCCAGTGGACCACATAATATCAGACCTATCCACCATGACGCATCCATCTTGGGTGGCCCCACACGGCATGGCTTAGTTTCACTGAGTTGGACAAGGCTGTGGTCCGTGTGGAATGGTCCACTGGATAATGGAAAAAGCAAGAGTTCCAGAAAAAAACGTCTATTTCTGCTTTTCGACTATGCCAAAGCCTTTGACTGTGTGGATCACAATAAACTGTGGAAAATTCTGAAACAGATGGGAAAACCAGACCACCTGACCTGCCTCTTGAGAAATCTATATGCAGGTCAGGAAGCAACAGTTAGAACTGGACATGGAACAACAGACTGGTTCCAAATAGGAAAAGGAGTACGTCAAGGCTGTATATTGTCACCCTGCTTATTTAACTTCTATGCAGAGTACATCATGAGAAATGCTGGGCTGGAAGAAGCACAAGTTGTAATCAAGATTGCCAGGAGAAATATCAATAACTTCATATATGCAGATGACACCACCCTTATGGCAGAAAGTGAAGAGGAACTAAAAAGCCTCTTGATGAAAGTGAAAGAGGAGAGTGAAAAAGTTGGCTTAAAGCTCAATATTCAGAAAACGAAGATCATGGCACCTGGTCCCATTACTTCAGGGCAAACAGATGCGGAAACAGCAGAAACAGTGTCAGACTTTATTTTGGGGTGCTCCAAAACCTCATGCAAAGAGTTGACTCATTGGAAAAGACTCTGATGCTGTGAGGGATTGGGGTCAGGAGGAGAAGGGGATGACAGAGGATGAGATGGCTGGATGGCATCACTGACTCGATGGACTTGAGTCTGAGGCGTGCTGCGATTCATGGGGTCGCAAACAGTCGGACATGACTGAGCGACTGAACTGAACTGAAAGTCACTGCAGATGGTGATGGCAGCCATGAAATTGAAAGACGCTTACTCCTTGGAAGGAAAGTTTTGACCAACTTAGACAGCATATTCAAAAGCAGAGACATTACTTTGCCAACAAAGGTCCGTCTAGTCAAGGCTATGGTTTTTCCAGTGGTCATGTATGGATGTGAGAGTTGGACTGTGAAGAAAGCTGAGCACCAAAGAATTGATGCTTTTGAAGTGTGGTGTTGGAGAAGACTCTTGAGAGTCCCTTGGACTGCAAGGAAATCCAACAAGTCCATCCTAAAGGAGATCAGTCCTGGGTGTTCATTGGAAGGACTGATGCTGAAGCTGAAACTCCAGGACTTTGGCCAACTCATGCAAAGAGTTGACTCTTTGGAAAAGACCTTTATGCTGGGACGGACTGGGGGCAGGAGGAGAAGGGGACGACAGAGGATGAGATGGCTGGATGGCATCACCAACTCGATGGACATGAGTTTGTGTGAACTCTGGGAGTTGGTGATGGACAGGGAGGTCTGGTGTGCTGCGATTCATGGGGTCGCAGAGAGTCAGACATGACTGAGCGACTGTACTGAACTGAGTATCTAAATGCACTATGTATCTGTATTTATATTATATTATATATATGCCGATATAGTGAGTATTCAACAAATGATGCCTCAACCATTGATCCCTCTTTTCCTTCCTATGTATCCAATTATCCTACGTATCCAATAAAGAGGGAATGCTGCTGCTGCTGCTGCTAAGTCACTTCAGTCATGTCCAACTCTGTGCGACCCCATTGACGGGAGCCCACCAGGCTCCCCCATCCCTGGGATTCTCCAGGCAAGAACACTGGAGAGGGTTGCCATTTCCTTCTCCAATGCATGAAAGTGAAAAGTGAAAGTGAAGTCACTCAGTTGTGTCCAACTCTTAGCAACTCCACAGACTGCACCCCACCAGGCTCCTCCATCCATAGGATTTTCCAGGCAAGAGTACTGGAGTGGGGTGCCACTGCCTTCTCCCAAAGAGGGAATGAGACACTAACAATTCAAAACGTTTGATAATCCAAAAATAATACATACTTCGCTTATTAGAAGGGCATTTTATACCCGTTAGCAGAAGAATATGTTCAATGTTCATAAAATTTGTCAGAGATCCTTTCATTCAATCAGCAAATGCTAATTGAGACTATGGTCACAGCTGGCACTGTGTTGATTGCCCATAATACCCAAGGAACCACTTATCTTGGACCTCCTGAAGTTTAAATCCTAATGGTGGCATCGAGAACCACTTTATGGCTTTCCTGGGCCATGGACACTTTTGTGTGCCTTTTCCTCAATAAAAATATATTTAAAACTCTATTTTATGGATGTGTTGGCATAAAAGTGAATTATGAATACTATAAGTTAAAATATTTGACCTAGAAATTCATTTTTTGTCTTTTAATTTTAGAAGGATGTTTAAAAAACATTTTTGTAGACCCTCCAGAGTATCTTGGCCCTAGGCACTGTGTCCAAGGGAGAGGTGGCAACAAAGTAAAGTGAATATGGGAATAAAATATTCCAAGTTTTGTTTTTTTTTTTGACTGAACAATCTGAAGGTCAGGTGCAGACATCATGACATATGACATCAAAACAGTTTGGCAGGCATCTCCTAAACAAGGACATTCTGCTATGAAGCCACAATATCACTGTCACACCTCAGAAAATAATTCATGAAACTACTGTACTTTAGCCTATGTTACTGAATCCCACATCATACAATTTTTGTGTTTTATATTGACATTGAAGGCAGGAGGAGAAGGGGATGACAAAGGATGAGATAGTTAGATAGCAGATGGACATGAGTTTGAGCAAGCTCTGGGAGTTGGTGATGGACATGGAGGTCTGGAGTGCTGCAGTCCATGGGGTCGCAAAGAGTCAGATACAACTGAGTGACTGAACCAAACTGATTGATACTTCTCTCCTGAACCTAAATTCTATTACCTAATTTACACTATTTGCCACAAATTTATGTTTGGGTGACACTTGACTAGGTCAAAATACTCTCATTTTTAATGCTTAAAACGCTTCTGCTGGACTGTTAGTGATGCTTTATTGAGACACACAGTTCTCTAGCCTATATTCTTTTGCTGTCATCCTTTGATAATTTTTTTCTTTCTCCCCAAAATCCTTATCCCATACTCCTCTTCAGAAGCTTTTTCATGAATTCAGTTGCCTAGGTTGAAATATGAGGAAAGATAACTGTCGTATTCCATCGGCTGGGTATCATTTTATAAAGTGCAAGATAGTCACTGAAGCCAGCAGGACGAGGTAATCATAGATCTTATCTCCACTGTCTTATCACAGTATATCCTTCAGAATAAACAGGCATAAACTGAGGGCAAAACTTCAATATAAATGTGTGATGATTTCATGACCTGGTGAAGGCAGCTTGGGAGAACAACTAAAGCTGTTGTCAATATACAGGCTTAAAAACCAATTTGGACACATCTACTTAAATCATCCTAACCTCTCTAGCCAAGGTTCCAGCTGAAAATCAGAGATGGTAACAATACTTCTGTAAGATCAAATGAGATAACCTCTGTGAGGCACCTAACATATAGACTCTACACATTGTCTGTCTCCCTCCCTCTTCCCTATCTTTCCCTTTGTGTTTCCCTAAGACCATCCCCAAGGACAGTTCCCACAAAAAGAGTTATGCCTCCCCTAAAACCTTCATTCTTTCCACACAAAAGTCTCTAATTGGGGTCCTGTTGACAAGTAACAAAATAATAACTAATAAGAGAGAATTCTGGAGACAGATATTAGGCTTAAGTGAAATGTATAAAACAAAATATTCAACATTTTCAGTACTGGAAAACATGTAATCAAGATTTCATTTGCTAAAGCAGGCAAATAATACTTCTATCATGCAGAACGATGAGGAAGGAAAGTCGCCATGTGTAAATAAATGTCTTATCCTGACTAGTTCAACCTAATGCATTCAGCGTGGCCACAACTAAAATTACATGCTTCCACTTCTAAGAATATGGAGTAGAAATACTTCCTCCTATTCCTCCTGCCAAGTACAACTAAAAACTCTGGACGTGGGACTTTCCAGGCAGTCCAGGGATTAAGACTTCACCTTCCAATGCAGGGGGTGCAGTTTGACCCCTGGTTGAGGAATCAAGATCCCACATGCCTCAAGGCCAAAAACCAAAACATAAAACAGAAGCAATGCTGTAACAAGTTCAATTTAAAAAAAAAAAAAAAAAAAAACTTTTTAAATGGTCCACATCAATTAAAAAAATAAATCTTAAAATAAAATAATAAAAAATAAAATCTCTGGCCATTATACACAAAGACAAGGAAACCCTGAAAGGTGGAAAGAAGACCAATTAGGCTCAACAGAACCAGGGGAAGGACACAGTGGTAAGTTCCTTGAATCTTATTTTTGCCTCAAATATCCCAAGCCAAACAACCAGAAACATCCACAAGTAAAAGAATAAATAAATTAAACTTACTCTCTCTCAATCAAAGAACCAAATCAGGGGCGGCCTAAGAAGAGTTTCACATAATAACTGCTCTGTTGTAGCCAAACACCAGAAAAACAATACAAAACTGTGGCTCCAACCCCCGTCACCAAAAGCCCAGAAACGGCTGAGTGGAGAATTTATATTTCTATGCTTAGAAGGCTACAATACCACACCAACGTGCTGTTACAGAAGGCCAAGTAGAGAGCTGGAAATTTCATCCCCTCTGCCTGCCTGGCAGACTAGTCCATGGGGTCGCAAAAGTTAGACATGACTGAGCAACTAAATAACAAAAAACAACAACCACCCCCATCACCACTGCAACCCATGAGTTTTAAAAACTCAGTGTAATCTGCCATATTACACACTAAAGAAGAAGAAAAAAAAAATCACGTAATTAAATCAATGCTACAGAAAAAGCAACTGACAAAATTCAACACCCATTCATAGTTTTAAAAAAGTAATTTCAGAATAATAGCAATAGAGGAGAACTCCCTCAACTTGACGAAGAGTATCTACAAAAAAATAAATAAATAAACTTGCAGCTAACATTATACTTAACAGTCAATGACAGAATGCTTTCTTTCTAAGGCTGAGAACAATTCAAGGATGTCTACCCACACCACTATTATCCAACAGAGCATTGAAAATGCTAGCTAGTGCAAGAAGACAAGAAAAAGAAGTAAAAGCCATGCAGATCAAAAAGGAAAAAAATTAAAATGCTTGCAGATGACATTATAGTTTACAGAGAAAATGCCCAAGAATCTGAAAAAAAAATGTATGGAATAAATAAGTTCAGCAAGGTCATGAAACACAAGAAAACATACAAAAATCAGTTATACTTTTATATATTAGCAATGAGTATATAGACACCAAAAGTAGAAATTCAATACCATTTCCAATTGCTCAAAAAAATGAAAAACTTATATGTAAATCTAACAAAACACGTACAGGATATGCATGCTGAAAACTATATAATACTGAGAAAAGAAGGAAGGAAAGAAAGAAGGAATGAAGGGGGAGGAAAGAGGGAATAGGAAAAGGAAGAAAAATCTAAACAAATGGAGAGATGCACTACATTTATGAATTGGAAGACTAAACACAGTAAAGATGTCAATTCTCCCCAAATTGATGTACAGCTGTGACAAAATTTCTACCAAAACCCCAGCAATATCTTTTGTAGATAGACAAAATGTTTCTAAAATTTATGTAGAGACATAAAGGAACTATAAAAGTAAAACAATTTCAAAAACAAAAAACTAATACGAAGAATCAGTCTACTCAATTTCAACATTTACTATTTGGCTACAGTAACCATTACAATGATGTTACCAGAGGAATACATAGATCAACTGGACAAAGCAGAGAGCCCGGAAACATACTCGTACAAACATGCCCAACTGACTTTTGACAAAGGTACGAAATCATTCAATGGAGAAAAGATTGCCTTTGCAATAAATTGTGCTCAAGCAATTGAAGACCTATCAACACAAAAATAAGAAAAAAGAAACATATAAAGTTAAACCAAAATGGATCACAGACTTAAATGTAAACTATAAAACTTTTAGAAAAAAGGAAACATGAGAAACATCTTTGGAACACAAGTCTAGGTAAAGGGCCCTTAGGCTTGACACCAAAAGTTTAATCCATGAAAGGAAAATTTGATAAGCTGAACTTCATTTTAAAACTTTTGCTCTACAAAAGACCCTGTTAAGAGAATGAAAAAACAAGCTACAGACTGAGAGAAGATACTTGCCACATATCTGACAAAGAACAAGCATATAATGAACTCTCAAATATCAACAGTAAAAAAAACAACAACAACAAAACCAACATTCCAATCACAAAATGGGCAAAAGGCATAAACAGATATTTCACCAAAGAAGATGCACAGACTGCAGATTAGCACATGAAAAGATGTTCAATATCAACAGCCACTAGTGAAACAAAACCATAATGCGCCGGACACAACTGAAGTGACTTAGCAGCAGCAGCAGCATTTTCACTGCATGTCTATCAGAACAGCTAATTTATTTTTAAAAACGACAACATCAAACGTAGGTGAGGATGTAGAGGAAGTTAATTACTCATACGTTACTGGTGTGAATGTAAAATAGTACAGTCACTCTGGAAAACAGTTTGGCAGTTTTGCAAAAATAAAATAAAATAAACTTTCAAATCATCCAGCAAGAGCACTCTTATCCCAAAGAATGGAGACATGCTGACACATACACACACACACAAATATATACATTTATATATGTGTTCACACACATACACACACACACATAAATGTTTATTGAAACTTTCTTTGCAAAAATTGGAAACAACCCAGACCTTCTTTCAGTGGTGAATGGTTAAACTATATATCCTTACTACAGAATACTACCCAGAAATAAAAAGGAATACTGATAAATAAAAAGGAATATCAATAAATATTGATTAATAAGGAATAAATAAATAAGACACACTAAATAAATCACAAGAGAATTGTGCAGAGTGGGAAAAAACAATCCTTAAAGGTTGTATCTTGTATGATTCTACTTATGTAACACTCTTGAAATGTCAGGTATACAGAACTGGAGACTAGCTTCATGGTAGCTAGTAGTTAAGGAAGGAGTTGCCTTAGAAGGGAAGTGGGTGTGGCTAAAAAAAAGCAACATGGGCGATTCCTTGTGGTGATGGAAATGGTCTGCTCCTTGACTGTCAGGGCCCATATCCTGTTGCCATATTGTCCTACAGTTTAGGGTAAAGGATATGTGAGATCTCTTGATACTATTTCTTACAACTGCATGGGAATCTACAAATATCTCAAAATAAAAAGCTTAAACACACACACAATATGCACTGTTTGTCAAGAAGCCATTTCCATTCTTGATAACCCAGATGTTCATTAAACTTGTGACTCTAAGCAGGGACTCAGGACTTCACACCCAGGCTGCGTTGGCCAAATTCACCAGTTCTCCAACAAACACTGCTTTGAAATGATGTCACTGGAAACAGAGTGAGCCTTGATTATCTGCAGAGCTCATTAAATAATATTTGTCAGCTGATCTGGCTATTTGGGTGGTTGCTCTGACTTGATGTCATGCTGTACTATGAGCTCCTGAACCAAATCTATACCTCAGCAGTTTGTGCCTCCATCAACTCCCATCCTAGCCCCAAAGAGTGGCTGTCAACCATGGCTGAGCATCAGAACTGCCTGAGGAGTCTGTAATTTAATCAGCTGGGGCTGAGACTCAAGTATTATTTAGAAGTTCACCAGGAGATCCACAAGCTGCCAGAGTTGAAAGCCACTGATCCAAAACAAATAGACAAAAATCCACCATCACATTAGAAAATGGCCAATGATATCGATTTTAAGAAACAACAGCCAAAGGACTTTCCTACCAGTCCAGTGGTTAATTTCACCTTCCAATACTGGGGTTGGGGATTCTACAACCCCCATGCCTCATAGCCAAACACCAGAACACAAAACAGAAGCAATATTGTAACACATTCAATAAAGACTGCAAAAATGGTCCATATCAAAAACAATAATAAAAACACCAAGCATTTAAAAATAAATAACAGCCAATGTTTGCAAGAATGAGGAGAAACCTCCATTCTCATTCATTACCAGAGAATAAAATCATTTCCAAACCTTTCTGAAGGGCAGTTTGACATCTCTGTGGAAATATTCCAGCAAATACAGTGGAGACACCAGCGTCCTGGAGGAGGCTGGAGAGAGAGCTCAGAGATAGTTCTCACCCACTGGCCTCCTCAGTCTCAGGGGAGGAACTCAGTCAGCCCCCACAGGTGTGCTGCATTACGAACCTGACCTTCAGGCAGCAGCTTGTGATGTATGAAGAGGCCTCTTTCAGAGAAAGGTAGAGATAGGCTTTTCAATCTGCTTCATCTGGGCTGAGCTGGGGGCGAGGGCCAGGGGTAGTCACAGCCAGTCCTTTTCAAAAACCGTTTCTTACGATGGAAATATTACTCAGAAATAAGAAGGAACACATCTGAGTCAGTTCTAATAAGATGGATGAACCCAGAGCCTATTATGCAGAGTGAATTCAGTTCAGTTCAGTCACTCAGTCGTGTCGAGTGACTCTTTTTCACGAGTCAACTCTTTGCGACCCCATGGAGTGCGCACACCAGGCCTCCCTGTCCATCATCAACTCCTGAAGCTTACTCAAACTCATATCCATTGAGTTGGTGATGCCATCCAACCATCTCATCCTCTGTCATCCCCTTCTCCTCCTGCCCCCAGTCCCTCCCAGCATCAGGGCCTATTCCAGTGAGTCAGTTCTTCATATCTGGTGGCCAAAGTATTGAAGTTTCAGCTTCAGCATCAGTCCTTCCAATGAATATTCAGGACTGATTTCCTCTAGGATAAACTGGTTGGATCTCCTTGCAGTGCAAGGGACTCTCAGGAGTCTTCTCCAACACCACAGTTCAAAAGCATCAATTCTTTGTCACTCAGCTTTCTTCATAGTCCAACTCTCACATTCATAAATGACTATTGGAAAAACCAAAGCTTTAATTAGACAGATCTTTGTTGGCAAAGTAATGTCTCTGCTTTTTAATATGCTGTCTAGGCTGGTCATAACAGAGTAAAGTAAGTCAGAAAGAGAAAAAGATCGTATATTAATGCATATATAGAGAATCTATAAAAACGGTACTGATGAACCTATTTGCAGGGCTGCAGTGGAGATGCAAATGTGAAGAATGGAACTGCGGGGAGAGAGGGAGAAGGAGAGAGTGGGACAAACGGAGACAGTAACATGGAAACAAATACGCTATAATATGTAAAATAGATAGCCAATGGGAATTTGCTGTATGTCTCAGGGAACTCAAACTGGGGCTCTGTGACAACCTGGAGGGGTGGGATGGGAAGGGAGGTGGAAGGAAGGTTCAAGAAGAAGGGGACATAATGTATACCTATGGCTAATTCATGTTGATGAATGGAAGAAACCAACACGATATTGTAGAGCAATTATCCTTTAATTTCAAATAAATACATTTAAATATAACTGGTTCCTGGCTTGCTACAGCCTTGTGAGTCTCTGAGACGCCAAGTCCCCTGGCTTTCTGAGCTGAGGGACCTGTCTCCCAGGTGGCAGTTTTAAAAGCTGGGTTGCTTAATGTTGAGTCCAAGTCCTTCACTCTTCAAGGAGAAATTGGGAGTTGTAAGATCCCACTGAAGTGTAGGTGACTGAGCCACGGGAAGGTTTAGAGTAAGAGTGTATCTCAGCCTGTCCAACCCTTCTTGATGTGGATTTTTTCCCATTCATGATGTGTAAGAGTCATTCAGCTAGTTTCTGGATTTCTTTTGGAGGGAACTGCTCCATATGTGGAGAAGGAAATGGCAACCCACTCCAGTGTTCTTGCCTGGAGAATCCCAGGGATGGGGGAGCCTGGTGGGCTGCCCTCTATGGGGTCGCACAGAGTCAGACACAACTGAAGTGACTTAGCAGCAACAGCAGCAGCAGCTCCATGTGTAACTATAGGTTTCGTGTGCATAGGAGGATGTGAGTTCAGGAGCCCCCTATGATGTTATCTTACATTGGAACTATCCTCTTTTCATTTCTTAAAATCAACAGTGTGGCTCTCTGCCCTTAAAGATAGGTGGCACGTGACCAGTCCTGCTGGCATTAGAGCTCCCAGGATCTTCCTTTATTAATCCTTACAAATGCATGTGGATCTATAATTATCTCAATAAAAAGTTCAATAAAAAGCAAAGGACTAGTCACAGGGTTCATTGATCACCTAACAGAATCATATATACCAACTGTATGATGAAATTTATGCCATGGCTCTTACATAGTTCACTTCACCTAAGTTAGTTTTGTGGTATACTTATATTTAGGCTGCTCATTTCTGTGACACTTTATTTCTTCAGCTGTTAATTTTTGGTGTTTCTTCCCCCACTGTGACCAGCTTTCCTGTTGTTTATTGCTAATAGTACTTTTATCTCTTTGTTATTATTGTTTCTTCATAAAAGAACTTTAAAATCTGCAATAAAATAGCTTTCCACACAAGGAAATAAAAAGTGAATATAGCACACTAGAAATACACACAAAAATTCCTGCCCTTGGTCATTCGTTTTTAATAGTGACAAACACTATTTTAGGTACTAAAGATACAGTAGTAACTTAAACAAAGTTCCTGCCTTCATGAAGGTCACAGTCACCCAGGCTAGAAAGAAAAATAAGTATGCAGTATGACATCATGAGTGAGTGAGTGTCACGCAGTCATGTCCGACTCTTTGCGACCCCATGGACTATAGCTCACCAGGCTCCTCTGCCCATGAAATTCTCCAGGCAAGAACCCCCATGGAGTGGGTTGCCATGCCCTCCTCCTCCAGGGGATCTTCCCGACACAGAGATCGAACCTGGGTCTCCTACATTGCTAGCAGATTCTTTACCACTGAGCCACTAGGAAAGCTCAATATAATATCACACTAAACACCAAAAAAAAAAAAAAATGCATTGGGGTAATTATTGATAGAGAATGATGGGGCTCTCATGTAGACAGGGTGATTGGTCCTATACAACTTGTCTGAAGAGATGACATTTGAGCAGAGATCTGAATAACATAGTAGAAAATGTATAGAATGTAGCTCATACTCATCAAGAGAAAAATCAATACCAGCCTTTCCTCAACAGATGCTTATTAATTCTTGATTTCCAGAAGAATTAATAGAGAAATGGGTCCTCAACTGAACAAAATTATCTTTCAATCCAAAAGCTGAAGACATTTTGTTAGATGTGCTGCTGCTGCTGCTGCTAAGTCGCTTCAGTCATGTCCGACTCTGTGCGACCCCATAGACGGCAGCCCACCAGGCTCCTCTGTCCCTGGGATTCTCCAGGCAAGAACACTGGAGTGGGTTGCCATTTCCTTCTCCAATGCATGCAAGTGAGAAGTGAAAGTGAAGTCGCTTAGTCGTATCCAACTCTTCGAGACCCCATGGACTGTAGGCTACCAGGCTCCTCCGTCCATGGAGTTTTCCAGGCAAGAGTATTGGAGTGGGTTGCCATTGCCTTCTCCATTTGTTAGATGAAGAAGGGTCAAATACTTAACTCCCCACTCTTTCATTCTCCCTGCCTTTGATATTTTTTAAAAGCTTGTCTAACTCTAAAATTTAAAAAAAAAAGGCACCACTGTAATGAACATTGCAATTAAGAGATGCATCCCCAGGAAACTAACACCCTTTGAGCTGCTGTGATGTTGGCCTTTTCCTGATTTGAGGTCAATCGAGTAACAGTGTCTGCATCTTCCAGGGAAATTCCTGCATGTAAAATCGTTTGACTCACTCTGGCTCCCCTGAATCCTCCTAAGGAGCTCAATCTGCAGATCAGAGCAAGTTACTCCTTTTCAATTAACTCTCTTTCAGACTCAATCATTGTCCTTGTCTTCATTTATGTCAAATGGTGCTCCCTGTGGAGACAAGCAGCTGGTTATTCTGAGCTAACTCAGATAATCCTTATTAAAATAACTGCCTCCCTTATGCAAATCCATCCATCACTTTAACCTTGATAGGCCCCTGTCAGCCTAGAGCGGGTGCCACCTCTGGGTCCCAAATAGTAGGCCTCCTCCCTACCCACCCCACAACACTGCACCATCAGCATGGGGACTTGTCTGCAAAATGCAAGCTGCATGTGGAGATTTCGAGCCATTCACATCTTTGGAAGTTCAATTCAAGTTAGGAAATGTTAGCTGAACAAATATTATAGGTTCTGCGGAAACAGGTTTGGAATCCCAGGATAGCTTTGCCTAAAAGGTTTCCTTGGAGACAACAGGGCATATCCTAGGCTTGTTTCTGGTATCTAGGTGGATAAATGCCAGATCTGTGTATCTGTGAGACAATAACCTTAGTGAGTGAATTGGAGGGGGATACGAACTTTGAGATCTGATCAACTCTAGGGTCAGTGTGAACACCTATGTTGGAAGGTAGGAGTTAACACTTTCTGTTCAATACAGGAAATTGTCTGAAATAAAAGAAGAGGAGTCATGGGAAAAGGAGGTCCTGGCAGCTCCAAAGACCTTCTTCAGCCCTTCTATCACCCGATCCTTGTCAGGTTACTCTCTAAGCTCCTCTTGGAATATATATAAGCCACCATCTCTCTTTCTCTCTCTCTCTTTTTTTCGGCTGCATCAGGTCTTATTTGAGGCACACAGGATCTTCGCTGCATCGTGTGGAATCTTTTCAGTGTACCACACACGCTGTCTTGTTGCAGCCTGCAGGCTCAGCAGCTGCAGGGCACAGGTTTAGGTGCTACGTGGCATATGGGGTCTTAGTTCCCTGGCCAGGGAGCACGTCCCCAGATTGCAAGGTGGATTCTTTACCACTGGACCTCCAAGGAAGTCCCAAGCCACTGTCTCTTGACTTTAGAAGTGATCCATCTTGGCCTCTAAATTCAAATTCACATTAGCATTGACAGTGAATGGGGACAACATTTGCAGCAACACGGGTGCAACTAGAGATTATTATACTAAGTGAAGTATGTCAGAAAGAGAAGAAAAATACCATAGGCTACCACTTATGTGTGCACTCTAAAATATGGCACAGATGAACCTACCTACAGAACAGAAGCAGACTCACAGACATGGAGAACAGAGTTGTGGTTGCTACGGGGAGGGAGGAAGGGAGAAGGACGGGCTGGGAATCTGGAGTGGGTAGATGCAAACTGTTACATTTAGAATGGATAAACAACAAGGTCCTACTGCATAGCACAGGGAACTATATTCAATATCCTGTGATAAACCATGATGGAAAAATATAAATAAATAAATAAAAATGTTTGCAAAAAAGAAAGAAAGAAAGTGAATGGGGCCAAAACAAATCATCCCCTGACGTGACCTGCATGAGGATTGTTCCTGAGAGCAGTGTTGGTCTCTACAAAATGGCACGATGGTGAGCCTGTCATGGGCAGCGAGGAGCTAGTGAAGTAGGCAGTATGACTGGAGACTATTTACTTCCCATATATGTTCACTTGGCATAACGCACAGAGAAGGCGATGGCACCCCACTCCAGTACTCCTGCCTGGAAAATACCATGGATGGAGGAGCCTGGTAGGCTGCAGTCCATGGGGTCGATAAGAGTCAGACACAACTGAGCGACTTCACTTTCACTTTTCACTTTCCTGCATTGGAGAAGGAAATGGCAACCCACTCCAGTGTTCTTGCCTGAAGAATTCCAGGGATGGGGGAGCCTGGTGGGCTGCCATCTATGGGGTCGCACAGAGTTGGACACGACTGACGCAACTTAGCAGCAGCAGCAGCAGCATAATGCATCCTCAGGTGGATCCCACTGTACAGAGAAAGGATTTGGGAAAGGATGGCCAATCTACAATTTGGGAAAGGATGAGCAATCTGAAAAGTCACTGGAGGGCCCATAGGCTTGGGATTGCATAAAGCCTCCTTCCTTAAGTAGATAACAAATTAAAATCAAGGACCATGAGTAAGAGACATATAATAAGGAATGTCAAAAGAGGGAAAAGAGCTGGGAGGATTGCTACCAGAACAGTAATCACCAGCCAGAACATAGAGGGGATTGAAGACAGGATGAGCTGAAGATTCCCTGACATAAGACAGGAAATATCTACTGGCACAACCTTCCCCGCCTGGGGAAGGTATTCTACTCTGCTGCTGCTGCTGCTGCTAAGTCGCTTCAGTCGTGTCCGACTCTGTGCGACCCCATAGATGACAGCCCACCAGGCTCCTCTGTCCCTGGGATTCTCCAGGCAAGAACACTGGAGTGGGTTGCCATTTCCTTCTCCAATGCAGAAAAGTGAAAAGTGAAAGTGAAGTCGCTCAGTCGTGTCTGACTCTTAGCGACCCCATGGACTGGAGCCTACCAGGCTCCTCTGTCCATGGGATTTTCCAGGCAAGAGTACTGGAGTTTGGGAACCTGGAAGGACTATGAAGCATGGTTACCAAATCAACAGAAATTCCAACATTTGCTCATTTCCTAAGTAAGTTTCCTTCTAATCAACTGTGACAAAAGACTTTGTAGGTAGACAATCCAGGCTGTGGTGGGGGTGTCTGTTTCCTTGATTTTGTCTAATCTATCACCCACACCCTAGCCCAAAAAGTTGTTCTCTGTGTTAGTTGCTCAGTCGAGTCTTTGTGACCCCATGGGCTACAGCTCATCAGGCTCCTCTGTCCATGGAATTCTCCAGGCAAGAATGCTGGAGTGGATAGTCATTCACTTCTCCAGGGGATCTTCCCAACCCAGGGATCAAACCTGGGTTTCTTGCATTGCAGGCAGATTCTTTACCCTCTGAGACACAAGGGAACTGTTCTGTAGCCTAAAGGTATTTTTGTCATTCGTGTTTCAGTAATCATTCAACATTTTCCCACTGCAATACATAGCAAGTTCAAAATCTTTAACACGGCTGATTGAGCCTAAACAATTTCTCTTTCCAACTTCTCTCATCATTGTCCATGTACAGTCATCCTGTACACAAAGGGCACATTTCCCCATGAATGAGCCAGGCTTTCTCATTTCAGATGATTCCCTCTACCTGGTTCCCCCACTGCATCACGAAGCTAACTCCAGTCCAGCCTTCAGGTTGCAATTTAGATTTTACTTTTTCTGGAACTCTTTCCTTACATTGCATTACAGGAGGATTAAGGAAATTAACAATTTCCCTAAATCCCCCAAATAGCATTCTGAATCTCTCCTCTGTGCTCCCACAGAATCTCACATTCATTCCACAATGGTGTTTATCACACCATATTATTAGTGTTAATTTACCTATAATACCTCCCCTGTCTGTAAATTTCTTGTGGGAAGATACTACATCTTGTTTATATGCCCAGCACAATAAGATCTCTTAAATGAATAAATATATGAATGAAAACAGCTTTGTCACTAAGAGGCGGGAGACTCACATTCAAGTCAACATTTCACTATTTAACCTTGTTTTCAAGCAAATGATAAACTCCCTGTAGAAAAGAAAATACAGGTAGAAATATCATCCTCTGCATAAAACTAGCAGCTGGATTGGGCATCCCCTTGTGGTCCTGTCAACACTACAATCAACAGCTCCATTTGCAAAAGACTGTAAGATACATTGGGTTGTTCTAAAATACATACAAGGCAAGCACTCCTGGGTACTGTGAAGAATAGGAAAGATGAATGGTCTCTATAAATACACAGATTCAAAAAATTTCTGTTCTAATCGCTATGGGAAGGAGCGAATGAACTGAAATGACCAGTAGAGTAACAGGAATTCTTGGCCAGACTATGCCCCAGATCAGTTTTCTAAAATACAAGTGTTATCAAAAAACAACTAGCCTTGGGAACTGCCTGACAGTCCAAAGGTTAGGACTTGGCCTTTTCACTGCCTGAGGGCCAGGGTTCAGTCCCTGGTCCAGGAACGAAGATCCCATAAGCCTTATGGAGCAGCCAAAACCAAAAAGTGCCCTTAATTATTGTTGATAGTCAGTCTCTAAGTCATGTCCACCTCTTTGTGACCCCCTATGGACTGTAGCCCACCATGCTCCTCTGTTCCTGAGATCCTCTAGGCAAGAATACTGGACTGGGGTGCCATTTCCTTCTTCTGGGGGTCTTCCAGGACCAGGGATTGAACCTGTGTCTCCTATACTGGCAGGTGTATTCTTTACCACTGAGCCACCAGGGAAGCCCAGCCTTAACTGGGTAGGACTATGATCTTTGTTTCTGGCTACAAAGAGTCTCTCTATGGGGTTGCAAAGTGTGGGCCATGACTGAGCGACTAAACAACATGATCTTTGTTGATGAGAATTTATTAATTTTAAGCACAGTTTCCAGTTTTCATTCTGGCTGTCAATTGGGCCACCTTCCAAGAGTGAAGACTCACAAGGGCAGAATTTGAGCATTTCCCAGCACTAACCTCCACTTCACCTCTGTCAGGCTTAGGCAAAAGTAGGATCCTCTCTGTTCTAGCAGCATTCTGTCCCTGTTTTAGCTGGCATGCAAATATTGAGTGTGATCCATCATGTTTTGTTTAATAGAGTCTCTGAGAGAAAGGAAAAAGGAAATTGCTGTGAATTAAATGTCCTTGTCTCTTCAGGCAAGGAGATAAAAGTTCTGATTGATTGCCAAGATAGCTGGAAATGGAAGTATTAACGCAAAACAATGATTTTGTTATGTTCCTATTCTCTGGAGTGTTGCAAATGGCAGAGAAAATTTTATTTCAGAAACAGATTAAGAGAGATTCTCTTCCTTGCCAGAAGAAGCAATTTTGGCGGAATCAAGATGCAGAAGGTGAAGAACTGAGGGGTAGGACCTGGAGATCAACATACCAGTTCTGGCCAAGCTTGGTGGCCTCAGTGGCTTTGCACAAGCCATTTATTGCCCTGAGCTCAACTTCCTTTATACTTAAAGGTCTGGTTAGATACGAGACAAAGTCTCTTCACTGCCTGTAATGCCATACAATTCTTTCTCCTGGGTTAACCCAAGTCAGAGGCCTTAAATGGGCTTCCCAGGTGGCACTAGTGGTAAAGAACCCGCTTGCCAATATAAGAGACTCAGGAGATACGTGTTCGACTCCTGGATCAGGAAGATCCCCTGGAGGAGGGCATGGCAACCCACTCCAGTATTCTTGCCTGGAGAATCCTATGAACAGAGGAGCCTAGCAGGCTACAGTCCATGGGGTCACTAAGAGTCAGACACGACTGAAGTAACTTAGCATGCTCGCATAGGCCTTAAGTAACAAACCATCCCTCTGTGGAATGCAAATCTGCTCCACGCTCTAGAATCATGCATAAAGCTATCAGCAGAGATTCAAGTTCTGGCACTTCTCTTCACAGTATATGAAGAAATTATTCTACTAAGAATTTTATAGTAACAAAGGAAACTATAAGGTGTTAAGTGACCCCACACAATGGATTAAACTTGACGATTTAGCAGAGTTAACTTAAGCACAGTTAACTACATATAATATGAGGTATGGTTTTAGTGCTGGCTTCAACATCCTTCTCACTCAGAAAAATGGGGGGAAAAGTGGGTTGCCATTTCCTCCTCCAGAGGACCATGTTTTGCTAGAACTCTTCACTATGACCCATCCATCTTGAGTGGCCCTATGCAGTATAGCTCATAACTTCACTGGGTTAGGCAAGCCCCTTCACCATGACAAGGCTGTGATGCATAAAAGGATTTAAGTGTAGACAATGAAAATAGCACTGTTGTGATCTGGTCCCAGTCCTTCTGATTTTTTTCTGCTTCCTGAATCTGTAACTCTCTCTGATTCCATTAATCTCTGACTTCATATTGTTCCATTTCTCATGCTTGTAGACAGAGATGTCGGCTCTTCGATATACCCAGACTTCTAAAGTCCTCACAGAGAATTGCCAATTCAGTTCAGTTGCTCAGTTGTGTCCAACTCTTTGTGACCCATGGACTGCAGCACGCCAGACTTCTCTGTCCTTCACCATTCTCGTGGCGCTTGCTCAAACACATGCCCATCGAGTCAGTGATGCCATCCAACCATCTCATCCTCTGTCATTCCCTTCTCCTCCTGCTTTCAATCTTTCCCAGCATCAGGGTCTTTTCCAATGAGTCAGTTCTTCACATCAAGTGGCCAAAGTATTGGAGCTTCAGCATCAGTCCTTCCAGTGAATACTCAGGACCGATTTCCTTTAGGATGGACTGGTTGGATCTCTTTGCTGTCCAAGGGACTCTCAAGAGTCTTCACCAACACTGCAGGTCAAAAGCATCAATTCTTAGTGCTCAGCTTTCCTTATGGTCCAACTCTCACATCCATACATAACTACTGGAAAAACCATGGCTTTAACTAGACGGACTTTTGTTGACAAAGTAATGTCTCTCCTTTTTAATATGCTGTCTGGGTTGGCCATAGCTTTTCTTCAAAGGAGCAAGCATCTTTTTATTTCATGGCTGCAGTCACCTCTGCAGTGATTTTTTGAAGCCCAAGAAAATAAAGTCCTTCACTGTTTCCATTGTTTCCTCATCTATTTGCCATGAAGTGATGGGACCAGATGTCATGGTCTTCATTTTTTGAATGTTGAGTCTTAAGTGAGCTTTTTCACTCTCCTCTTTCACTTTCATCAAGAGGCTCTTTAGTTCCTCTTTGCTTTCTGCCATAGGGTGGTGTCATCTGCGTATCTGAGGTTATTGATATTTCTCCCAGCAATCTTGATTCCAGCTTGTGCTTCATCCAGCCTGGCATTTCACATGATATACTCTGTATATAAGTTAAATAAGCAGCATGACGATATACAGCCTTGACGTACTCCTTTTCCAGTTTGGAACCAGTCTATTGTTCCATGTCCGGTTCTAACTGTTGCTTCTTGACCTGCATACAGATTTCTCAGGCAGATTGTCAACCACTGGACCACCAGGGAAGACCTACACTAAACTTTTAAATCTTTGACCCTCAAGAGACAGAGGGAGACTGTTGAAAGAGACTCACCTTTAGGATTCCTAGAGCCTTCTGTGACTTTCTGTGCTTCACTGCTCTCTGATGACAAGTGGGAATAAAAATAGAACCTACATCACAGAGTCCGTTTATGTGCCTGGTACTTAATGCATTTATGTTTATTAGGTCAAACAATGTATTATTCTCAAAATGGAATGAAGTTAGATTTCCTCTTTACCCCATACCAGAAGATAGTAATAATTGGATTAAAGATTTTAAAGTAAGGAAAAACTCCCTAGCAAAAGATAAAAAGTTTCAGTTATACAAGATGACTAGGTCCTAGAGATGTACTTCACAGTATAGCTCCTGTAGTAAACAATACTGAACTATATATTTTAAAACTTTCTAAGAGGATAGATTTTATAGTATATTCTCATCACAAAATGCAATGAAAATAACAAAGAAAGACGGCAAGAGAAAACTCATGGAGGTAATGGATATGTTCACAACAGAAATTAAGATGATAATTTCACGTGTAAATACTTATCTAGAAAATCATTCTTTTAAGTCATTCTCTTATTTTACTATGGCCTTGTTTTTTTTTTTTATTGAAGTATAGTTGCTTTACAATGTGTTCATTTCTGCTGTACAGCAAAGTGAATCAGCTATACATATACATACATCCCCTTTTCTGGATTTCCTTCCCATTTAGGTTAGCAGAGAGCATTGAAAAGAGTTCCTTGTGCTCTACAGTAGGTTCTCATTAGTTATCTATCTCATACATAGTAGTGTATATATGCAGAGAAGGCGATGGCACCCCACTCCAGTACTCTTGCCTGGAAAATCCCATGGATGGAGGAGCCTGGTAGGCTGCAGTCCATGACTCACTAGGAGTTGGATACGACTGAGCGACTTCACTTTCACTTGTCACTTTCATGCATTGGAAAAGGAAATGGTAACCCACTCCAGTGTTCTTGCCTGGAGAATCCCAGGGGCGGGGGAGCCTGGTGGGCTGCCGTCTATGGGGTCGCACAGAGTCGGACACGGCTGAAGCGACTTAGCTGCAGCAGCAGCAGCAGCAGTGTATATATGTCAATG
>NW_011494695.1:1052245-1056445 GCF_000754665.1 Bison bison bison | reverse complement strand
GTCCATACATTTGTTCTCTACGTCTGTGTCTCTATCTCTGCTTTGAAATTAGGTGCATCTGTACCATTTTTCTAGATTCCACATATATGTGTTAAATACAATATTTGTTTTTCTCTTTCTGACATATTTCATCCCATGTGACAGTCTCTACGTCCATCCACATCTCTGCAAATGGCACAATTTGTTCCTCTCTATGGAAGAGCAATATTTAGAAACTCATTAAGTTTAATATATTAAAAATGTGCATCTTTTTGTATGTCAATGATAACTCAATGGTTTTGAAAAGAAACGAAAAAATGTACAAAAGTAGATTTTACAATATTGAGGTTTGAAAACCAGACAACAAAGCTAAGAATCACAGCAGAAATAATAGATTCAAATTCACAAAGATTTAAGTCTACACCGAAAAATAGTTCCCATAAACAAACTAAAAAAGAAAAATGAAAATTGTTTTTAAAAACCCTTGAAACACATGACAAAGAATGAATATACATAATGTATTTTAAAAACTTATAAAAACTAACAAAGAAAAGATGACTTTCCAATGGGGGGAAAATACAATACATGAACAAGCTACTCACAAAAGAAGTAATGTGCGTTTGCTTTTCATGTGCCATCTCACTAATAACCGAAGTTATGAAAATTAAAGCAGCACAGAGATTGATAATATCCAGGGTCATATGAGTGGTGACATGGGAACCTGTAAAGATCTAGGGGACAGGAAACTGAATTTAAGACCAAAGAAATGAGATGGGAAATGCAGAGAACAGGATTAATAGGAGGAAAGAAGAGGAATCAGGAAGAAAACATGGTGCAGTTTAACTGGAGGCAGCCTAGACGGGCTCTGGATCTTGGCAATGAAAGTCTGAAGCTTTGGCTCTGCTGAGCAAACGTTACACAGCATACTGGCACTCACGAGGCATCTATAATTTAAAGTACAGTTAGGATGACCGAGTGGAACAACACACTGGGCCAGGTTAACCCTGTCCCACATGCATCCAGCCTCCAGGATTAGTAAAACCATGATTCCTGACCCCCCACCCCTAACCTGCCCTTACTCATGCAGAGACCAATCAGTCCTGGAAGTGCAGAGCAGGCCTCCTTCATCCTCAAGCCCCATCGATAAAACTGTCAGCCAGGCAAAAAACGGCAGTGTCCTCTGAGGTTAGCAGCGAAATGGCCAAGAGGAGGTTTTCAGATCTCGGCCTGAGCTGTCTGCACCACCAACCAGGAAACATTTCTGTCCTCACCCGCCAGGGAAGCACGTGCAGTCAGTCTCCCCAGCCACTTTTTTCCTACAGACTGCAGGATGGCTTACAATCACATTTGGTCTATGGTTATTTTATGTAACTTTCTTTTTGGTGAGGCTTCGTATTTGATTTTTAAAAATCACCTGTTATGTACATTTATTAAATGTAAGGAAATGGTCCCTCCTATGTCACTCAGGAACCTCCCATTATTCCGGAGATGGAAAGGTAAGTAAACAATACATGTGTTCATAAAGACATAAATAAAATGCTTCTTGGGAAAAAGAGGTTAAAAATAGCATGCAAAAGAGAAAGAAAGAGGGAGAGAGAAGAGGAAAGGAGAGAAAGAGGAATATCAACTTGTAGGGGTTTATCCGTCAAACACCGCCACCTCGAGGCATTGTAAATGCGCCCGTCCCTTCCGCCTCCCCGGAAGGCAGCCGGAGCAGAGGCGGCTGACCTGCGCAAGCCTTTGGAGCTAAATAAAAAGCAGATGAATAAATGTTGGTGCAGCAGTAGATTCTAAATCTTGACAACACAGAGCCTTATTTAATTTGATCCCTGTGCATTGGAGACTTTAACGGCCATTAGTCAGGCACGCTGCCACTTCTCTTCTCAGTTACAGAAGGCTAGTACCGTTTATGGGGCATCAGCCAGCCATATTTCATGTGAGCAAGTGAAAGGAAACAAAATCTCTTATAATAAAATGCAGAATAAATACAAACACAATTGCTTTATCCTGCATCAACCTTCACAGACTTCTTTTTAAGCCATTTAGATAGTTTTCTTTTTTTTAAGTATCTATATATTTGAAATTCTGAAACAAATGAAATGACCATTGACAATTTTTTAAAATGACCAAAGTGGTTTCAATTAGACTAGACTTTTAAGAGGTTCATTCTATCCAACAAAAGTATAATACTACTGATAGAAAAAATACATTTATATTTAATGTTTTCTCTCTGTTCTATCAAACACAGCAGTAAAATCATATGTTTAAAGAATGAATATATGTATATGTACAACTGATTCACTTTGCTGTTCTCCTGAAACTAACACAGCATTGTAAAGCAACTGTACCCCAATAAAATTTTTTTTAAAAAAAAAGAAAAAGTAAAAGCAGTTAACAGAATTTACCATTAAAGGTCAGAAACAAACCAAAAAATTGTAAGTATAAAGAATTTATCCTTAACTTTGAACCTTCACATTCCTTTGCTGACTAAAACAAGGATTACGGTACTATATGGCAAAAATCTATTTAAATGCCAAAAGCAACTTTGTATTTCTAAGCCTTTGTGTTGCCTTTTTACGTGCTAGAGAAAAAAGCAAATAAGATTTGCCTTTTACTTTTACTCCTGCCCAGAAAAAAAAAATCTCAGAAGCTATCATATTCTCTTTAATCACATTTTCCACCTCTAGGCTCCAAATTCAATTCTCATTTACAGATTCCTAAGGTTTGCATAATTTTAAAGCACAGCATTATATATTTCAGTCCTATGAGTTGAACACTCTGAATTCAGCTAGTTCAGGGCACAGATTAATGCCCATCCAGATTCTTGCAAAGAGAGAAGGTAAACAGATTCAGATGGACACTTTCTCTGCTAGGCTAAATGTTAAGTCAAAAGTTAATTGACTAGAATTAGAACATATGACCTACTAAACTGAAAAACAAAAGTTAACAATAAGATTTTCATTTGAATACCCAACCTAAAAAGCTAGACAAAGAAACAAAATCAGTTCCAGTGTGCATACATTTATCACTCTTTTAGATGTGTCACTTACTTTAAGAAAAATTCATTGAGCAGACAAAAAAATAGTCTGAGAAGCAGAAGAGGAACCAACAGAGTACAATTTCATGGTACCCAAGGGTGTAGAGTTTCAAAAAAGAAGTAAATACAACTGAGAAGTCCGAAAAATAGTCTTGAGAAATGTCCATTAGATATGGCAATTAAGGAGTTTTTGAACCCGAGGGAGAGAGTGGTTCAAATAGAGTGGTGGGGGCAGAGCCCAGGATGCAACAGGTGGAAGAGGAAGCTGGAACAGGAGAAGTAGCGCTAGTAATGTTAAAAAGCATGGATAAGATAGGAAGCAAAAGCATGAAGGCAACTCTGGAGTGCAAGGGAGAAATAATTTCAGGATAAGAGAGCGATGATCACGTTTATTGATCACATTTATTTACTGCAAGAATAGCCCAGTGGAAAAGCAGCAATGTGGATATGAGAAACAAAGGGAATAACAAAGGAAGGTCATCTTGGAATCAGGGAAAGGGGTGTCAAGGATAAAGGGAGGTGAGAAGTGACCTGCAACGAAAAGGAGAACCTTCGTTGTTTCTGGACTGGAGTAAAAGACGGAGGGATAGCTGTGGATATAAATACATGTTCAGGTAGGTACAAGTTGAAGCGCAGGGGAGGGCAGCACATTTGATAGCTTCCATGAGGTACAATTTGCATTGATGACTGTGTGGATCACAAGAAACTGTGGAAAATTCTGAAAGAGATGGGAATACCAGACCACCTGACCTGCTTCTTGAGAAACCTATATGCAGGTCAGCAAGCAACAGTTAGAACTGGACATGGAACAACAGACTGGTTCCAAATAGGAAAAGGAGTACGTCAAGGCTGTATATCGTCACCCTGCTTATTTAACTTATATGCAGAGTACATCATGAGAAACGCTGGGCTGGAAGAAGCACAAGCTGGAATCAAGAGTGCTGGGAGAAATATCAATAACCTCTGATATGCAGATGACACCACCCTTATGGCAGAAGGTGAAGAGGAACTTCTTGATGAAAGTGAAAGAGGAGAGTGAAAAAGTTGGCTTAAAGCTCAACATCCAGAAAACGAAGATCATGGCATCCAGTCCCATCACTTTATGGGAAATAGATGGGGAAACAGTGGAAACAGTGTCAGACTTTATTTTTGGGGGGCTCCAAAGTCACTGCAGATGATGATTG
>NW_011494695.1:1032782-1052145 GCF_000754665.1 Bison bison bison | reverse complement strand
TGGATATGAGAGTTGGACTGTGAAGAAAGCTGAGTGCTGAAGAATTGATGCTTTTGAACTGTGGTGCTGGAGAAGACTCTTGAGAGTCCCTTGCACTGCAAGGAGATCCAACCAGTCCATCCTAAAGGAGACCAGTTTTGGGTGTTCATTGGAAGGACTAATGTTGAGGCTGAAACTCCAATACTTTGGCCACTTCATGCAAAGAGTTGACTCATTGGAAAAGACTCTGATGCTGGGAGGGATTGGGGGCAGGAGGAGAAGGGGACGACAGAGGATGAGATGGCTGGATGGCATCACTGACTCAATCCACATGAGTTTGGGTGAACTCCGAGAGTTGGTGATGGTCAGGGAGGCCTGGCATGATGCGATTCATGGGGTCGCAAAGAGTCAGACACGACTGAGCTATTAAACTGAACTGAACTGATGAGGTACAAGGTGAGGCAGCTGCCAGAATCAAGGAGATGTATGAGTTGGCCAGAGAGCCTAAGGAAAGTAGCGATGATTTGAACAGGAAAAGCTACTGACCAGGGATAGTCTCCTGCTCTTAGTAAGTGGAAGGAAGGCAAATTGTCCCATGGGTCCCAAACTGGGTATTTGCTAGGCAGATGTAGACAAAGGAACGTGAGTGTTTTATTTTCTGTACACAAAATGAGTGAAGTGAGTGAAAGTTGCTCAGTCGTGTCTGACTCTTTGCGACCCCATGGACTATACAGTCCATGGAATTCTCTAGGCCAGAATACTAGAGTAGGTATTCTTTCACTTCTCCAGGGGATCATCCCAATCCAGGGATCGAACCCAGGACTCCCGCATTGCAGGTGGATTCTTTACAAGCTGGGCCACAAGGGAAGTCCAAAAATACTGGAGTGGGTAACCTATCCCTTCTCCGGATGATCTTCCAGACCCAGGAATCGAAGCAGGGTCTCCTGCCTTGCAGATGGATTCTTTACCAACTGAGCTATCAGAGAAGCCCATACCCAAAATAATTCCCAGTAATTGTTCACATGATAAGATGATAGTCACTAATACTTTATGGTTAATCTTTCACTTTAAGTCCAAATATAAATACCACCTATTTAGCACTGATGCTAAACTTTATCCCATCTCCACTATTGTTCATCTGTTCTCAAAGAAAAACAAAACAAAACAAAAATCCATGGCAATTTTTTCTTCTTTTCTTCCCATGAAAGTTTCAAAATACCTTTTGTCACTAATTTGCCACACATCACTGCCCTAACCCCTCTTAAATTTCTGAAACAATACATATATTCTTCATAAGATTTATATATTACATACACTAAGAATATTTCATCCATATTTGTATATTTGATAATCACACAGTGGACAGATAACTAAAAGATGGAAATTCAATCCTAGCCTAGAAATTTTTTTTAAGCAGCAATGACTTTTAAAACATGACTCCGAAACTACAAACCATAAAAGACAAAATTGCCAGATGTGACTATATCAAAATTAACAACTACTGTACTGAAAAACGGAGAAGGCAATGGCACCCCACTCCAGTGTTCTTGCCTGGAGAATCCCATGGACGGAGGAGCCTGGTAGACTGCAGTCCATGGGGTCGCTAAGAGTCAGACACAACTGAGTGACTTCACTTTCACTTTTCACTTTCATGCATTGGAGAAGGACATAGCACCCACTCCAGTGTTCTTGCCTGGAGAATCCCAGGGATGGGGGAGCCTGGTGGGCTGCTGTCTCTGGGGTTGCTCAGAGTCGGACATGACTGAAGCGACTTAGCAGCAGCAGCAGCAGTACTGAAAAAGATAATATTAAGAGTAAAAAGGACAAGCTACATATGGAAAGAAAAATTTGAAACCACATATGTGGCAAAGGACTAACTTTTCAACTAGTGAAATGACTGGATATCCCTAAGCTATACTTCACATCATATAAAAGAAAATAATTGAAATGGACCACAGATCTAAAGGTAAAGCCTAGGGCTTTCCTGGTGGTCTTGTGGTTAAGAATCCACTTTGCAATGTTGGAGACACAAGTTCAATCTCTGGTCCAGGAAGATCCCACATGCCATAGAACAGCCACCCATGCACCACAAGTATTGAGTCCCCAGTCTAGAGCCCAAGGGCTGCAACTTCTGAGGCCATGTGCCCCAACTGCTAAAGCCTGTGCACCCTGGAGCCTGTGCTCCACAATGAGAGGAGTCATCATAATGAAAAGTTCACACACTCCAACTAAAGAGTAGCCCTCGCTCTCCAAAACTAGAGAAACCCTGCATGCAGCAATGAAAACCCAACACAGCCAAAAAATTCATTCAGTCATTAATCCTTAAAAAAAAAGGTAAAGCCTAAAATCTATAAAACTCATAGAAAAAAACACAAGAAAAAAATTGCTAAGACCTTTTAGGTTTTGGCAAAGATTTTTTTAGCAGCAACACCAAAATCATGATATATAAAAAAACAAATCGATAACCTGGACTTTATATCTAAAAACTCTACCCTTCATGTGCATTTCCCTGGTAATTAGCACTGTTGAGCAACGTTTCATGTGACCCACTGGTTCTGTGTACATCTTCTTTGGAAAATGTCTATTCAGCCTTTCTATGAATTTTTTAATTGGGTCATGGGGAGTTTTGGTATTGAGTTGTATGAACTGTTTATATATTTTGGATATTAACTCCTTATCCTTCCTATTATTTGCAAACATTTTCTCCCATTCAATAGGCTATCTTTTCATTTTATCAATGGTTTCCTTTGCTGGGCAAAGCTTTTAAGTTTAACTAGGTCCCATTAGTTTATTTTTAATTAGGTTAATTAGTTCCCAACAGTTTATTCAAGCTGGATTTAGAAAAGGCAGAGAAACAAGAGATCAAATTGCCAACATCCGTTAGATCATAGAAAAAGCAAGAGAGTTCCAGAAAAACATCTACTTCTGCTTTATTGACTATGCCAAAGCCTTTGACTGTGTGGATCACAACAAACTGTAGAAAATTCTTCAAGAGATGGGAATACTAGATCATCTGACCTGCCTCCTGAGAAATCTATATGCAAGTCAAGAAGCAACAGTTAGAACTGGACATGGAACAACAGACTGGTTCCAAATGGGGAAAGGAGTATGCCAAGGCTGTATATTGTCACCCTGCTTATTTAACTTATGTTCAGAGTACATCATGAGAAATGCTGGGATGGATGAAGCACAAGCTAGAATCAAGATTGCAGGGAGAAATACCAATAACCTCAGATATGCAGATGACACCATCCTTATGGCAGAAAGCAAAGAACTAAAGAGCTTCTTGATGAAAGTGAAAGAGGAGAGTGAAAAAGTTGGTTTAAAACTAAACATTCAGAAAACTAATATCATGGTACACGGTCCCATCACTTCATGGCAAATAGATGGGGAAACAATGACATACTTTATTTTGGGGGGCTCCAAAATCACTGCAGATGGTGACTGCAGCCATGAAATTAAAAGATGCTTACTCCTTGGAAGGAAAGTTATGACCAACCGAGATAGTATATTCAAAAGCAGAGACATTACTTTGTCAACAAAGGTCCGTCTAGTCAAGGCTATGGTTTTTCCAGTAGTGATGTTTGGATGTGAGAGTTGGACTGTGAAGAAAGCTGAGAGCCGAAGAATTGATGCTTTTGAACTGTGGTGTTGGAGAAGACTCTTGAGAGTCCCTTGGACTGCAAGGAGAACCAACCAGTCCATCCTGAAGGAGATCAGTCCTGGGTGTCCATTGGAAGGACTGATGTTGAAGCTGAAACTCCAATACTTTGGCCACCTGATGGGAAGAGCTGACTCATTTGAAAAGATCCTGCTGCTGGGAAAGATTCAGGGCAGGAGGAGAAGGGGATGACAGAGGATGAGACGGTTGGATGGCATCACTGACTCAATGGACATGAGTTTGGGCGGACTCTGGGAGTTGGTGATGGACAGAGAGGCCTGGTGTGCTGCGGTCCATGGGGTGGCAAAGAGTCAGACACAACTGAGCGACTGAACTGCACTGAACTGAAATGGGCCTGACAGGCATTATGCTTAGTGAAGTAAGTCATACAGAGAAAGACAAATACCATATTTTCTCACTTATATATGACCTATTAAAAATAAAACAGAACAGCCTCACAGACAGAGAACCAGTTAGTGGTTATCAGGGGGGAGAGGGTAAGGGAAGGCAAAATAGAGGTAGGAGATTAAGAGATACAAACTGCTATGTGTGAAATAAACAAACTACAAAGATATACTCTACAGTACAGGGAATGTAGCCTATATTTTATAATAACTTTAAATGGAGTATAATTTATATAAACACTGAATCACTGTGCTGTATACCTGAAGCTAATACAATATTATAAATCAACTATAATTTTTTAAATAAAATAAATTTAACGTCCAAAAAGAATATAAAATAAAATAAAGTAAAATTTCTCTTCCTCAGAAGACACTGTAAAGAAGAAGAAAAGACAAGTCATGAGCTAGAAGGAAATTTTTTCAAATTGTATACCTGATGAAGAACTTTGCATGCATGCTCAGTCATTCAGTTGTGTCTGACTCTTTGCTATCCCATGGACTGTAGCCCATCAGGCTCCTCTGTCCACAGGATTTTCCAGGCAAGAATACTGGACTGAGTTGCCATTTCCTCCTCCAGAGGATCTTCCCAACCCCAGGATCTAACCTGAGTCTCCTGTGTCTCCTGCATTGGTAAGCAGATTCTTCACCACTGAGCCACCTGGGAAGCCAAATAAAGAACATACATCTGGAAAATACAGAACTATCAAAAGCAAGCAAGAAAAACAAACAGTCCAATTTTTAATTGGGGAAAAGATTTGAGCACACACTGCACTAAAGAAAATGTACAAATGACAAGCCCATGAAAAGGTGCTCAATATTACTACCCATTAAAGAAATGGATATTAAAACCACAGTGAGACACCACTGCACATCTATTAGAATAGCTAAAACTAAAAAGATTGATCGTATCAAGCATTAGAGAAAGTGGAGGAAGTGAAACCCCCATACCCTGTTGGTGGAAATGTAAAATGGTAACTCAACTTTGGAAAACAGTTTGGTAGTTTCTTCAAAAGCTAAATATATACATACCATATTATTTAGTTATTTCATTCCTAGGTATTTACTCAAGAGAAATGGAAGCATATGTATGCACACACACAAATTTATATGAGAATGTTCATAGCAACTTTATTTGTGCCTTTAACCACATGGGCCCCCAAACAGGTTTGGCCTGACTACAGCTCTGCTCCACCAGCAGCTGAGTGTGGCCGAGAGGATTGAGCACACAGTGCAAGCACGGCCTCTTTCTACTTCCCAGCAGACTGACAGCAGTGGGACAGGCCGTCCACGGCTGCCTTATCACAGGCGGCTCTTCCTCTTTTCATGCATTATATACTCCCTGTTGAAAATGGCAATGTCTCTCCTGGGAAAGGAAAACAGTTCAGTTTGTCAGCAGTACAGAGGGAAGTAAATGCATTTACAAGTCCCAATATTATCTTAGCAACTGATTCTCTACACATTTTGTAACAATACAAGAAGAAAAGCCTTTATCCACAATGATATGACCCCAAGCATCAAGGAATTTGTATCAGGCTGAAATGGGAAGAATAGAGCCTGAGTGAAGATTAATCTCTGGAAGTAAAATAAACAAGCAGACTTCTCAGTCTGAACTTACAGATAAGCTCAGAATGTGAAACTCTGGAGCCTCAGAGCCCACCATGTTCAAGATTCTTACTTCACAAACAAGAAACCAAGGTATGATTGCTTTATTGTGTTCCATGTCAAAAGCCTCTAAATCTCTAAAAGACCACTAGAATATGCCCATATTTATTGTCTTTTAGTATCTATTTTGCTAATGGCTTTCCAAAACTTTCCAACTTCAGGGACTTTCCTGGTGGTCTATTGGCTAAGACTCCACACTCCCAAATCAGGGGGCCCAGGATCGACCCATGGTCAGGGAACTAGATCCCCACATGCTGCAACTAAGAGTTCAAGTGTGTGCTAAGTCAATTCAGTCATGTCTGATTCTTTGCAACTCTATGGACTGTAGCCTGCCAGGCTCCTCTGTCCATGGGACTCTCCAGGCAAGAATAATGGAGTGGGTTGCGGTATCCTCCTCCAGAGCATCTTCCCAACCCAGGGATTGAACCTGAGTGTCTTATGTCTCCTGCATTGGCAGGTGGGTTCCTTACCACTGGTGCTACCTGGGAATCCCTCAAAACAGTGAGGTGCTTATGAGCAATGCAGCTCCTGCCATGACACCACAACTAAAGATTCCGCATGCTGCAACAAAGACCAAGTGCAGACAAATAAGTAAATAAACTTTCCAACTTCAGAAAACTAAGCTTCAAGACAGGGACAGTGGGATGGCTCTCAATTAGAGGGGCTAAAATGAACAATCTGTAGAGCTAATTCCATTTTATCCCACTAAGAGATGGACAAGCAACTGCTCATAATGTAAGTTTAGCTGGTTTTCCTGGGGTAGAAAAACAGATCAGTTGCACATCCTTCTGCCATTCCACCACCAGCATCATACACACGCTCCTGTAACCTAGAGATAGGTAATTGATGGCTCCTTGTACAGCCCCAAAACACCTTGCTTCTACAGACCAAAGAAGTTAGCATGCATATTGATTATGAGAATCTAATGGAGACAACTGTAGGTATAATAAATAACCCCTGTATCAACAATAGGGCTTCCCAGTTGGCTCAGTGATAAAGAATCCACCTGCAATGTGGGAGACCTGGGTTCGATCCCTGGGTTGGGAAGGTCCCCTGGAGAAGGAAATGGCAACCCACTCTAGTACTCTTGCCTAGAAGATCTCATGAACAGAGAAGCCCAGGGGGCTACAGTCATAGGGTCACACAGAGTCAGACATGACTGAACAAATGAGCACACACACACACACACACACACACACGAACAATGCCAAGGGTGATCTTTTGACAGTAAATATATAATCATGACTGTCGTTAAAAAACCTTATTGTTCCTCAGCACCTTGAGATAAAGTTCAGTTTTCTCTATTTCTCTACATGAAGCCCATTGTAAACTGAATTTTCCCTACCTTTGCAGCCTCACTTTCAACCACTGCTATCACACTCATCACTCTCCATCCTACCCCTGCCTCCTGAACTCCAGTCAAATGTTGAAATTCTCCATTGTGTATTCTTGCCTCCTTTGTCAAAGATAAGATGTCCATAGGTGCGTGGATCTATCTCTGGCCTTTCTATTTTGTTCCATTGGTCTATATTTCTGCCTCTGTGCCAGTACTATGCTGTCTTAATGACTGTAACTGTGTAGCATAGTCTAACATCAGGCAAGTTGATTCCTCTGGTTCCATTCTTTCTCAAGATTGCTTTGGCTATTCGAGGTTTTTTGTATTTCCATAAAAATTGTGAAATTATTTGTTCTAGTTCTCTGAAAAATACCATTGGTAGCTTGAGAGGGATTGCATTGAATCTATAGATTGCTTTGGGTAATATGCTCATTTTCACTATATTTATTCTTCTGATCCATGAACATGTATATTTCTCCATCTATTTGTATCATCTTTGATTTCTTTCATCAGTGTTTTATAGTTTTCTATATATAGGTCTTTTGTTTATTTAGGTAGATTTATTCCTAAGTATTTTATTCTTTTCTTTACAAAGGTGAATGGAATTGTTTCCTTAATTTCTCTTTCTATTTTCTCATTGTTAGTGTGTAGGAATGAAAGGGATTTCTGTGTGTTAATTTTATATCCTGCAACTTTACTATATTCATTGAGTAGCACTAGTAATTTTCTGGTGGAGTCTTTAGGGTTTTCTATGTAGAGGATCATGTCATCTGCAAACAGTGAGAGTTTTACTTCTTGTTTTCCAATCTGGATTCCTTCTATTTCTTTTTCTTCTCTGATTGCTGTGGCTAAAACTTCCAAAACTATGTTGAATAGTAGTGGTGAGAGTGGGCACCCTTATCTTGTTCCTGACTTTAGGGGATATGCTTTCAATTTTTCACCATTGATGATAATGTTTACTGGGGGGTTACCGTATATGGCTTTTATTATGTTGAAGTATGTTCCTTCTATGCTTGCTTTCTGGAGGGTTTTTATCATATTTGGATGTTGAATTTTGTCAAAGGCTTTCTCTGCATCTATTAAGATAATCATATGGTTTTTATCTTTCAATGTGTTAATGTGGTGTATCACATTGATTGATACGTGAATACTGAAGAATCTTTGCATCCTTGGGATAAAGCCCACTTGGTCATGATATATGATCTTTTTAATATGTTGTTGTATTCTGTTTGCTATAATTTTGTTGAGGATTTTTGCATCTATGTTCATCAGTGATATTGGCCTGTAGTTTTCTTTTTTGTGGTATCTTTGTCTGGTTTTGGTATTAGGGTGATAGTGGCCTCATAGAATGAGTTTGGCAGTTTACCTTCCTCTGCAATTTTCTGGAAGAGTTTGAGTAGGATAGGTGTTAGCTCTTCTCTAAGTTTTTGATAGAATTCACCTGTGAAGCCAATCTCTTTAACAAGTGGTGCTGAGAAAACTGGTCAACCACTTGCAAAAAAGAATGAAACTAGAACACTTTCTAACATCACATACAAAAGTAAACTCAAAATGGATTAAAGATCTAAATGTAAGACCAAAAACTATAAAACTCCTAGAGGAAAACATAGGCAAAACACTCTCTGACATAAACCACAGCAGGATCCTCTATGACCCACCTTCCAGAATATTGGAAATAAAAGCAAAAATAAACAAATGGGACCTAATTAAACTTAAAAGCTTCTGCACAACAAAGGAAACTATAAGCAAGGTGAAAAGACAGCCTTCAGAATGGGAGAAAATAATTGCAAATTAAGCAACTGGCAAAGAATTAATCTCAAAAATATACAAGCAGCTCATGCAGCTCAATTCCAGAAAAATAAATGACCCAATCAAAAAATGGGCCAAAGAACTAAACAGACATTTCTCCAAAGAAGACATACAGATGACTAACAAACACACGAAAAGATGCTCAACATCACTCATTATAAGAGAAATGCCAATCAAAACCACAATGAGGTACCATCTCACACCAGTCAGAATGGCTGCTATCCAAAAGTCTACAAACAATAAGTGTTGGAGAGGGTGTGGAGAAAAGGGAACCCTCTTACACTGTTGGTGGGAACGCAAACTAGTACAGCCACTATGGAGAACAGTGTGGAGATTCCTTAAAAAACTAGAAATAGAACTGCCATACGACCCAGCAACCCCACCGCTGGGCATACACACCAAGAACTGAAAGAGACGTATATCCCAATGTTTAGCACAGCACTGTTTACAACAGCCAGGACATGGAAGCAACCTAGATGTCCATCAGCAGATGAATGGATAAGAAAGATGTGGTATATACACACAATGGAATATTACTCAGCCATTAAAAAGAATGCATTTGAATCAGTTCTAATGAGGTGAATGAAACTGGAGCCTATTATACAGAATGAAATAAGTCAGAAAAACACCAATACCATATATTAACACATATATATGGAATTTAGAAAGATGGTAACAATGACCCTATATGCAAGACAGCAAAAGAGATACAGGTGTAAAGAACAGACTGTTGGACTCTGTGGGAGAAGGTGAGAGTGAGATGATTTGAGAGAATGGCATCGAAACATGTATATTACCATATGTGAAATAGATCTCCAGTTCAGGTTCGATGCATGAGACAGGGTGCTCAGGGCCAGTGCACTGGGACAACCCTGAGGGATGGGATGGTGAGGGAGGTGGCAGGGGGGGTTCAAGATGGGGAACACGTGTACACCCATGGCTGATTCATGTCAATGTATGGCAAAAACCACCACAATATTGTGAAGTAATTAGCCTCCAATTAAAATAAATTAATTAATTTTTTTTAAATGTTGATATTCTCAAGTCAGGCAGTGCTCATGCTTCAGCTCATGTGGGTCCCTCTTCCTTGAATGTGCTTCTTCTCTTCCACCATCTTAAGTCTGCCTTGATAAAGATCTCAGTTCAACAGCCTGAGTGAGCTTGGGAGCAGATCTTGCCCCAGCCAAGCACTCAGGATGGCTGACATGTCAATTGCAGCCTTGTCATGCAAGAACATGTCAGCAAGAACCATGCAGGTGGACTTCCCTGGACTTTAGCCAGCAGTTAAGAATCTGCCTTGCAATGCAGGGGACGCAGGTACGATCTCTGGCCTAGAATCTAAGATCCCACCTGCCACTGAGCAACTGAGCCCACGTGCCACAACTAGAGATTCCATGCGCCACAACAAATGATCCTGCATAACACCACAAAGACCCTGCGTGCCACAACTAAGACTTGATGAAGCCAAATAAATACATTTGTAAAAAAGAACGATGTGGGTACATCATTCCAGGTACATCATTTTGCTCCTACCCACAAAAGCTATGATAAGTTTTGCTTGAAGTCACAAATTTGGGGGGTAAATAATTTAAAACTCAAGTTCCTAGCACCTGCCAAGCCAGGAAGAAATAACTCCTCTCTCCTTTCTAACTAACTGCACCCTCTCCCCACCTCTATCACAGAATTGTCTTTTATGTGCTTGTCTCTCCCATTCTAGTTGAAGCTCTTTGGAGACTGGGAACATGTCTTTCCATCTTTTTAATTCTGAGATCCTAGCACAATACACAGCACATGGAATGACTCAACAAATGTTTATGACTTAGTGAATTGAGTGAGTAAATTCAATTACAACCTAGTTTCAGAACTGAGATTTAAAGCAAAATCTTTACAAGTCAAGTTTTCTTTCAAGTATATAGGAATTTGCTGGGAATTATCAGGGTAGTCTGAAAACCTATTAGAGGTCTCTTATTTATTCAAAGACAACCCCTGCAGACCACGTCACTATCCAGTGTGAGGTATGTTTGAGATGACTATTCCTGGGTGAGGCATAGATTCTGTTAAAATGAAAATCACTCAGGCTAAATCGAGTGCAAGGCTTTCCATCGACACCAGTCACAGTACAGCTTTAGGAGGAGAGAGATCCAGTGTGAAAAATTAAGACAAAGTACAGTGGCTCCTGTATCAATTAAGTAATCAATTTTCTTTTCTGCTATGGGAGTCAAGGACTACCCAGGGATCCTTGATGGAGATTAGCATCTCACTGAGGGGAGCCACCAGAATCCCCAGGGTCACGCCAGTTGTCCAGCGTGGCCATCTCAGGAGCCAAAGTCCCCCTTCCCCTTCAGGAATGGGGACAGTCCCTCTTCCAGTGACCTGTTTGTCTGCTATCTGGGCATAGCCCGGGGTTGGGAGGTTCTTTCTGGCAGTCTTGGGCACAGTGGCCAGTTGACTTGCATTTGTAGCATTTCCTTTTGTTGGTCTTATTTCCAGATGAATGGTTGAACTTTCTTGGCCCCCCTGAGGTCACAAAGCATGACTGACACCAACAGCTATCAGTTTTGCACGAGCCCTGGCCTGTCTTTTCTCACGTTGGGTTCTCTCTTTCTCCTGAGCTTGGTCTTGATTATTAAATACCCAAAAGGCCACATCTGGGAGCTGGGGCATGGGCGTTTGTGGGACAAGTTGTAATTTTTGGAGTTTCTGCCTAATATGAGGGGTGGACTGGCTAAGTGGGAATACTGTCAGGAGGAGGATGTGCTAGGTTTCCACTCTGAGAGATCAGAGAGCTTAGAAGGGGATCATCTAAAGTGTTGGGAGAGTCTTCTGGTTCTCCAGGTTTTAAAATACAGGAGCTACATGGGGTGGGATTTTGGTAAAGGACTGTGAAAGCCTGAATATAGGGAATCTCACTCCACTTTCTCATCTGGCGGCAATAAAGATCCAATTGCAGAAGGTTATCATAATTTAGAGACCCATTTTCAGGCCATTTTTCTCCATTTCCCAACTTAAACAAAGTCCGGGCACTGCTACAGTAGAATTTAAGTTTCTCCTTCTTTAACCCTTCAGTTTTAAAGAATTACCAGTTCTAAAAAAAAAAAAAAAGAAAGAAAAAAAAAAGAAAATCACTCAGGCTAAAGATCCCCAGAGATACAAATTGTTCACTTGAAACAAGGAAGAAGCACCTACTAATCTACTTTGTCTCTTCATAACTGCTTGAAGAGATCCCTTCTTCCTAAGGAAGAAGTTGGAAGGCTAGCAGGCTTGATGACCCCTTTCACAAGAACAAGGGCATAGAGTTAGGAGGCCAGCTGGGATTCTAGTTAGTTTTTCAGAAGCAAATTACAAAATATTTATCAGTGACTGTGCTTATTATATGAACCATCTCCTATTTGTGTTTCACATTTTAAATAATATTAAAATGCATACAGAGACTTCCCTGGTGGTCCAGTGTTAAGAATCCATCTTCCAATGTAGGGGACACAGGTTCAATTTCTGATTAGGGAACTAACATCCCATATACTGTGGAGCAACTACGCCTGCACGCCACAACTATAGAGCCCATGTGCCTCAAGGTAAGACCCTACATACGCAACAAAGATCCTATGCGCTGCAACTAAGACCCAAAACAGCCAAATAAATAATTTTTTTAGAGACATACAATCAAAAGCCCCTGGATTTATCTTCTAGGAAACAAGAGTGTGTAGAGACTATGGGCCACCCTATGGCTTGTGGGTCTCCTTTGGCTGTAGAGAGGCTGAAAAGATTAGAAAAGAAGGAAAAACAAGCTAATTTTCTGAGACCAGCTGCAAGGGAGAGAAGTAAAAACAGTCAACTGCACTCAGCTAGCTACCTATCTCCCAGTTGTTACCACACCAGTCTTACAGAATTAACAGTGCTTTCCCACATTATGGTTTCCAAATCCAACCTTGAGGGAATTAAATCACTTGCCTTAGGTTACACAGCTAGTAAAAAACAGGATAGTGACTTGAACCAGTGCATACTCAAAGCTTTTGATCTCATATTCTTTCTGCTCAGGCTACGCAGCAGGCATGCACCTAGACTTTAATTCACTTTTCCATTATCTTAACAAATATTTACGAGCATTGTCCATGCACCAGGCTCTTTGCCAAGAGAGGCAGTATGAGATGCGCCTCTGGGCTGCTACACTGGTATATCCCACACCCAGAATAAATTTCCTGACAGTAACGTCACTTTACCAACAAAGATCCATATAATCAAAGCTATGGTTTTACCAGGAGTCATCTATGGATGTGAGAGCTGGGCAGAAAGAAGACTGAATGTCAAAGAATTGATGCTTTCAAACTGTGGTGCTGGAGTCCTTTGGATGGCAAGGAGATCAAACCAGTCATTCCAAAAGGAAATCAACCCTGAATTTTCATTGGAAGGACTGATGCTGAAGCTGAAGCTCCAATACTTTGGCCACCTGATGTGAAGAGCCAACTCACTGGAAAAGACTCTGATGCTGGTAGTTGACTCACTGGAAAAGACTCTGATGCTGGGAAAGATTGAGGGCAGGAGGAGAAGGGGATGGCCGAGGATGGGATGGTTGGATGGCATCACTGACTCGATGGACATGAGTATGAGCAAACTCCAGGAGATAGTGAAGGACAGGGAAGCCTGGCGTGCTGCATTCTCTGGAGTTGCAAAGAGTTGGACATGATTGAGCAACTGAACAACAACAAAGCAGCCTTTATATTTGAAGAATCTTTCCTTCAGCTGATAGTTTTTCAGATTTCACCTAAAAATAGTTTCATCTATATCCCTGTTATAGGAGGACAAATTTTCTAGCACAAACAAGATTGATTCTGTCAAGTGTAGGAAGGGCAAGTTAATGGAATATTTGAGTTAATGATGCTTCCAACAATAAGGTCTATTTAGTAACTTGCTTCATAGAACAAACTGTGCCCAGAATAATATGCTCACTTGTCTTATACTTCCCTACATGGAATACAACACTTGGTCACTTGGGATTTTAAAATCTGAATAATATTAGTGCGAATGCTTGAAAATTCAGCTAAATATCTATGGGCTCCCTAATAAACAGCCAAATGCCAACCCTCTTCATCCCCATTGAGAAGTGAAGTGAAAGTCGCTCAGTCATGTCTGACTCTTTTCAACCGCATGGACTAGAAAGTCCATGGAATTTTCCAGGCCAGAATACTGGAATGGGTAGCCATTCCCTTCTCCAGGGGATCTTCCTAACCCAGGGATTGAACCCACGTCTCCTGCATTGCAGGTGGATTCTTTACCAGCTGAGCCCCCAGGGAAGCCCAAGAATACTGGAGTAGGTAGCCTATCCTTTTTCCAGCAGATCATTCTGACCCAGGAAGCAAACCAGGGTCTCCTGCATGGCAGGTGGATTCTTTACCAGCTAAGCTACCAGGGAATCCCTCATCCCCCTTACATGAATGCAACTCTAAGTGTTCCATAAATGGTGGCTGCAGTTAGTGCCTTTCACATTTCATCCCAACTAATCGCTTCACCAGTCCTGTGAAAGAGATGGTAAAATAACGAAAATATAATTGTCTAATATATATTGGTGGCTTCCCCAGTGACTCAGCAGTAAAGAACCCACCTGCCAGTGCAGGACATGTAGAAATGCAAGTACGAGCCCTGGGTTGGGGAGATCCCCTGGAAAAGGAAATGGCAAGCCACTCCAGTATTCTTGCCTGGGAAATCCCATGGACAGAGAAGCCTTGTGGGCTACAGCACACAGGGTCACAAAACAGTCGGACATGACTGAGCAACTAAACAACAATAGAATATTTGGCACTTATTATGTGCCAGGGGCTGCATGGCGCTGGAGCACTCATCTAGAGCCAGACATCCTGGATGTGAAGTCAAGTGGGCCTTAGGAAGCATCACTATGAACAAAGCTAGTGGAGGTGATGGAATCCCAGTTGAGCTATTTCAAATCCTGAAAGATGATGCTGTAAAAGTGCTGCACTCAATATGTTAGCAAATTTGGAAAACAGCAGTGGCCACAGGACTGGAAAAGGTCAGTTTTCATTCCAACCCTAAAGAAAGGCAATGCCAAAGAATGCTCAAACTATCACACAGTTGCACTCATCTCACTTGCTAGTAAAGTAATGTTCAAAATTCTCCAAGCCAGGCTTCAGCAATACATGAACCGTGAACTTTCAGATGTTCAAGCTGGTTTTAGAAAAGGCAGAGGAACCAGAGATCAAATTGCCAACATCCATTAGATCATAGAAAAAGCAAGAGAGTTCCAGAAAAACATCTATTTCTGCTTTATTGACTATGTCAAAGCCTTTGACTATGTAGATCACAATAAACTGTGGAAAATTCTGAAAGAGATGGGAATACCAGACCACCTGACCTGCCTCTTGAGAAATCTGTATGCAGGTCAAAAAGCAACAGTTAGAACTGGACATGGAGCAACAGACTGCTTCCAAATAGGACAAGGAGTACGTCAAGGCTGTATATTGTCATCCTCTTATTTAACTTATATTCAGAGTACATCATGAGAAATGCTGGACTGGATGAAGCAAAAGCTGGAATCAAGATTGCCAGGAGAAATATCAATAACCTCAGATATGCAGATGACACCACCCTTATGGCAGAAAGTGAAGAAGAACTAAAGAGCCTCTTGACGAAAGTGAAAGAGGAGAGTGAAAAAGTTGGCTTAAAGCTCAACATTCAGAAAACGAAGATCATGGCATCTGGTCCCATCACTTCATGGGAAATAGATGGGGAAACAGTGGAAACAGTGGCAGACTTTATTTTAGGGGGCTCCAAAATCACTGCAGATGCTGACTGCAGCCATGAAATTAAAAGATGCTTGCTCCTTGGAAGGAAAGTTATGACCAACCTAGACAGCATATTAAAAAGCAGAGACATTACTTTGCCAACAAAGGTCCGTCTAGTCAAGGCTATGGTTTTTCCAGTAGTCATGTATGGATGTAAGAGTTGTACTGTAAAGAAAACTGAGCACCAAAGAATTAATGCTTTTGAACTGTGGTGTTGGAGAAGACTCTTGAGAGTCCCTTGGACTGCAAGGAGATCCAACCAGTCCATCCTAAAGGAAATCAGTCCTGAATATTCATTGGAAAGACTGATGCTAAAGCTGAAATTCCAATACTTTGGCCACCTGATGCAAAGAGCTGACTCACTGGAAAATACCCTGATGCTGGGAAAGATTGAAGCCGGGAGAAGAAGGGGATAACAGAGGATGAGATGGTTGGATGGCATCACCGACTCAATGGACATGAGTTTGGGTAAACTCTGAGAGTTGGTGATGGACAGGGAGGCCTGGTGTGCTCCAGTCCATGGGGTCAGTAAGAGCTGGACATGACTGAGTGACTGAACTGAACTGAACTTATTATGTGCCAGGCATTATGCTAAACATTTAACATGTCTTGTCACTCTTTCATTTATTCAGTAGCTATTTATTGAGTATATTAATTTCCAAGAAAGGGGATTAATCCCTAAGGATACACCAAGCAAACCAAACACGACCCTGACATCATGGAGGCTGCTTTCCAGGTGGGTGGAGACAGTAACAAAAAAGAAAACAAATAATAATTAGATGATTACAGATGATGATAGTACTAGAAAGCAAAATAATTAAATGAAGATATTAAAAATACCCAGAGAGGGGATGTCTACTTCAGAGAGCATGATCAGGGAAGACTCTCTGGAATAGTGACACCCAAGCTAAGGAAGAACACAAAGGAGACAGCCATGCATAGACCTGGAGGAAGAGATCCCAGACAGAGAGAACAAGTGCACAGCCCCTGAGGTGCGAAACAGCCCGCTTGCTGGATGAGCAGAAAAGATGCCAGAGGTAGGGCATTCCAAGGTGAGTCTGGAAAGGTAGGTGAGAGCCAGATGATGCAGGGCCTTGGGGTCCAAGGTGAGGAATTGTGATCCTGTTTTAAAGCCACATGAAAGCACTGAATGTTTTAAGCAGAGGTTTGGCATGATCTGATTTGCACTTTTTAAAGATGATACTGGTTGCTGTGTGGGGAGTGAACGTTAGATAAGCAAGTGAGAGTGGAAGTGGGGCCAGTAATGAAGTGGCCATTACTGCCACCCAGATCAGAGATGGTGGAGGCTTGGCCCAGGAAGCCAATGGGGAGAGTGGAGGAAAGTGGGCGGAACTGAGATGTGCTGTAGCCATGGAACTAAAGGGGTTCCCAGAAGAATTCAATATGAGAAATGACCTCACAGGGGTTGACAAACTTACTGCCCACTTATTATCCCTTTATAATTAAAAAAAAAAAAAACCTGAAACTTAAGATGTTAAATTATTGTCGGTTATACCTGAATAAAATGGGAGGGAGGGAGGAAATTACAGGTAAAAGCTAGAGAGTATAAGCTCTGAGAATCACACAGGTATGCTTGATCCGAAGCCCCTGACCACTGTGCTCCACTGCCTCACACGCCTCCCTGCTCCTCATTCAGAGTTTCCCAGGCAACCTCAGGTTCTTCTTATCTTCTGCATCTGGCCCCTGCCCTTTCAGGTTTCAGCCAGGACTGTCATGTGCAGCTGTGTGCATTGTGCACTGCACAACTGGGGGTGGCGGGGAGGAAACACAGACTAATGTGCAGGTTTTAAAGACAGATGTAGGGACTTCCCTCGTGGTCCTGTGGTTAAGAATTCACCTTGCAATGCAGGAGACAAGGGTTCCATCCTTGGGTGAGGGAATTAAGATTCCACATGCCACGGAGCAACTAAACCCGTGTACCACAACTAGAGAGTCGGCATACAACTAAAGATCCAGCATAACTCAATAAAGGACCTGAGTGCACAGAGAAGGGAATGGCTACTCACGAGAATCCCATGGACAGAGGAGCCTGGTGGGCTACAGTCCATGGGGTCGTGAAGAGTCGGACACGACTGAACGACTAACACTGCTTCTTCAGGTAGTTTTCAGGCGTGGCCAGGTTTTGCAAAGACTGCCTTCGTGTTTGTCCCTGACTTGCTGCAGAAAAAAGACCCATGTTGGGACTAAAAGCTAGGTTCCTGTGTCTTCTTCAGGAAATGTCTCTCACACACACAACATAAAGTTTACATTTTTCCTCTGTGCATTTTCTGGTAGGCAATAACTGAATGATATTTTCTGGATGTCTGCAAAATACAGCAATACGTATATATTGAATTTGTATATAAGACATTCTGTAATCTTAGGAAACTGGGATTCAACATGATGGAAGTGAGTACTGTGAATATACACATTTATTTTCTGTGATTTCACATTTGCAGTAACAAATTTAATTGGCATCTTCTCTGATTCTGTGGAGAATGTAAAGAACATCCCAATAAATTAATAAATGATAGCTTTAGATTTATCAGTGATCAAGGCTGCAAAACTAATAGCTAAAGAAAATATAGCAGAGCAAAAATAGAGCCATTTATTCTGCTGGAGTTCAATTCAGGGAAACAAGGCTTTCAGCAAAATACCAGCATCAAAGATGCTACTGGAGAGGGTTTCTGGGAAGAATAAAGGAAACTGCAGTTTTCTAATTAACACTGCAACAAATACTAAAAATGACCTTAAAGGAGAGCTTAAAAGGTATTTTAATGAGTTTTTGGCAGGGGCTGCTGATGAGCCCTTTTTTGTAAGTGAAGAGAAATGTCTTAAAATTAACCAAGACTTATGATCATCATATTGGAATCATATTTCAGGGAAATAAAACCCTTTGCTGGGAAGTTAAGCAAAAGGCCCAGTAGGAATACTAATCAAGCTTGTATCTTATTCTAATAACTCTAAGAAGAGGCAGATTCCTGAAGTCTAATTATTATGGCATTGTCTCCTTTTAACCTTCTTTCAGAGAGACTGTCACTGATTTTCAACACACACGCAATACAGACACAGACACCCCACTTCATCAGTATTACCTGTCTACCTCACTGTCTTTATCTTCCTCTCCAGTGGTTCTTCAGATTCTTTCCTAATCCCAGCATCTCTCATGTTTTGTAATGCCTTCACTTGCACTAGACTTCTAGTTTAACATAGTATTTGCTACAAATTTTCTATGAAAATATCTCTGTAGATGGACAAAAACAGCCAACATTCTAGCTTGTAACCCTGTGCCCACAACAAACTGGCCCAACGCGCACAGTCACTTCTGAGCTTGAGACTAGAGTCAGCTGGTCGCTTCTGCAGCGGATCCTTTGTTTTATGGGAAAGATCCTTTACTCGTTTCTCTTCAGCCTTCTTCCATATGCTTTATATGTTTCAGGAAGTATTCAAATCTTTCTTTACACTCTTCCCTCCCCTTCAGCTGTTGTTGTTTAGTTGCTTAATCATGTCCGCCTCTTTTGTGACCCCATGGACTGTAGCCTTCAAGTCTCCTCTGTCCATGGGATTTCCCAGGCAAGAATACTGGAGTGGGTTGCCATTTCCTCCTCCAGGGGATCTTCCCAACCCAGGGATTGAGCCTGCATCTCCTGCATTAGCAGGAGGATTCTTTACCTCCAAGCCACCAGGGAAGCCCTTTCAGTACTAACATGGAATTCTTCCT
>NW_011494695.1:1027980-1031198 GCF_000754665.1 Bison bison bison | reverse complement strand
TTCACTAATGCATTTTCCTATTGGCTCGGTGGTAAATAATCCACCTGCCAATGCAGGAGACCTGAGTTCAATGCCTGGGTGAGGAAGATCCCCTGGAGAAGGAAATGGCAACCCACTCCAGTACTCTTGCCTGGGAAATCCCATGGACAGAGGAGCCAGGCAGGCTACAGTCCATGGGGTTGCAGAGAGTCGGACACGACTGAGCAACTAAACAACAACAACAAAGGCTATGGATGCTGTCTGCTATCAGATGAAGTCCATGCTGTTACCTGCCCCCGCAGAGGGGCCCTCTCCAAAAACAACAACTCGGACATTTATTAAAGCAACTGCAGTAGAGCTGCAGGGCAAGGAATCACACCCAGGCTACTTCCCTGTCATTTGGGGGTGTCCATTTTATCATTATAATATTACAATAGAATAAGCTCAACTTATATTTAAAGCTATGTTGTTTGGCAGCACTACTTGCTTACTTTTCCAGAATGACAAGATTTGAACCAATGACTTGCCTTAAGAAAGGTGAAAGGCAATGGCACCCCACTCCAGTACTTTGCCTGGAAAATCCCATGGATGGAGGAGCCTGGTAGGCTGCAGTCCATGGGGTTGCTAAGAGTCAGACACAACTGAGCGACTTCACTTTCACTTTTCACTTTCATGCATTGGAGAAGGAAATGGTAACCCACTCCAGTGTTCTTGCCTGGAGAATCCCAGGGATGGGGGAGCCTGTTGGGCTGCCGTCTCTGGGGTCGCACAGAGTCAGACACGACTGAAGCGACTTAGCAGCAGCAGCAGCAAGAAAGGTGAAAATCGTTAGCCAGTGAAATTATAGAAAAAAGTCATCATGAGGGTGTCAGAGGTCTGACCAAGGCTGTGACATGTGTGAATTTTGTCCTAATTAGTGTCCAGTGCCACTCCGAGGAGCTAACATGGGAGGTTTTAGCCTTGGTCAAAGTTCTCCACCATCTCTAAAGCCTCTGGGAAGTGTGAGTTTGCCTCAAGGAAACACTGATTTCTCTGTTTGAAAAATGTGAATACAGAGCTGTGGGTCACCTTTGGAGATGTTCGATTTTGTTCTCCACTAGTCAACTCTCAAGTGAACTATTCTGTACAAATCTACTTTAATTATGTATTAATTTCAATATTATTACATGCAGAACATGACTGCTGCTCTTTAAAAATTAATCTGGAATCTATTGGTTTTATTTAGTATGCGTTATAAGGCAGCGTTCACTTTTTTTTAAAAAAAAAAAAAGGCCTCCAGATAAATGTGTTGCTCTACATAATGTAGAGCAATCACAAGTAGTAATTTGCTAGAAACAGAAATACTTTAATAAGAATTCTGCCTACCTTTTCCCTTCCTTCCTTTCTTTGGCAGCTTCATTCATAACCGTCAATAATGAAAGGGCAGAAGGAGGAACTGACAAGGACTAAGTACAGCACTGGAGGGCCCTGCTGTTCTAGGCTGTTGATGGAGTTGGATACCAAAACCCTACTCTCATTTTGCTACCAAAAGGAATTATGTTGTGTCCTCACCTTTAAATGCACTGTTCTGGAAGTTCTGCAGCAGGAATGCCTTGGTTTAGATGTTGACAGGAGCCCAGCGATTTACTTCACATCCATTTGGGTACTTTTCGAGGCAGATAGGTGCAGAGCCAAAAAACACCACCTAGGGACTTCCCTGGTGCTTCAGCGGTTGCTGAAGCTGAAGCTCCAATAATTTAGCCACCTGCTGTGAAGAGTGGACTCACTGGAAAAGACTCTGAGGCTAGGAAAGATTGAGGGCAAAAGGAGAAGAGAGCGGCAAAGTGTGAGATGGTTAGATAGCAACACCAACTCAGTGGACATGAACTTGAGCAAACTCCAGGACACAGTGGAGGACAGAGAAGCCTGGTGTGCTGCAGTCCATGGGTCGCAAAGAGTCGGACACGACTGAGCGACTATAAACAACAACAACCAGTGGTTAAGACTCTGCCTTGCAGTGCAGAGGACTTTGGTTCAGTCCCTGGTCTGGGAACTAAGATTCCACACGGTACAGAGTAACTAAACCAACACGCCACACTACTAACCCCTGAAGCCACAGAGAGTCCATGCACCACAGTGGAAGATCCTGCATGATGCGACAAAGAGCCCGCGTGCCACAACTGAGATGGGATGCAACTAAATACTTTTTTTTCTTAATTAATTTTTTTTAATTGAAGGATAATTGCTTTACAGACTTTTGTTGTTTTCTGTCAAACATCAAAATGAATCAGCCATAGGCATACATATGTCCCCTCCCTCTTGAACCCCCTTCCCACCTCCCTCCCCATCCCATTCCTCTAGGTTGATACAGAGCCCTTGTTTGAGTTCCCTGAGACATACAGCAAATTCCCATTGGCTACCTATTGTGAGATGTATGGAGAGAGTAGTAAATAATTTTCGTTTTAAAATACTGCTTAAATTATGTGTGGGAAGAATCACATGGGATTGCAAAGATAAATAAAACGTTAAACTATTTTAGTCTAAATCTGAAAATAACAGTTAACACTTATAGAGACCTTGCTACATATCAGGCACTGAACACATTTCTTATTTAATCCCCAGGTGAGTAGTGTAGGTACTGCTCACAATGAATTTTGCATTGTTCTCATAATGCCTTAGAAGGATTTCATCTACATCTTCACAGTTAATGAACAACAGTCTAACAGAGAAGAACCAGAACCTTAACACTGAATTCACAATGCTAAATAATTTTTAGGAAAAACTCATCCTTGCAGGACAGGTATAGTCTTTTCTGACAGTACCAAGTCGGTGTTTCAAAAATGAGTTAAGTCATACTTACACTACTGGTTTGTGCATTGTTTTCTTAATACAAAAACTGACGATGCACTTTGGAAAATTCCATGAAGATGTTGGCTTCCAACCAGAACTGATTCGTGGCTGCTTCTCAGTGAGCTACACAGGTTCCCACCCTACTTTTTCTTCGATTTCCTCATTGGCCCTGGTTAACAAATAGAAGTACAAATAGACCAGGCCAATGTATTAGGTAGGCAGTTAGAAGGAAAGTTATGACCAACCTAGACAGCATATTAAAAAGACAGAGACATTACTTTGTCAACAAAGGTACCGTCTAGTCAAAGCTATGGTTTTTCCATTGGTCATGTATGGATGTGAGATTTGGACTATAAAGAAAGCTGAGCACAGAAGAATTTATGCTTTTGAACTGTGTTGTTGGAAAAGAC
>NW_011494695.1:1027741-1027880 GCF_000754665.1 Bison bison bison | reverse complement strand
CCCCCTCCAGTGTTCTTGCCTGGAGAATCCCAGGGATGGGGGAGCCTGTTGGGCTGCCGTCTCTGGGGTCGCACCCCACTCCAGTACTTTGCCTGGAAAATCCCATGGATGGAGGAGCCTGGTAGGCTGCAGTCCATGG
>NW_011494695.1:996021-1027641 GCF_000754665.1 Bison bison bison | reverse complement strand
AGAGGATGAGATGGTTAGATGGCATCACCGAGTCAATGGACATGAGTTTGGGTAAACTCCGGGAATTGGTGATGGACAGGGAGGCCTGGCGTGCTGTGGTTCATGAGGTCACAAAGAGTCAGACACAACTGAGCGAGTGAACCCTACTGTACTATAGGCTACCAATGCAAACACAGACACTAACTTCAGCCAACTTAAGTAAAAAGTAAAATACTCAGTGGAGGGGAAGGGTTATGGTACAGGAGGATTACAAGGAAAAAGCATCCCGCCTTGAGGAAGTGACAGGAACAGGAATGAGAAGTGGGTCAGGAGCCCCTTCTTTGTCTTCCACCAGTGACGATGACTATTCTCTTTGCAGAGTAGCATTCTCTGCTTCTCACCCACAAGACAGAAAACAGCTACCCACAGCTCCCAAGTTTCAATGTTATATGCTGGCCAAGTAGGACACTATGCTTTCTCCCTCTTTCTCAGGCCCAGTTTCAAATTCTTGAGACAAATAATGTGAAAGGCCCACTTGGAGCCAGGTGTCCATCTCTAAACTATTCAACTGTGACCAGAAGGTAGAGTTAAATATGATAAAACAGCTATAGAATCCATCAATGCAGGTTGGAAAGCAAATACCAAAGAAGAGGAGTGACTATGAGATGGGCAGGTACCCTATAGAATATTTTGCTAATCCGAGCTTTAGATACCAGACAGAAAGTGAGAGAGATTTTTAAGGAATTGGTTCACACAATTATGGAGACTGACAAGCCCCGAAGATCTGCAGTCAGAAAGCTGGAAACCCAGAAGAACCAATGGTGCAGTTCCAGGCCAAGTCCAAAGGCTTGAGAACCAAAAGAGCTGATAATACGAGTTCCGATTCAAGGGCAGGAGCACACCACGGTCCCAGCTCAACAGTCAGGAGGTAAATTTCCCTCTTACTCAGCTTTTATGTTCTATTTGGGTCTTCCATTGGATGGGGCCCACCAACATCAGGGAAGCCTGTCTGCTTTAGTCAGTCTACCAATTCAGACATTCACCTCGCCAGAAACACACTCAGAATAGCATTTGGCCAAATGTCTGGGCGCCCCCTGGCCCAGTCAAGTTAACACACAAAATTAATCAGTGTAGGTATCTCCACCATAAGTAGCATAGTGTCTTCTAGAATCTGACCACATAGACATGATTAGAATATTCATCTAAAGATACTTTAACTTCTTAGGACAATATAGATAAATTATGTCAACAACAAATTTTTTAATAAAAATTAATTGTGCTCTAATTGGAAGGAAAGTGGAATACCAGGCAGGTGCCTTGACCCAGAAAGTATTTCTACAATGCAACTGATTACAAATTCCTCTCAAAAAAAGACATTAACACAAGTAAAGCATCCCATTTTTCCTTGCCAAATATGATGAAGTAATGACAAGGGGCTCCTTTTAATTCATATGCTTTCAGATTTAAGATTTTAGACATTTTATGTCATGATAGTCTTTCTTTTTTTGGCTGTACCATGCAGCATATAGGATCTTGTTCTCTGACCAATGATCAAACCTGTGCCCCCTGCATTGGGAGCATGGAGCCTTAACCACCGGACCATCAGGGAAGTCCCTGATAATCTTCTTTCTTAAAGATAAGCATATTCCCTGATTCCAAATCCAAACTGGCAGTAATTAACGTAAGATTTACTACAGTGGTGAATATGATGACTTTTTGCAGTATTAAGCTTAAATAGAAGCTGATAAAAACACAAAGTTTTAATTCACTAATGTAAAGATAACTTTTTGTCTATGACTTCATTATTAAGCAAGTTTGAAAGGTTAAACACTCACATTCTAAATTACAGGATAAAAGTTACTCTTATTCATCTCCTTGTTGCAGAAAGAAAGAGTATTAAGCAGAGGAAATAGAAACAATTTTGGAATATTTATGCATTTAAATAACCTATGATCATATTCACTGGACCCTTGAATACCTACTGTGTGTCAGAGCTAGCCCTCAATGTAAGAGATTTACCTTAAATTCAAAATGTATGTCTTTTATTCTTGAGTTACTTAACTCTATTAAATATTACTGCTAGTTGAAGTCTTGTCTTTAAAAGAAATCAATAATATCATTTTAAGGTTAAACCTTTCAAATACTGAATACCTGCATACTCAGAATTATGAGAAAATCAGATTATATCTTATCCATTTTGGATAAGAGAAGAGAATATGATAAAGCAAATGGGGCAAAAGCACAACAGTTGGCACAATCGAAGTGGAGAATCTAGAGCAGTTGTTTACAGTAGTCTTGCAACTTTTCCATGTATATTTTAAATTATGTCAAACCAATAAAATGAGAAAAATAAAAACAGGACCACCATATGATCTAGCAATTCCACTTCTGGACATAGATCCAAAAGAAATGAAAACAAGATCTCAAAGAGATATCTGCACTCACATTCATTGCAGCATTATTTACAAAAGTCAAGACATGGGAACAACCACAATGTCCACTGACAGATGAATGGATAAAGAAAATGTGATACTCACAGAGAGAGAAATATTATGCAGCCATTACAAAGAATGAAATTCTGCTATTTGCAATAATATAGACGTACTTTAAGGTCATTATACTAAGTGAACTAAGTCAGGCAGATAAATAGCATATGATCTCACCTACATGTTAAGTCTTAAAAAAAAAAATGAATCATAGAAACAGAGAAGAGATTAATGGTTACCATGGCTGCCAAGACCAGGGGTTAGGGAAGATATGGATGAGGGTAGTCAAAAGGTACAAACCTCCAAGAGCCCTGGAGACATAATGTACAGCATGCTAACTACTGTAACAATAGTTGCACATTTGAAAGTTGTTAAGAGAATAAATCTTAAAAGTTCTCATCACAGGAAGGAAATGTACTTATGTGAGGTTGTTACTGTACAGTTGCTAAATCATGTCCAACTCTTTGTGACCCTATGTGTGCATGCATGCTAAGTCGCTTCAGTTGTGTCAGACCCTTTGCGATGCGATGGATTGTAGCCCGCCAGGCTCCTCTGTCCATGGGATTCTCTAGGCAAGAATACTGGTATGGGTTGCCATGCCCTCCTCCAGGGGATCATCCCAACCCAGAGATCAAACCCACGTCTCCTACATCTCCTACATCAGCCAGTGGGTGCCTTACCACTAGCGCCACCTGGGAAGCCCTTGTAACCCCATGGACTGCAGAAACCAAGGCTTCCCTGTCTTTCACTATCTCCCTGAGTTTGCTCAAACTCATGTCCATTGAGTCAATGATGTTATCCAACAATCTCATCCTCTGCCATCCCCTTCTCCTCCTGCCCTCAATCTTTCCCAGTATCAGGGTCTTTTCCAATGAATCGGCTCTTCACATTAGGTGGCCAAAGTATTGGAGCTTCAGCATCAGTCCTTCCAATGAATATTCAGGGTTCATTTCCTTTAGGATTGACTGGTTTGATCTTCTTGCTGTCCAAAGGACTCTGAAGAGTCTTCTCCAGAACCACAATTCAAAAACATCAATTCTTCAGCGCTCAGCTTTCTTTACAGTCCAACTCTCAGATCCATACATCTGTACATGACTACTGGAAAAACCATAGCTTTGACTATACGGACTTTTGTCAGCAAAGTGATATCTCTGCTTTTTAACACACTGTCTAGGTTTGTCATAGCTTTTCTTCCAGGGAGAAAGCATTTTTTAATTTCATGGCTGCAATCACCATTGTTAACTAAGCCTTGCTGTTTAGTCGCTAAATCATGGCTGACACTTTTGTGACCCCATGGACTGTAGCCTGCCAGGCTCCTCTGTCCATGGAATTCTGCAGGCAAGAAAACTGGAGTGGGTTGTCAACTAACCCTTATTCATTTTAAATATATACATATATCAAACCATCCTATTGTCTACCTTAAACTAATACAATGTTATATGTCAACATTATTGACATATCTCAACATATTGAGTTATCTCAACAATACTGGGGAGAAAAAGTTGATAAAATTGGTACGTTGAGAAACTGACCACAAAATCAGTTTCTGTAAAACTGCTGCACAATCAGCAGAATGATGGTCACTGGTTTAGTGCAATCTGGATCCATGGGTTGGGAAGATCTCCTGAAGAAGGGAAAGGTATTTCCCCTCCAGTATTCTGGCCTGGAGAATTCCAGGGACTGTACAGTCCATGGGGTCACAAAGAGTTGGAACACAACTGAGTGACTTTCACTTTCACAACAGACATATGTGGGTAAAATCTAACTTTTATCTTTTCCTGTCAGTGAGAAATGTATGGTAGGAATCTGCTTATTCATCTGGACCCATGGTCCTCTGAGAAGCTCCAATCTATTTACAACTTCAGAAAGTTGTGAGTGAGTTCTGGAGCAGTGATTGGTCAGCTCAGTTTGACTTAATCTCTTCTTTGAGCATGTCACATCATCAGATGGGTCTCCCAAGTTACAACAATAGATCTATCACTGAGGAAGACATCAAGTAGGATCCAAAACACATTCAAACTAAAAGTTATTCAAACAAAACTAGGTTGATGAACAACCAAAGAAAGGAAGGGTAACAATATTTTCACTTTATCATACAGAGGGTGGGAGGATTAATTAGCTTGTTCTTATAAAGCGCTTTAAAGATAAATTGTGCTGTTAACTTGCCGAAACTCATTCTTATTATGCTTATTTGCTGTGTCCTACATAAATATTTAATGGTTACCCTGGGAAAGAAACTCTTGTTTAATCTATCATCCTTTTCTTATTAGTAGACAGTGTAAAACAGCCAAATTTTTCCCCTGAATGTATTATTTTTAAAAAATGCCTCCAAGATAGTTTCCTATCAACCAAGCAACAATCCACAAATGAATCATTAATGTTTGATGTCTCAAAGCAATGTGAATCACATAATATGGTAGAACCTATATGTTGGAGCTCTTTCAAGGTAAAATAGGAATTAATTTTCATTTGGACCACTGCATTCATATTCACATTGGTCATGGCCAAGGTAAGCTTTTTAATAAAGAAGAAACAATGCAGGTTTGATTCATTTAGCTATTTCTAAGCAACTGACCACAAAAAACAACAACAACAACAACAACAACAAAAGCACACCCTATTTCTGGAAACCTGGGTTTCACAAATTAAGGGAATACCCTCCTGATGTCACCCAAAGTGATAATTTTCAACTAGCATGGGTCATGCCCTACTGGTGAGAAGGGAGAGGAAGGTGTTCCAACACCTCTTCTCATTGGATTTTTAAGGCTTAAGTGAGATAAACGCAAATGCCAGGTTCTAACCAGGGTGTTTATTTGTGCTGCATGAAGGACCCCTGGCTGGCTTGCTTCTCGATGTGCATGTCCCTGGACCTCTTCATATAGCCTTGGCAGAGAAGCATCTTGGTCTCCCACTGCAGCAGGAGTAGATCCCCATGCACATACAGCACCTGGCAGGGGAAGGCAGTAGGGCAGAAAGCCAGCAGATAATCCACAACAAGGTTAGCAGAAAAATAGCAGGAAGTAAGCAAAGGGGTAATTATTAGGAGAAATACTGTGTACAGTTACCCCTCTCAGGCCACAGGATGACAGCATCTCTGTCATAACTACAGGTGAACAGGTGAACAGAGAATTGGCACTCAACATGTTTTCAAGTGTTGCCAGGAAACTCTGTGTCTCTAATACACGAAATCTAAGTCCAAATAGTTCAGCACCACTGACCCAAGGGACACAGTTAATTCAAAGATACTGGATAATTTCCTTCCCAGCTGAAGCTTTAATGATCTGGCAAGCTCTGCCTTCACGGGTGGAAAGGCCCTCACTAGGAGGCCAGGCTCCAGACACGGAAATGAAGAGAGCTACCCTTTGTCCCTATTAATACTTGACTCTATTGACTCAACCAAACCGGAAAGTCTGACCCAACTTTTCCCTGGAACATTTCTCACAGCCACGGGTGGCAGAATTTACCCGCCCAGGGACTTGCCTTGGGTGATCTCTGCCTTGAGCTCATGTTCAGTGAAGTAGATGTCTTTGGGTAGGTTGAAGAGCCAATTCTGTGTCCTTGAAAGAGTCAAGTTCCCTCAAAGGGTTGTAGAGTTCTAGGGTAAGCCCATAGCTTGTAGACCAAGCTGAATTAGAACCTTGCCTTAAGAGATGCATGACTTCCAAGTTAATCACCATTACTGAGGTTCCATTTACTCCCCTGCAAGAGGAAGAAATAGGGCTTCCATTTGGCTCAGTGGTAAAGAATCCACCTGCCAATGCAGGAGACATGGGTTCAATCACCTATCTGAGAAAATCCCACATGCTACGGAGCAACTAACCCCACTGGCCATAATTATTGAGCCTGTGTTCTAAAGCCTTGGAGTCACAACTACTGAATCCCATGTGCCCTAGAGCTGGTGCTCTGTTCTTTGTTAAGAACCCACTGCAATGAAAAGCCCATCATCAAAACTACAGAAAAGCCCATGCAGCAATGAAGACCCAACACAACCAAAAATAAAATAAACAAATAAAATTATTTTTAAAATGAAGAAATAATATTCTAATGATTAATGCCAGGTAATTACCATTTTTTCATCATAAAATGCAATCAATTTTATCTTCATGTAAAACAGTGAACTTAATGTAAATGAAAATAATGCTAACCTTTAAGAGTATATGTTTATTCATACAATTATACATCTCTCTATCCTTCAGTATCATAGCTAAAATTTAAGCAATGTCTTTTTTCATGGAGAATCTCAAGATGTTTCTAACCCATTTATAGCCATTTTTAGTTACATGTTTTTCTTCTTTTTAAAGGTGCCTTTATGAGCTTAACTTTGTTGTCCATTTCAACAATGAAATTCTGGAGCATTCAGGGCTGCTCCAACAGGTTATGTATCAACAGCATCAATATATCATTCACATAGTCCATGAGGCTATGTCTAAAAGCACCACATTTCCTTAAATGAATCACATATTGCTGCAAACAAACTTGCTCTTCACAAAAGCCACCAGAACCTGGTATAGACAGATGCTCAGCCCCTGAGGGATCAATATGATGCATAACTTAATTAAACCCACATCTATTCATGTTAAAGATTTTGATTTATTCAAGAATATAAGGCTGGCTGATATTTTAATGAAACAATTGCTTGTAATCATAAATATAATTATCTTACACTGCTGAACAAGACAACAAGAAAGATACATGGACTTTATTACAGCTTCAGAGACACATTTGTTCTCTTTGATGTTCTATTGTTGAGTGACCAAAAAATGATTCAAAGCAATTTAAAAATCTCATCTTGGCTTTCTAAATTATACACACCATTATTCAAAGTTCAATGGGCCTGGAAGAAATGTTTTCTACAAAGTTACATTAGTTATTACTCTTACAAAGCTATTTTTTAATATAACACATTTAAGTAATCATGAAATATTACATACTCATTACAAACAATTTTGGAGGGAATAGTGAGCATATTAAAAATGAACATTAAAATTATACCTACTATTTCCACCCAGAGATAACCTCCTTAAATATTCTACTACATTTGTTCTCAACTTTCTTCAAATAATGTACATGTGTATATATAATTTTTAATTTTTCTACAAACTCAAAATTATCCAATTATATATAGTTTTCATTTTAATAGTATCATTGATATTTTATTAAAGATCTTCAAAAATATCACTTTAATAATTGCATGTTATCCTATATCAGATGTTTTGGTTGCTTTTAACTATTATAAATAATATGATGAATGTCTTGTGTCAAAGATAACAAATCTTTGATCAAATATCTGATGATTTTCATAGGATAAATCTTTACAATTCTCAAGGAAACTGTTAAGGACTTTCTCACATATTGTCAGTTTCCCTCCATAAAGTCATACCTGTATACATTCCCACCATCTTTTCACATTCTTGCCAACACTAACCTTATTAAAAATACTTCTATCAGTAAATCCCATATCTTGAAGAGATATTTGTACTCCCATGTTTATTGCAGTATTAGTCATAACAGCCAAGACATGGAAATAATTTAAATGTCCTTCAATGGATGAATGGATAAAGAAAATGTAATAAATACATATCACATATGCACACAAAGAAACACAGAAATATTATTCAACTATTAAATAGATATACAGGGCTTCTTAGGTGGTCTGGTGGTTAAAAATCCACTCTGCAATGCAGGGGACACCGGTTTGGTGCCTGGTCTGGGAAAATCCCAGATGCTGTGGGGCAACCAAGCCCATGTGCCACAACCACTGAACCTGTGCTCTGGAGCCCATGAGCTGCAGCTACTGAGCCCATGTGCAGCAACTATTGAAGCCTGCATGCATGTCTAGAGCCCATTCTCTGTAACAAGAGAAGCCACAGCAATGAGAAGCTCACACACTGCAGCAGAGTAGTCCCCACTCTCCGCAACTACAGGAAGCTCCCACACAACAACAAAGGACCAGTGAGCCAAAAATAAATAAATAAATATTTTTAAAAGCTAATTAATTATAATATATATATACAATATATACATAACATATATACATAAAATATACACATATTATATATATATACACATACACACCCATCCAAAAACAGCAGAATACACCTTCTTTTCAAATGCATATGCAATATTCTTCAGGTGAGATCACAGGCTAGGACACAAAACAAGCCCTGCGAACTTTAAGTAAACTGACCCCTTGGAGGAGGGCATGGCAACCCACTCCAGTGTTCTTGTCTAGAGAATCCCCACAGACAGAGGAGTCTGGCAGACTAAAGTCCATGGGGTTGCAAAGAGTCAGACACACAACTGAGTGACTAAGCACACAGCACGGAAATCAAATCAACCATCTTTTCCAACCACAATACTATAAGACTAGAAACCAACTAGAAGGGAAAAAACTGGAAAAAAAAAAAAAAGCCCACAAATAAGTGGAGGCTAAATGACATGCTATGCGACTACTGAGCCTGCACACTCTGGAGCCCACACACAATAACAAAGACCCAGCACAGCCAAAACTGAAAAAAAAACAAAAATCAGGAAAAGAAATTATGGAAACAACCCCATTTACCACCACATCAAAATATATATATACCTGGCAATAAACATAAAGGTTTTCTCAGAAAATTGTAAGACAGATGAAAGAGATTAAAGATGACACAAACAAATGGAAATATATACTGTGTTAAAATGACCATACCACCTCTGACATTCTACAGATTCTACGCAATCCCTATCAAAATACCCAGGACATTTTTAACAGAACTAGAACAAATACTTTAAAAACTTTTATGGAAACACAATAGACCCTGAATAGCCAAAACAATCTTGAGGGTTTCCCTGGTGATCCAGTGGTTAAGAATCCACCTTGCTATCCAAGGAACACCAGTTTGACCTCTGGTCCACAAAGATCCCACATGCCACAGGGCACCTAAACCCATGCCCCACAACTACTGAGCCTGCTCTCTAGAGCCTACAAGCTGTAACAAGAGAAGCCACCACAACGAGAAGCTCAAGTGCTGCAACTAGAGACTAACCCCTGCTTGCCACAACTAGAGAAAGCCTGAGTGCAGCAACAAAGATCCACCACAGCTGAAAAATAAATAAATAAATCTTAAAAAAGAAAAAGAGAGAGAGATCTTGAGAAAGAACAGAGCTGGAAGAATCATGTTCCCTGATTATACTACAAAGGAACATTAATCAAAACAATGTGATATAGCACAAAAACAGACACACAGATCAATGCAACAGAAGAGAGAGCCCAGAAATAAATCCACCCACTCATCATCAATTAATCTAAGACAAAGGAGGCAAGAACAGACAATAGAGAAGACAATATCTCTTCAACCAGTGGTGCTTGGAAAACTGGACAGCTATGTGTCAAAGGATGAAAATTAGAATAATTTCTCACACCATATACAAAATAAACTCAAAATGGATTAAGACACAGAAACCATAAAACTCCTACATAAAAAAATAGGCAGCATACTCTTTGACATAAATCACACGAATTTTTTTTTTTATCTATCTACTAAAACAAAAGAAACAAAAGCAAAAATAAACAAGTGGGACCTTTTGCACAGGAAAGGAAACCATTGACAAAACAAAATAAAACACAGAAAAGACTTACTGAATGGAAGAAAATATTTGCAAATGATATGACTTATAAGCAGTTAATATCCAATATATATAAACAACTCATACAACTTAATATCAAAAGACAGACAACCTGATTAAAAACTGAGTAGAAGGCCTGAATAGACATTTTCAAAAAAAGACATACAGATGACCAATGGGCATAGGAAAAGATGCTTAACATTGCTATCATCATAGAAATGCAAACCAAAACCATAATGAGTTATCACCTCAAACCTGTCAGAATGGCTACCATCAAAAGACCGGAAGCAACAAGTGTCGGTAAGGATGTGGAGAAAAGGGAACCCTTGCACACTGTTGGTAGGAACATAAATTGGTGCAGCCATTGTGGAAAACAGTATGGAGGGTCCTCAGAAAACTAAAACTAGAATTACCACATGATCCAGCAATTTTATTCCTGGGCATATATCAGAAGAAAACAGAAACACTAATTTGAAAAGATACACGCATCCCAATGCTCATAGCGGCATTATTTACAATAGCCAAAACATGAAGGAAACCTAAGTGTCCATCAAAAAATAAATGGATAAAATGATGTGGTATATACACACAATGGAATGGTACTCAGTCATGAAAAGAATGAAATTTTGCCAATTGGAACAACATGGATGGACCTGGAGGATATTATGTTTAGTGAGGTAAGTGAGACGGAGAAAGACAAATACTAAATATTATCACTCATATGTGGAATCTGAAAAATTAAAACTAGTGAATATAACAAAATTATATATATGTATATACACACATACATACATACAATAGAATATTATTCAGCCACAGAAAAAAGGAAATTCTACCATGTGCTACAACATGGATAAACTGAAGGACATTCTGCTAAATGATATAAGCCAGAGAGAAAAACAAATAATGTATGGTATTAATTCTATGTGGAACCTAAAAGAAAATAAAAGTCAATTTCATAGAAATAGGGAGTAGAATGGTGATTGCCAGTAGCTAGGGGGAGAGGGAAATAAGAAGATCTAGGTCAAAGAAGGCTGAGCACCAAAATATCAATGCTTTCGAACTGCGGTGGTAGAGAAGTCCCTTTGACAGCAAGGAGATCAAACCAGTCAATCCTAAATGAAATCCACCCTGAATATTCATTTGAAGAACTGATACTGAAGATGAAGCTCCAATATTTTGGCCACCTGATGCTAAGAGCCTACTCATTGGAAAAGATCCTGATGCTGGGAAAGATTGAAGGCAGAAGGAGAAGGGAACAACAGAGGATGAGATGGTTGGATTGCATCGTTGACTCAATGGACATGAGTTTGAGCAAACTCCAGCAGATAGTGAAGGACTGGGAAGTCTGGTGTGCTGCAGTTAATGGGGTTGCAAAGAGTTGGACATGACTGAGTGACTGAACAACAAAACCAAGGTCAAGAGGTACAAACTTTGGTGACTGCAGTTATAACACAATATCATGGACCTGAAAATCACTGTGAGTGATCTTCAATGTTCTCACCACACACCCCAAAAATCTTAACTATGTAAGATGATTGATGTATGAATTATTTTTATCTTGGTAATCATCCCACAGAGTATTGTACATGTGCATACAAGTATTGTACATATGTGTATGTGAAATTATTTTTATACACTTAAATATATGCAATTATACTTAACTATTCCTCAATAAAGTTGGGAAAAATCCTTCTGTTATTCAGTTAATATTTATAATATTTATTGTATATCTACTTTGGGCCAGATTCTGGGTATGGCTTCAATAAATGAGGACTGGTGGAAGAAACAAAATCACAAATGAGTGCAAGAACTGATGAACAAACAAGCTAATAAATATAATGTGTTATGTTAAAATAAGTAAGTAAAATGAGCTCTGGCTAAGAAAAGATGAGGCAATTTCCTGAGTGGGAAAAACCCCTGAGTTAAAGCAAGTAGTTGCGTTATTCAGGTAGGAATACCTGATCTTCTTTTTTAAAAATACCCTCTATGTATTATTGAAGAAGGAAATGGCAAGCTACTCCAGTATTCTTGCCTGGAGAATCCCGTGGACAGAGAAGTTGGCAGAAAACAGTCCATGGGGTCATAAAGAGTTGGACATGACTGAGTGACTAAGCCCTAGCCCAGATATTATAGGTGTCATTTCTGGTACATGATATTTTAAATGTTGTCATACAGAGGACAGTATTCCTAGGAATACTGCTTGCAAAAGTTGGCTAACCACTGAGTACAAGCCAAACAGAACTTTAATCAACACTTCGTGCCAGTCAAGGAAAAGCATCTTAACAACCTGGGCTGGATCCAAACCTTGTGATGAGTGTATGGATGGCAAACTCAAATACGATCCTGTGAAGGACGTTCTGCTTTTCAGAAGCGACCTTTAAAGTGAGGTAGAAGAACTTGCTGAACATTTTTTAATAAATGGTACTACCATTTTTGTAAACCAGGAAAAAGCAAACTTAACTTGAAAATAATGCAGGCATATTAATATCCAAAATTTCAGTGCACCTCAAGAATTTAACTACAAACTTTTACTGTAAATTAAGGAAAGGCATGAAGCTACAATCAGCAAGCCTCTCAAGGATAGAGCAGTAAATGCAGCCAAAAATGTTCAAAGAAAACAAAGCAGAACTAAATTGAATGAAAAGGGATTTAAAACCCTGCCAAAATGCAAAATTAAGCCTTCTTGTTCTCACATTTTGCAGTTAATTTATCCCATTATCATCCTTTGACCTAATATTTACCATCAATTTTACTGTCAGGATTTTAGCTGTTCTGTTAATATGCCCTCAGTTGTAGAGATATAAACCTCAGGGTATAAATGAACTTTTGAGCAAAGAAAAAGAACCCACTTAACCCAAAGCAATGCATGCCAGGCATCCTCTGCAATTCCTCCAGCATCTGGAAGTACTTGTGTGTGAATAATCCTGCCCTGGGCCACTCACTGTTCAAGCAACAAATCTCAAAATGGAGATGTTATGGGATATTTTATGAGACTCGGTGATGTCTTTGCTCTAAGTTTCAACACTGTGTGACTTTGGCAAATCACTTAACTTTTTTTAAGCCCTATAAAATGTATATTACCATGTATATCACACTTAACAGCTGTGAAAATTAAATGAGATAATACATGTTCAGAAATCTTAACATATAGCACAATATTATTAGTGGTAGTACAAAATAATTATTTTTGTTGCTGTCACAGTCATTTACACATCATACTTACAAAACAATTTCTAGTCTTATGTCACATCAACTTCTTGTTGAAATATCCAGGGAAATACCATCACTCAGACCTTGCTTTGCACAAATTCAAACCTGAATAAATTTAATTCTTCACTTATTTGCAGTTTCCAGTAGTACATAATATTCAAAGCCTACCCAATATTTTTTATTCTCATTCTTAAATGTATTAACCTCAATTAGGTTCATGAAATCCAAGTAAAAACATAGAAACATATATTTTTATATAATGTAAATATATTCATGTACATATTAAAATGTGTTCATTGTGAATAACTTTTTTCTCTGATGAATTAAGAAAATAAAACATAAGGGGGCAAATTGTCAAAACCACAGTTACCACACCATCTCTGAGAAGGAGGGTAACTATTTGCTTGGACCCACACTGACACTGCTTTCCCTCGAGGACAGCAGGACAGAGTGCTCTGGAAGGATGGGGAGCTTTAGCCACAGATTCTATCTCAGTTGATGGCTTTCTGTTATAGGTAGAGGATATTGATAGCAGGGCAAATAATAGAGAACTCTGTTTTACTCGTAAAGATGGTGACACCCAGCCTAGTTCTTCCCTGCAGCTTTCTGTAATGTGGAATATAGCAGAAGGTCTGTGATTCCAGACCACCAAAATGAGTGAGGGCAGGAAGGATCCTGCAGATAGCATCCACTTGCTGAGTCAAAGTTTAAAGAAGGAGCCTTATGGCAAAGAAGGCATAAGCATCTTAGTTACAATAAGAAGAGGTAATATTCCAGACTTCCTTAGTGGCTCAGTGGTGAAGAGTCTGCCTACCAATGCAGAACAGAAGACATAGGTTCAATTCCTGATCCAGGAGGATCAGAGCATGCCCCAGAGCAACTAAGCCTGATGCCACAACTATTGAGCCTGCTCTAGAGCCCGTGCTCCACACAAGAGAAGCCACTGCAATGCAACTAGAGAGTAGCCCTTGCTCACCATAACTAGAGAAAGCCCAGTAGCAATGACGATCCAGTGCAGCCAAGAATACATAAGTAAATAAAATTAATTTTAAAAGAAGAGGTAATATTGCAAAGCAAACCAGATAATCAAATTTGTCTCAACAGTGTTTCTGATGAATGATCAAAATACAACATATATTTGGGAAATAATTAAAATTCCTGAACCAGGGCTCTACAAACTTCATTCTTCACTGTGTTTTTCTATCTAGATTCTCAATGCAGAGAAGATAGGGGAAGACCAAAAAGACAAAGTACAAGCAACTCTGCTTCATTCCAGGTCCTTTACTCACTGGAAGTTTGGAAGCCTGAGTCATTACTGGAAATATAATCTCCATCTCCTTCTCCACAGCACAGTTCCACTGCAGCCAGCTTTCTTTCTAAGTCTGTCTTGGCAAATGAATTTAACCCACAGAAATGCCATTTGCTTACTATGCTCTTGAACCAACAGACTGTTGGCATTCCGGAATAGCAACCCTCATTATTTTCTCTGTTGTTATTCACCAACTTTGACACTTTCCTGTCAGTAGCATTATACATGTAATTCATCAAGCTTCAGTTTCAACATAAACTCTTCAAACACACCTCTCTTGTAAAGTATGCTTGCTGGTTTTCTTCTGTTATATCCCTTTGTGTTAACTTCCAGCTGACAGACCAAGATTTTTTTTTCTCTCCTGTAACCATTAATCTTCACTGAAAAGTTGTTCAAATCCCTTCCGATAGCTTCAAGGGCAGAGCCTCCTGCTGTCACTAGTAACTCTCATAAATATTATTGGGATTGTGCATGTACATCAGGGAGAGATTTTTAACCCCAGAGAACATGAAAGGAACACCAGCAGACTCTTTCTTATTGAGTCTGAGGTGTGCAACTGAACACAGGTGAGAATGCAGACAGGAAATTAGTTAGCAATTGAAAGGGCACGCAGGTATTCCTCACAGTCTCTGCTTCTAAGAAGCGGTAACAACATCACCCTTTACTGTGTATTACTGCTCCTTATTATTACATCTTATCTCCTCCTGTAAATGATAAACTCCCTGAAAGAAGCATCTTTGTATTATTCATGAAGTATCTGGCAGATAGGCACTTAGGAGATGTTTGTGGAATAAAGGAATGGATGAGTGGATAAATGGGTGGAGACCTGGGTAGACGGGTGAATAGCTTGTGAAGTAAATTTTACATTATTCACATGTCAAAAAAGTCCCTGGTAAGAACATACACCCCAATATCAAGATGAGCAAAAAAAATCCAAGAATTTTTTAAAAAGAACTATTGCATTATTTGTGTGTGTATGTTTATGCCTCAAAGCCACCCTCATGATTTTTGCAGCTATTTCAGAAACTAAAACCACCACTGTATTTTGAAAAAATATTGATGTTAGTAGTCTGGCCATGTGCTGAAGACTTTGGAGCATTTTCTAGAGACATATTGCCTGTAGAAATTAGGGACAGAAGATTATGACAGATAAAAAGAAACATTCTTAACAAATTAGGTCAAAAAGAACCTGTAATATATTCTTCTCAAAATTATACTTAAATTTGAGCTCAGAACACTTGCTATGAGCTAAAGGAGAGATGGACAAGGCAATGGCACCCCACTCCAGTACTCTTGCCTGGAAAATCCCATGGATGGAGGAGCCTAGTAGGCTGCAGTCCATGGGCTCGCTAAGAGTCAGACACGACTGAGTGACTGAGTGATTTCACTTTTCACTTTCATGCATTGGAGAAGGAAATGGCAACCCACTCCAGTGTTCTTGCCTGGAGAATCCCAGGGACAAGGGAGCCTGGTGGGCTGCCGTCTATGGGGTCGCACAGAGTCGGACACAACTGAAGTGACTTAGCAAAGGAGAGACAAAGCCCTTGTGATGAAGAGATTGTGAATTTAGAGCTATGGAACTAAGTTTACCACATTTAAGTGTTCCAGTGAGAATAAAATTCTAAAGAGTGCCAGACATTTCTTCTGTTTTAATATGTCAACTTTATTCCCAACAAGCTGGCTAACTTTCTGGTCTGCAATGGTTCTCTATAAACTTACACAGTGATAAGCAACTCTGAGCATGGCTTAAAATCCTATGCAAAATCCAGCTTCTCCCCCAGACACTGAAACTATTTGGCAGAGAATTTAAAGTAATTTTTATTAATAAGTTAAAGTTTCTAATTTAAAAGGTAGAAGACATCCAAGATCAAAGGGGTAATTTCAGCAGAGGCACACTAGAAATAAATAAAACAGTAACAGACATAAAGAATGACTTCAATTGCTCACCAACAGACTTGACATTTGAAAGAACAAATACACTTCAAGAAAAGTCAATAGCAATTACTCAAACTGAAACCTAACCAAAAAAAAAGGAATGAAAAAAATTTTAATAGAACATCAAAAGCTGTTAACAATATGCCAGAGGACAAGAAAGAAAACAAAGGGCCAATAGAACATACTTGAAGAAATAAAGGACAAAAGTTTACAAAATTAATGACAGTTTTGAACTGTGGTGTTGGAGAAGACTCTTGAGAGTCCCTTGGACTGCAAGGAAATCCAACCAGTCCATTCTAAAGGAGATCAGTCCTGGGTGTTCTTTGGAAGGACTGATGCTAAAGCTGTAACTCCAGTACTTTGACCACCTCATGCAAAGAGTTGACTCCTTGGAAAAGACTCTGATGCTGGGAGGGATTGGGGGCAGGAGGAGAAGGGGATAACAGAGGATGAGATGGCTGGATGGCATCACCGACTCGATGGACCTGAGTCTGAGTGAACTCCGGGAGTTGGTGATGGACAGGGAGGCCTGGTGTGCTGCAGTTCATGGGGTTGAAAAGAGTCAGACACAACTGAGCGACAGAACTGAACTGAACTCAACTGATGAAGCAATAAATCCAAGAAGTCCAGAAAAGAGTAAGCATGATACATTTTTAAAAATATATAGCTCTATCCCATTCAAAGTGCTAAGAACAAAGACAATGAGAAATTTTTGAAAAGAAACATTATATACAGAGGGACGAAGACAATCATTGCAGCAAACTTCTTATCAGAAAACTTCTAAGCTAGAAGGCAATGCCATTTAAATGTTGAAAGACAAACTGTCAACCCAGAATTCATTTTTTAAATATTGAATTCATTTACTTATTCAGCAAATACTCTTCATGGTAATAAGCTTCCCTCCTTTTGAGGTACATTCACTTTATTTTGTTTTTTAATAGAATGAAAGATTATTTAAATTATTTAGTGCTTTAAACTTTCACACACATGATTTCATATAATCTATTAATACCTTTTTTTAATCTCCTACCTATATTGCCCCTCCCTCACTCCTCGTTCCTCACTGGTAACCACTAGCTTATTCTCGATATCTGTTGGGACTGCTGCTCTTTGTTACACTCACTAGTTTGTTGTAGTTCCTATACTCCACATATAAGTGATATCATACAGTATTCATCTTTGTCTGACTTATTTTACTTAGCATAAAGCTCTCCAAGTCCATCCATGTTGGAATGGCAAACCTTTGTCCTTTTTCATAGAGGGAAATGAAACAAAAAAACTCTTTTTTTTTGGAGAGGGAAATGGCAACCCACTCCAGTGTTCTTGCCTGGAGAATCTCAGGGACGGGGGAGCCTGGTGGGCTGCCGTCTGTGGGGTCGCACAGAGTCGGACACGACTAAAGCGACTTAGCAGCAGTAGCCGCAGTATTCGTGTGTGTGTGTGTGTTTGTGTGTGTGTGTTATGTTTGTTTTCAAATTAGTGTTTTGGTTTTTTCAGATATATACAGGAGTGGAACTGCTGTCAACCCAGAATTCTTTATCCTGCAAAAGTAACTTTCAGTGCCTTCCTTGGTTGTCCAGTGCTCAGGAATCCATTTTCCAGTGCAGGGGACAGGAGTTCAACCTCTGGTGGGGGAACGAAGATCCCACATGCTGTGGGGCAACTCAGCCTGCTACACTTACTAGGCCTGTGCACTCTAGAGCCCACATGGGGAACTAAAGACCTAACACAGCCAAGGAAATAAATAGTTTAAGTTAACTTTCGAAAATGAAGAAAAAACAAATACCTTCACACAAAACTAAGGAAATTTATTGCTAACATACCTACTCTACGAGAACTGTTAAATTTCTTCAGGCAAAAATAATATATCAGACTGAAAGCTGGATCTACGAAAAAAAAACAAGAATAAATGAAATGGAATAAATTAAGATAAAATTGACATTTTCTTACTTTCAATTACTCTAAAACAAAAATAACAGTAATGCCTTGTATGTTTATGGCATATAAAAAAGTAAAAAGTATGCCAATAGCACAAGGGATAGGAAGGAACAATTGAGAATATACAGCTGAAGCTCCTTACAGTACAAACGAAATAGTATAATATCATTTGAAGATGCTATTAGTTATATATGCATATGATGAGCCCTACCTTAACCACTAAAACAAATTTTAAAAGAAGTATAAATAATAAATTAATAGAGGAGATAAAATAGAAACACTGAAAATGCTCTAGGCAGAAAAGGGAGAAGGGAGCAAAGAACAGATAAAAGAAATGGAAAATAGCTAGGGGAAAAAAGCGTTAATCCAATCATACAAATAATTACATTAAATGTGAATTTAATTCCAAATTGGATTTTTAAAAACAAGATTCAAATATGTACTACCAACAACAAATCTACTCCAAGTTTAAGTAAAAGTGAAAGTCACTCAGTCCTGTCTGACTCTTTGCAACCCCATGGACTATACAGTCCACGGAATTCTCCAGGCCAGAATACTGGAGTGGGTAGCTATTCCCTCCTCTAGGGGATCTTCTCAACCCAGGGATCAATATAAATAAAAAAGAAAAGGATGAAGAAAGATAAATCATGCTGCTGCTGCTGCTGCTAAGTCACGCCAGCCATGTCCGACTCTGTGCGACCCCATGGACTGCAGTGCACCAGGCTCCTCGGTTCATGGGATTTTCCGGGCAAGTGTACTGGAGTGGGGTGCCATTGCCTTCTCCATAAATCATGCTAATATTATACAAATGGAAAGTGGAGTAACTATATTAAAATCAAACAAAGTAAGCTTCAGAAAGAAAAGTAATACTGGGGAATAAAAAGGGATAATACACAATGATAAGAACATCAATCCTCCAATAAAACATGCAACTAACAGCAGAGCTTCAAATATATGAGCCAAAAATTGATGGAATTGAAAGAAATTAACAAATTTGTGATTATGGTTGAAAACTTCAGTACTCCCTGCAGGAACTGATAAAACAAGTAAACATAAAATCATTAAATATCATAGAGGAACTAAACAACACTACCAATCAACAAAACCTGAATAATGTACAGAACATTCCACCTAACAGCAAAATTTATTTCTAAGTGCACATGGCCAAGATAATTATACTCTGAATCATGAAACAGACTTAACACATTTAGAATAAAAATCATAATATAAATTTGATATTAAAAATTTAATATAAAGTCTTATTATTTCCAAGTGGGAGTGGAAATTTAGGCTCTCTACTCAGGCTTTGCTGACTGAAGTCACAGAGCCCCTGTGCTTTTCCATGATGTTTGGCTGGTATAGGTGGTTACTGTTTCCAGTCTTGCTAAATTGCTTTTTTCCCATGTAGAGACAAAAAGATTTTCTTTGGACTTTTAACCTGGTTACTGATCTTCCTTGGGTGCAAATGTCTCCAACACTCAAACTGGAATATATGGAAGCAACCCCTTCATGGATCACAGCCTTGCTGTGACAAAGGGACTTATGTAACTCAATAAAGCTATAAGACATGTTGTGCAAGGCCACCCAAGACAGGCAGGTTACAGAGAAGAGTTCTGAAAAATGTGGTCCCCTAGAGAAGGGGATGGCAAACTACTTCAGTATCCATGCCGCGAGAACCCCAAGAACAGTATGAAAAGGCAAGAAGTATGACAACAGATGATGAGTCCTGCAGGTCAGAAGGTGTCCAACATGCTATTGAGGAAGATCGGTGGGCAATTACTAATAGCTCCAGAAAGAATGAAGCGGCTGGGGCCAAAGCAGAAATGATGCTCAGCTCTGGATGTGTCTGGTGGTGAAAATAAAGTTTTATGCTGTAAAGAACAATATTGTATAGAAACCTGGAATGTTAGGTTCATGGATCAAGGTAAATTGGACACAGTCAAGCAGATGGCAAGAGTGAACACTGACATCTTAGGAATCAGTGAACTAAAATGGACAGGAATAGGCAAATGTAATTCAGGTGACCCTTATATCTACTATTGTGCTCAAGAATCCCTTTGAAGAAATAGAGTAGCCTTCATAGTCAACAAAAGAGCCCAAAATGTAGTATTTGTCAGCAATCTCAAAAAAGACAGAGGGATCTTGATTTGTTTCCAAGGCAAAACATTCAACATCTCAGTAACCCAAGTCTATGCCCTGATCACTGATGCCAAAGAAGCTGAAGCTGATCAGTTCTATGAAGTCCTACAAGATCTTCTAGAACTAAACCCAAAAAAGATGTCCTTTTCATCACAGGGAACTGGAATGCAAAAGTATGAAGTCAAGAAATATCTGGAGTAACAGGCAAGTTTGGCCTTGGAGAATAAAATGAAGCAGGGCAAAAGCTAAGAGTTTTGTCAAGAGAATGCACTGATCATAGCAAATACCCTTTTCCAACAACACAGGAGGTGGGTCTACACACAGACATCACCAAATGCTCAACAGCAAAATCAGACTGATTATATTCTTTGCAGCCAAAGATGGAGAAGCTCTATACACTCAGCAAAAACAAGACCTAGAGCTGACTGTGGCTCAGATCATCAGCTCCTTATTGCAAAACTCATAGTTAAATTGAAGAAAGTAGGGGAAAACTAGACCTAAATCAAATCCCTTATTATTATACAGTGGAGGTAATGAATAGATTCAAGGGATTAGATCTGGTAGAGAGAGTGCCTGAAGAACTATGGACAGAGGTTTGTTACACTGTGCAGGAGGCAGGGACCAAACCATCCCAAAGAAAAAGAAATGCAAGAAGTAAAAGGGCTGTCTGAGGAGGCCTTACAAATAGCTGAGGAAAGAAGAGATGTGAAAGACAAGGGAGAAAGGGAAAAATATATTCAACTGAATGCAGAGTTCCAGAGAATAGCAAGGAAAGAGAAGAAGGCCTTCTTAAATGAACAATGCCAAGAAATAGAGGAAAACAACAGAATGGGCAAGAGTAAAGATCTGTTCAAGAAAATTAGATCAAGGGAACATTTCATGCAAGGATGGGCACAATAAAGGACACAAACAGCAAGGACCTAAAAGAAGCAAGCTTTGGGGAGTTGGTGATGGACAGGGAAGTCTGCTGCAGTCCGTGGGGTCAAAAAGAGTTGGACATGACTGAGCAACTGAACTGAACTGAACAGAAGCAGAAAAGATTAAGAATATTTGGCAGGAATACACAGAAGAACTATACCAAAAAAGGTCTTAATGACCCAGATAACCATAATGGTGTGGTCACTCACCTAGAGCCAGACATCCTAGAGCGTGAGGTCAAGTGAGCCTTAGGAGACATTACTACGAAAAAGCTAGTGGAGGTGACAGAATTCCAGCTGAGCTATTTCAAATCCTAAAAGATGATGCTGTTAAAGTGCTGTACTCACTATGCCAGCAAATTTGGAAAACTTAGCAGTGGTCACAGGACTGGAAAAGTTCAGTTTTTATTCCAATCCCAAAGAAGGACAATGCCAAAAAATGTTCAAACTACCACATAACTGCACTCATTTCACATGCTAGCAAGGTTATGCTCAAAATCCTTCAAGATAGGCTTCAGCAGTATTTTAATCTAGAATTTCCAGATGTTCAAGCTGGATTTAGAAAAGGCAGAGGAACCGGAGATCAAATTGCCAACATACGTTGGACCATGGAGAAAGCAAGGGAATTTCAGAAAAACATCTACTCCTGCTTCATTGACTATGCTAAAGCCTTTCACTGTGCAGATCACAACAAATTGTGGAAGATCCTTAAAGAGATGGGAATACCAGACTACCTTACCCTTCTGAGAAATCTATGTGTGGGTCAAAAAGAAACAGTTGAAACATGTATATTATCATATGTAAAACAAATCGCCAGTCCAGGTTCAATGCATGACACAGATTACTCGGGGCTGGTGCACTGGGATTACCCAGAGGGATGGGATGGGGAGGGAGGTGAGAGGGGGGTTCAGGATGGGGAACACATGTACACCCATGGCAGATTCAGGTCAATGTATGGCAAAACCAATACAATATTGTAAAGTAACTAGCCTCCAATTAAATAAATTTGTATTTAAAAAAAATAAAAAGCTAATAAATTTACCACTTCCTTGTGCATGAGAAGAAAAGAAAAAGAACTGAACATGGAACAACTGACTGGTTCAAAATTGGGAGAGGAGTTATTATAACGCTGGATACTGTTACCTTGTTTATTTAACTTCTATGCAGAATACATCATGTGAAATGCTGGGCTGGATGAATCACAGGCTGGAATCAATATTGCCAGGAGAAATATCAACAACCTCAGATATGCAGATGATACCACCTTAATGGCAAAAAGTGAAGAGGAACTAAAGAGTCTCTTGATGAGAGTGAAAGAGGAGAATAAAAAAGCTGGCTTAAAACTCAGCATTCAAAATACCAAGATTGTGACATACAGTCCCATCGCTTCATGGCAAATAGAAGGGGAGAAAGTAGAAGCAGTGACAGATTCTATTTTCTCAGGCTACAAAATCCTTGCTTACAGTGACTGCAGCCATGAAATTAAAAGACGCTTGCTCCTTGAAAGAAAAGCTATGACAAACCTAGACAGGGTACTAAAAAGAAGAGACATCACTTTGCTGACAAAGGTCCAAATAGTCAGAGCTACAGTTTTTCCAGTAGTCACGGAAGACCAGAAAGGCTAAGCACCAAAGAACTGAAGCTTTCAAACTGTGGTGCTGGACAAAATTCTTGAGAGTCCCTTGGACAGAAAGGAGATCAAACCAGTCCATCCTAAAAGAAATCAACCCTGAATATTCATTGGAAGGACTGATGCTGAAGCTGAAGCTCGAATACTTCAGCCACCTGATGTGAAGAGCCGCCTCACTGGAAAAGATCCTGATGCTGGGAGAGATTGAAGGCAAAAGGAGAAAAGGGCAGCAGAGGATGAGATGGTTAGATAGTATCACCAACTCAATGGACATGAATTTGAGCAAACTCTGGGAGATAGTGAAGGACAGGGAGGCCTAGCATTATACAACCCATGGAGTCACAAAGATTTATACACGACTTAGCAACTGAACAAGAACAACTAATGGGAGGCAAAAAGGAATCTCAGGTAATTCATCACTGTCTTGTTTCTTGGATCCAAGATCCTAAGTAATGTGCCTTTCCCACTCTGCATTTCAGAGTCTTTTTCTTATTTTTAAGATAATATTATGTAATCTTATGTTATATGAATGGAGATTAAAGGGATCTAAATGGAGGTAAAATTTCTATACTTCACTTGAACTACAAAAATGTTGACACCAGTAGATTGTGATAATTTATGTCTGCATAACTACAATCACTAAAAGAATCATTACAAAAAGATGCACACAAAAATACTACACGTGTACCCCAATGTTCATCGCAGCACTGTTTATAATAGCCAGGACATGGAAGCAACCTAGATGTCCATCAGCAGATGAATGGATAAGAAAGCTGTGGTACATATACACAATGGAGTATTACTCAGCCATTAAAAAGAATACATTTGAATCAGTTCTAATGAGGTGGATGAAACTGGAGCCTATTATACAGAGTGAAGTAAGCCAGAAGGAAAAACATAAATACAGTATACTAACGCATATATATGGAATTTAGAAAGATGGTAACGATAACCCTGTATACGAGACAGCAAAAGAGACACTGATGTATAGAACAGTCTTATGGACTCTGTGGGAGAGGGAGAGGGTGGGAAGATTTGGGAGAATGGCATTGAAACATGTGAAACGTCATGTATGAAACGAGATGCCAGTCCAGGTTCAATGCACGATGCTGGATGCTTGGGGCTGGTGCACTGGGATGACCCAGAGGGGTGGTGTGGGGAGGGAGGAGGGAGGAGGGTTCAGGATGGGGAACACATGTATACTAATTAAATAATTTTCTATTAAAGAAAAAAAAAAAAAGAAAGAAAGAAAGGAAATTCATGAGGCCAAACTCGGAAGAAGATAATGCAAGGTGTGAAAAAAAAAAAAAAAAAGCTGAAACTCCAGTACTTTGGCCACCTCATGTGAAGAGTTGACTCATTGGAAAAGACTCTGATGCTGGGAGGGATTGGGGGCAGGAGGAGAAGGGGACAACAGAGGATGAGATGGCTGGATGGCATCACTGACTCAATGGACGTGAGTCTGAGTGAACTCCAGGAGTTGGTGATGGACAGGGAGGCCTGGCGTGCTGCGATTCACGGGGTCGCGAAGAGTCGGACATGACTGTGCGACTGAACTGAACTGAACTGAACTGAACCCACTCCAGTGCTCTGGCCTGGAGAATCCCATGGATGGGGTCGCGAAGAGTCGGACAGGACTGAGCAACTGAACTGAACTCAACTGAACCGAGAGTAAGTCCAAACAAACAAAACCAAACAAAGTCAAACAAAACCAAGAGGATTAAGAATAAAAAATCTTGGCACTACACTTTATCAAGATCCTATGTTAAAACCACAATTCCAAAAATGGAAGGAAGTGCAGTCATTAACATAGTAAGCAGTTATTAAGCCAAAAATTTTAGATACTGTGTTACTTAGTGATTTCATATTCCTTAATCTTTCAGAACTTATCTCTCCATCTTCCATGACAGAATTGTATTTTCTCATTTTAAATGCTTTAAAATATGTTTTAATCATTAAAATAATAAACAGCCTTTATGATTAAAAAAAAAAAAATACTACACCTGAATCAAAATGGAATTCAACTCAAAAATTCTAAAATATGTTCAAGTTACAAAAAAAAATTAGGGAAGAGAAAATAAATAAAGGAGGAAAAGCTAACAAATCCTTAAATGGTAATCTTAAACACAAACATATCAAAAATTGACTTCCCTGGTGGCTCACGGTAAAGCGTCTGTCTACAATGCGGGAGACCCGGGTTCGATCCCTGGGTCGGGAAGTTCCCTGGAGAAGGAAAAAAGGAACCCACTCCAGTACTCTTGCCTAGAAAATCCCATGGACGGAGGGGCCTGGTGTCCATGGGGTCGCAAAGAGTTGGACACGACTGAGAGTTAAAATAAAAAATAAATATCAAAAATTACATTAAATGGAAATAGTCTAATTTATATTTAATAAGTATATTTATTTATATGTATATAATTTATAAATATAATTAAAAGACAAAGATTGACAAAATAGATAAAAACAAATGACTGAATTCCTATGCTATCTTAGTAAAAACTCAATTTAATATACCGATGGTTGATTCATGTTGATGTTTTGCAGAAACCAACAAGTTTCTATAAAGCAATTATCCTTCAATTGAAAAATAAATTCTAAAAAAGAAATAAAAAATACCAAAAAAATCACTTTAATTATAACTGATTGACCATTAAATGATGAGAAAAGACATATAAAGTATTAAGAAGGCAATACTTCTTATAGTAATATCAGAAAAAGTAGACTTTAGAACAAAGAAAATTATCAAAGACAAAGAGGAACATTACTCAATTACCAAAGAGAACAATCCTAAATATGTAATGCAAAAAAAAAAAAACAGAGTGCAAAATAAATGAAACAAGAACTGACAGAACTAAAAGGAGAAATAGAAAACCCAGAATTAGAGTTGCAGGCTTTTAACACTCTTCTCTCAATAACTGAAAAACTACTAAACACAATCAGTAAGAGCCTTGAGGGACCCAATAGCACCATCAACTAACAGGATGTAACTGACACAAAAAACACTCCACGCATCTACAGCAGAACACGTATTTTTTCAAGCAGATACAGACGTGCACTGAAGCAATGACTACATACACTACACTTCCTTTAATTGATATTTTTCAAACAGAAAAATTAATAAAAACTTGTTCATTATAATCAGTGAAATAATGCAATACAATGATAAAGATAAATCTAGTCATGTCAGAGTCACTCCTCTACAATTCCCACCCAGACAGTAACTGCTGTCATGAGAGATTAGCAATCCAAAGACTCGCTGGCTGCCTCTGATATTTACAAATTCTCTGTCCCTTTTATTCATCTGTATAATGGGAATATGAATTACAGCTACCTTACAAAGAGTTTTTTTCTCACTCTCAGGACCTGCACAGGCTGTCCCATATGCTTCTCTCTAAACCTGTTCTTTTCTTCTCTTTGACGATTAGAAAAAATGAAATGGGGAGAAACTTCTCCACACATATGGCAAAGCTGCAATGTTCTTATTACATAAATTTTAATTAACAAAGAATATAGTAATGAATGACTTGATAAAGAACATGCAGTTAACATGCAATTCAGAAACAAGGACATTTAAAGGGTCAAAAAAGGAATGAAAATCTCTATTTTATTCAGGAAACTAAAATAAAAACACAAATGAACAGAAAATATTCACCCTAGTTTTAGAAATGGCAGAGGAACCAGAGATCAAATTAGCAACATCCACTGGATCATCGAAAAAACAAGAGAGTTCCAGAAAAACATTTATTTCTGCTTTACTGACTATTCCAAAGCCTTTGATTGTATGGATCACAATAAACTGTGGAAATTCTTCAAGAGACGGGAATCCCAGACCCCCTGACCTGCCTCTTGAGAAATCTGTATGCAGGTCAAGAAGCAACAGTTAGAACTGGACATGGAACAACAGACTGGTTCCAAATAAGAAAAGGAGTACATCAAGGCTATATATTGTAACCCTGCTTATTTAACTTACATGCAGAGTACATCATGAGAAATGCTAGGCTGGAGGAAGCACAAGCTGGGATCAAGATTGCTGGGAGAAATATCAGTAACCTCAGATATGCAAATGACACCACCCTTATGGTGGAAAGTGAAGAAGCACTAAAGAGCCTCTTGATGAAAGGGAAAGAGGAGAGTGAAAAAGTTGGCTTAAAGCTCAACATTCAGAAAACAGAGATCATGGCATCTGGTCCCATCACTTCATGGCAAATAAATGGGAAAACAATGGAAACAGTGACTGGCTTTATTTTCTTGAACTCCAAAATCACTGCAGATGGTGACTGAAGCCATGCAATTAAAAGATGCTTATGCCTTGGAAGGAAAGTTCTGGCCAACCTAGACAGCATATTAAAAAGCAGAGACATTACTTTGCTAACAAAGGTCCATCTCGTCAAGGCTATGGTTTTTCCTGTAGTCATGTATGGATGTGAGAGTTGGACTATAAAGAAAGCTGAGCACCAAAGAACTGATGCTTTTGAACTGTGGTGTTGGAGATGACTCTTGAGAGTCCCTTAGACTGCAAGGAGATGCAACCAATCCATCCTAAAGGAGATCAGTCCTGAGTATTCATTGGAAGGACTGATGTTGAAGCAGAAACTCCAATACTTCGGCCACCTAATGCAAAGAGCTGACTCATTTGAAAAGACCCTGATGCTGGGAAAGACTGAAGGCAGGAAGAGAAGCAGACGACAGGGGATGAGATGGTTGGATGGCATCATCAACTCAATGGATTTGAGTGGGTAAACTCCAGGAGTTGGTGATGGACAGGGAGGCCTGGCGTGCTGAAGTCCATGGGGTTGCAAACAGTCAGACGTGACTGAGTGACTGAACTGAATTGAACTGAGTGACCAAAGAAATGAAAATTAAAACTATGATATATATATATATATATATAAATTTCTTTATATATAAATTGACAAAAATAAAATGATACCTGTATTATTGAGAATGCAGCATAATTTACCTTTGCTTACACGTCTCATAGTACACATTTTTTTTGGGGGGGAGGTTGCTGTACTGGGTCTTTGTCGCTGCATGTAGGCTTTCCGTAGTTGCAGCAAGCAGGGGTTATTCTCTAGTTGTGGTGCTCAGGTTTCTCACTGCGGTGGCTTCTTTTGCCACACATGGGTTCTAGGGCACTCAGGCTTCAGTAATTGTGACACAAGGGCTTAGCTGCCCCGGGCCATGTGAAATCTTTCCAGACCAGGGATTGAACCCACCATCCCCTGCATTGGCAGGCAGATTCTTAACCACTGAACCAACAGGGAAGTCCTGATAGTGTAACTTGATATGAACTTTCTACAGGGAACTTGGTAATATCTATTTCAAATTTTTTAACTAGCCAGGCCACTCTTATTATGTATGCATTATCTGTATTCATTTTAAGGAGTTATTATGCTGCAGAACGGAGAAGGCAATGGCACCCCACTCCAGTACTCTTGCCTGGAAAATCCCATGGATGGAGGAGCCTGGTAGGCTGCAGTCCATGAGGTCGCTAGGAGTCAGACACGACTGAGCGACTTCACTTTCACTTTTCACCTTCAAGCATTGGAGAAGGAAATGGCAACTCACTCCAGTATTCTTGCCTGGAGAATCCCAGGGATTGGGGAGCCTGGTGGGCTGCCGTCTATGGGGTCGCACAGAGTCAGACACGACTGAAGCGACTTAGCAGCAGCAGCAGCATGCTGCAGAAAACATCGGAGATTCACACAAAGACTTGTACAGAAGATATTTCTCATGTTTTAGCTATAGTCAAGTGAAAAACTAGAAACCTAAATTTATAATAAAAAGAGTGATGTTGAAATGAATCGTGATATGTGCATATAAGATAATACCAGCCATTAAAATCATGTTTCCTAAAATTATTTAATGATATGAGTAAAGGAATACAACATGTCAAGAAAAAAGCAGGATACTTTTATACATATATACTGTATATAGTATATATGTTAAAAATGCCTACATAAGGCTGAAAAAGATCAAAATTGTAAAGAGTGAGTTATTACATGTGATTTTTTTCTTCTTTATGTTTTCACATCTCATAATTTTCGTATTAAAACTACTAATCTGTTCACCTCAGTATTTTCCACTAGATTAGGCTCCTTGCAAAGGGGTTACATTATCTTCACAGGGGTGCTCTGCCTAGGAACCAGCACAGTACTGATACTAAATAGGAATTTCCAAATGTCAAATCAATAAAGCAATGCTTCTGTAAGCAAAGAAATTGCAATTGATTTTATCCTCAAATTAGCTGTAATTTATTCAGGGAATAATTATTTTATGTAAATGGCATTAACAATCCATTGCACCTAAATGAACATTTCTCAGTTATTCCTGGAATTTCATGTAAGTCAAAAATCATAAAGAAAAATATAGTATTAACATTACATTATGGAGCAGGAAATGGCAACCCACTCCAGTATTCTTGCCTGAAAAATCCTACAGTCCAAAGGGTCGCACCGAGTGGGGCTCGACTGAGCACACATTGTTTCCTTCACCCCCCTAAACAGGAGCCTGGGAAGACTGAGTAAGAAAAGAATTTGCATTACCTAGAATAGCTGTTGTCTTAGTGCTACTCAACTTTCTTTTCCCTTAAGTCTGTACAGGAAATCCCCTGGTGCCTTAGGCACTAAGGCATCTCACCCCAGATGAGACGGCACTACTCAGGGGTGAATCCTAGGGGGCCTAGGCTCAGGCCCATGCTGGGATCCACCCGCACTAATTTGTAGTATAGATGTTCCACAATCGAAGCACAAAGATGCCACAAGATGAAACTATAGATTGTCATACTCATGGGGTTTATCCTTGTTACTTGACCTCTCTACATGTCTTTTGACTAACAGACAACCTTTTCAAACAAACCACCAGATATTAAGGTAAATATTTTATTTTTTAAATGGAAATAGAAAATGTGTTTTTGTTACAGATTACTAAATGTTGAATGGCACTACTTTATGATATTTCACTACTGTTTTTAGTTTGAAAATAAAATTTAAATCATACAAAAAAAATTACATTATAATAAATTAAATGGTTATGTTTTTTAAATATTCTTATTTTATATATTATTTCTCATTTCAAAAAAGACTTTTAAGTGGCCTAAATAAGAACATATAATATTAATAGTTAATATTTATTAGATGCTTACTAAAGTCAACTTTTCTTCTAAGTCCTTCAACTCTATTTAGTTATTTAATCTTTGTAACAACCCTATTATTATCCAAATTTCCTAAGAAAAAACCAGGGCACCATGTTTAGGAAAATATACAAGATCAGGGACTTCCCTGGTGGTCCAGGGGTTAAGACTCCAAGCTCCCAATGCAGGGAGGCTGGGTTCTGTCCTTGGTTAGGGAACAAGATGCGACATGCCACAACCGACAGTTTGCATGCCGCAACTAAAGAATCTGCACACCGCAGCAAAGAGAGAGGATCCCGCGTGCCACAACTAAGAGCTGGCACAGCCAATACACACACACACACACATAAGACCAAACCCCTGAGAATTTAAAGGAAGGAGTAAACTCAGACCCTCTGGTTCTGAGACCTGCACTACTGGGGCTACAAACTACTTCTGTAGAGATTTGAAACAGAATCAGCTCTATGCACTGATTTTCAAGTTCTGATACGTTCTTCATGTTCAAAATCCAGCCATTAAATACAACAAGCTAAAGCATGTAGCGCACTGCCCAAATACTGTGGCGGACAACGCTCCTATTCTCAGCCCAACCTTCTTTCAGCCCTTGATGTCTCTCCTTGTGGTAGCCTTTCCTTCCCCAAACACCTATAGCTTTACGTTCCGTCTGCCCTCCACTCCATCCACACTTACAAACGTGACAGTCTTCTCAGCTTGTTCATTCTAAAGTATACAGTGACTGATGGGACACTGTTACTCCTTCCAAAAAATTTGAATTTTTAACAAAAAACAGATTCATAAATCAGAAGACTCAATCTCCAATGGTGAGGGTTTCAAGGATTGGCAAGGTCGTGAAGGAAATAGTTGGATACAGAAAATTTCTGGTGCTGCTAAATTTACATCCACAAAAGAGACAGTCTAGACTTCTGAAAATAGTATGAGCTTTGGAGGCTACCATTTTCAGCTGTGTGAACATAGGCTATGTAGTTAACTCTTTTTTATTTTTAAAGGAGAACATGGTACCTACTGTCCAAGGATGTGACAAAATTAAGTGCTAATATAAATTAGCACCCACAGTCTCTGGTACAGGCTTCAGTTCAGTTCAGTTCACTCAATCCTGTCTGACTCTTTGCAACCCCATGAATTACAGCACGCCAGGCCTCCCTGTCCATCACCAACTCCTGGAATTCACTCAAACTCATGTGCATCGAGTCAGTGATGCCATCCAACCATCTCATCCTCTGTCGTCCCCTTCTTCTCCTGCCCCCAATCCCTCCCAGTATCAGAGTCTTTTCCAGTGAGTCAACTCTTCACATGAGGTGGCCAAAGTACTGGAG
>NW_011494695.1:989876-995913 GCF_000754665.1 Bison bison bison | reverse complement strand
AGGAAAAACCATAGCCTTGACTAGATGGACCTTTGTTGGCAAAGTTATGTCTCTGCTTTTCAATATGCTATCTAGGTTGGTCATAACTTTCCTTCCGAGGAGTAAGCATCTTTTAATTTCATGGCTGCAATCACCATCTGCAGTGATTTTGGAGCCCCAAAAAATAAAGTCTAACACTGTTTTCACTGTTTCCCCATCTATTTCCCATGAAGTGATGGGACCAGATGCCATGATCTACATTTTCTGAATGTTGAGCTTTGAGCCAACTTTTTCACTCTCCACTTTCACTTTCATCAAGAGGTTTTTTAGTTCCTCTTCAATTTCTCCCGTAAGGGTAGTGTCATCTGCATATCTGAGGTTATTGATATTTCTCCCGGCAATCTTGATTCCAGCTTTTGCTTCATCCAGCCCAGCATTTCTCATGATGTATTCTGCATAGAAGTTAAATAAGCAGGGTGACAATTTACAGCCTTGATATACTCCTTTTCCTATTTGGAACCAGTCTGTTGTTCCGTGTCCAGTTCTAACTGTTGCTTCCTGACCTGCATATAGGTTTCTCAAGATGCTTAATGCTCTATAAATTATTGGTATTGGTATTTACTATTCATTTTGGTGTAAGTATTAACATTAGAGACATTAATATTAACAAAAAATACCCCCACTACAGGGCATATACCCAGAGAAAACCATAATTCAAAAAGATACATGTACCCCAATATTCACTGAGTACAATTTACAATAGCCAGGACATGGAAGCAACCTAAATGTCCATTAACAGAGGAAAAGATAAAGAAGATGCAGTACATATATACAATTGGATATTACTTAGCCATAAACAGAAACGAAATTGGGTCATATGCAGAGATGTGAATGAATCTACAGACTGTCAAACAGAGTGAAGTAAGTCAAAAAGAAAAAACAAATATATATTAACACATATATGTGGAATCTAAAAAAAATGGTATAGATGATCTTATTTGCAAAACAGAGACATAGACATAGAGAAAAAACATAATGCCACCAGAGGGGTAAAACGGGGGGTGGGATGAATTGGGAGATTGGGATTGACATTACATATATATATATATATATACACACACACATACAGACATACACACTATTGATACTTCGTATAAAATAGATAACTAATGAGAACTTACTGTATAGTTCAGGGAACTCTACACAGTGTTCTGTGATAACCTAATGGGAAGGAAATCCAAAAAAGAGGGGATATGTTTATATGTAGAGCTGATTCACTTTGGTGTACAATAGAAGTTAACACAACATTGTAAAGCATCTATACTCCAATAAAAACTAATTTAAAAAAAATTTAAGTACTGAATCTGGCATCAGAAAATCTAGATGTGAGCATTAGCTCAACCGTGATTCTGTTGAGAAAGATAATCCCTGTGGGCCCTGAACACCCTTGCACAGTCTCTCTAGGTGTGCGAAGAATGCAAGGCCCTGGGGGCTCTTTATCTGGGCCATTTCTCAGGGTAGTTTTTGCAGCAAGCAATTCTGAAGGATAAGGTAACGTCTCCACCCAAACAGGGAGCAGGCTTGCTTAGCACTCAGTATAAAAGCAGCAGTAGATTCCTCTTCTATGACACAACCCACTGCATGTGCAGTGTCCATCTAGGTCCATCTACGTCATCCCGTGGGACCGGGAGGACGTGGAGAAGTAGAGCTGACATCAGTCTCATGCTGTTTGCTGTGCTACCCTTGTCTCTTGCCTAGGAATTCTTTTACATATATATTTTTTTTTTTTTAAATGAAGGATAATTGCTTTACAGAATTTTGTTTTGTCAAACCTCAACATGAATCAGCCATAGGTATACATATGTCCCCTCCCCCTTGAACCTTCCTCCCATCTCCCATCCCACCCCTCTAGGGTGATACAGAGCCCCTGTTTGATACAGCAAATTCCCACTGACTATCTATTTTACATATGGTAATGCAAGTTTCCATGTTACTCTCTCCATACATCTCACCTTCTTCTCCCCTCTCCCTGCGTCCATAAGTCTGTTCTCTCTGTCTGTTTCTCCATTCAGTCAGTCAGTTCAATCGCTCAGTCATGTCCAACTCTTTGCAACCCCATGGACTGCAGCATGCCAGGCCTCCCTGTCCATCACCAACTCAAACTCAAATTCTATGTCTGCTACCAGTAGCCAGAGAATACAGCAGGCTAGCTCATCAGCTTACAGACAGGATAAAATCTCGGAGCCTTCATAAGCCATGATAGACCCTTAATTTACCATGGAAGAATAATACCATCTGCCCTCTCTCTCATAAGACTACTGGAATGGCTAAACGAAATACATATTCATGCAGACTGGCAGTTTTTAAGTGTGATGAGAGACAACACAAATGACTGCAGGTCATAAAGAGAGCCTTGTGTCATAGCCTTGAGAGACTCTCAAATAAAGTAATGCTTCACAGTTAATTACGGGTCAGCTAGTGTCTATATTCTTTAGATTCCACCTTAAAAGCATTCTCTGTGGTTTTGGCATCAAGCGATACCAGATTGAGAGAATAACAGCATGTGAGTAATACAATCCTGTGTGTTCATGCCAGTGAACCTTCTGGGAACTCAAATGAAACAAAAACAAAAGTTTCTAAAACATCAACTTTCCTCTGCTGAGAATTACATCATACTTTTTTATTGTAGTTTTGATGCAATAGCTTACATATTCATTTTTCACTTACTTAAATGAATTTCATCCCGTGGGAATTCTACACTGCTTTCCACAAGCACTTGGTCTTTTTCTTCTGGACTAAAGACCATGACCATTCACAAGGAAAAGCAGATTTACCCTGCTCCTCTTACCTCACATGATCAAGGCCAAGAAAAAACCATCTGTTCTGAGACTTACTGCCAACTACAAAGAACTAACAGAAAACCAGGGCCTTTGAGTAGTGTGAATGCTAGTTAAGCTTGAATCTATCAAATGATCACTGAATATGCAATGACTGATATTGTGAAATCTTCAAACAGCCAGATGGGTCTTGCCCACATTCAGAGAGCCATTGAGGGTCATTCAAAATCACCATAACTAGTACCCTTGACATTTACCAAACCACAAACCAAACCTTGCCAACAGGAAAAGTGATTTAGTGAAAAGCCATTAACACAGTTTTACTACTTCATACGAAACCTCTAATTAAAGTACAGACTTCTGTTTCAACAGTAAACCAAAATGATAAGAAATTCATATGCATGTGAGCATGATGAATGTTTTATTAAAAACAAATAGGCCCAGGACTTCCCTGGTAGTCCAGTGACTGACTCCAAGCTCCTAATGTAGGGATCATGGGTTCAATCCTTGGTCAGGGAAGTAAGATCCTGTATGTCACAAGGTACAACCAAAAAAAAAATTTTTATAAAAGAAATTTTTTTAAATAACAAATAGGCCCACAATTGAGAGTCAAATGTCTGGTGAAATAATTGAAGGTCAAAAAGTAGTTTGCCTGAATCAGTTTACAAGTAAGTTGTTTGCTGTTGTTCTATTTTGACTGATGAAAGAAGGAAGTTTTGTGTAACATCTGGGGAAAAAAAAAAAAAATCCGAGAAATGGACAGGAGAATATAGAGCACACACCTCCTGTTTACCGCTGGACTCATAAGCATAAGGAGGAAGCTGCCTGTGAGGCTCTGGGAAATATCAGGGATAGACTGTAGCATTGATTCCAAGTGACAGAATGAAACCTGGGAACATACAGCCTCCCTGGCAATCAGAAATTGTGTTCGATAGCTTTTGTTGCTCTTACACTAACACTTTAACCATGTGTCTGCTCTATTTGCTCTGGTTCAGTGATCCTAGACAATAGACTTTCATGTGAAAAACAGGTAAACAGCTCAGTATTACTAACTGAACACTACAATAATTTCTTCAGGGTCTGAGGGGATTCTTTGCAGCCTGTATTTTCTCATAATAGAAGCCAATCAAGAGAGTAGAGAAGATGAAGGAAGAAAGGAGAGAGAAAGCAAGAGAGAACCAGACAGAGAGAGTAGTAGCTAAGAAATTAAATTCTCAGAAGTACTGGTTTTCAATTAGTCTTCATTAAAAGAGCCTTATTTTTCATTTACTTTTAATTTTTAAAAAATTTTTAAATATTTATATTATCCTTCATAATTTTACTTTTATGTAACTAACCTCATTGCAGCTATAAGAGTGCATGTGCTGATCTCACGTATATCACTACTCCTCAGATAAATGCAGTCACTTTCTTCTCTTGGTCTTTTCAGGCCTCTAGCACTGACCTGAGACCCCTCTGTTGCCCAGGAGACAATCAGATGCTCAGGAGGTAAACTGCTCAAAAGTGAGGAGGGCAAGGTCATGCCACTCAGCCTCCTGGGCCCTGGACACTCTACAGTAGCCTGCAGTCTGATCAGGAGGCTCAGTCCTTCTAAAGCAGAGCCTGAAGCTCCTGGAGACTATTGCTCAATCCCATAGGAGGTAATCTTAGAATAAAGGGATCAAAGACATTTAATAACAAGCTGCAGAGAAGAAAGAGACAATTGGCTACCATCAAAATAAGCATGCGAACGATGACAAATGGAGAGAGTAGCATGGAAACATATACACTACCATGTGTAAAATAGATAGCCAGTGGGAATTTGCTCTATGACTCAGGAAGCTCAAACTCTGCTCTATGATGACCTAGAGGGGAGGGATGGGTGAGAGGTGGGAGGGAGGTTCAGGAGAGGTGGGGATATATGTATACCTATGGCTGATTCATGTTGATGAATGGTGAAAACCAACACTATCGTGTAAAGCAATTACCCTCTAATTAAAAATAAATAATTTTTTAATAACATACATTTAAGTAGGAAAAATACAAGTATAGATCTGTTCTCAATTGGAGCTATACTTGCCTGTATAATGCATATACATTGCACTTATGTCCATCTACAAGTCTTACAGGATGGCTGCCTTAGTGAGTGACCAGAAGTTTGCAGTCAAGGACTTAATGCTATTTTTTTGCCTGTTTGTTTTTGTGGGGGTTTTTTTAGTTTGAAAATTTTTTTAATTAAAATAAATTAAATTATTTAAATTAAATTTTATTTTAGAGTATAGATGATTTACAACACTGTGTTAGTTTCAGGTATACAGCAAAGTGATTCAGTTATACATGTACATTTAACTATTCTTTTTCAGATTCTTTTCCAATATCTTATTACAGACTCTTGGGTAGAGTTGCCTGTGCTCTACAGTAGTGAACTTCATGCTTTAATTATAGTTTGACCCTTGTATCACTCATATATCACACACTAAAAAAAAAAAAACAACTAAACAGTAAACCACCATCCCCAGGCCACATTCACCCAAACATTCAATTAAGACTATGAGATCTGGTAAGAAATTTTCAGGATCAGCCTCCATAAGCAGAACTACTTCCTGACCTAAGTCACTCGTCTCTTCTTAGAGAGTTTCTTATTGTCCCCAGTGTGTTTCTGAACTGTGCTCCTCCTGAGCACCTCCATGAATCCATGGAGTACAGAATGAACCAGGGCAAAGGCTAACAGAGTTTTGCCAAGAGAACGCACTGGTCATAGCAAACACCCTCTTCCAACAACACAAGAGAAGACTCTACACATGGACATCACCAGATGGCCAACACTGAAATCAGATTGATTATATTCTTTGCAGTCAAAGATGGATAACCTCTATAAAGTCAGCAAAAACAAGACCAGGAACTGGCTGGGGCTCAGATCATGAACTCCTTATTGCCAAATTCAGTCTTAAATTGAAGAAAGTGGGGAAAACCACTAGACCATTCAGGTATGACCTAAATCAAAACCCTTATGATTATACAGTGGAAGTGAGAAATAGATTTAAGGGACTAGATCTGAAAGACAGAGTGCCTAAAGAACTATGGAATGAGGTTTGTGACATTGTATGGAAGACAGGGATCAAGACCATCTCCAAGAAAAAGAAATGCAAAAAAGCAAAATGGCTGTCTGAGGAGGCCTTACAAATAGCTGTGAAAAGAAGAGAAGTGAAAAGCAAAGGAGAAAAGGAAAGATATACCCGTTT